>NW_026068055.1:539769-544406 GCF_014885135.2 Alexandromys fortis | reverse complement strand
TTGTTGTAGAGTACTTCCCACTTTCTCTTCTATCAGGTTCAGTGTGTTCAGACTGATATTGAGGTCTTTAATCCACTTGGACTTGAGTTTTGTGCATGGTGATAGATATGGATCTATTTTCATTCTTCTACAGATTGACATCCAGTTTTGCCAGATGCTGTGTCATTTTATAAGACACGAGCATCTTCGGATTTTGGTTTCTACAATTCTGGAATCAACTCACCATAAAAATTGAGGAAATTTTTATATGATTTTAAAGCCAAAATAATCACACTAAAACTGTGTTCTATTAAGTAAGATTATTATTTATTAGTATGAGATCTGGGATAAAAATTAGCTTTATAATATCCCCCTTTCTGGACAGTTTGTATCTACCTACATTAGAAGCATAATTTTAACATAAACAAGATACTAAGCAGGGCATCAGTATCTCAGAAAACCTCCCATTGGGAGTTTCAAGAATCAGTAAACTTGTGGCTGCATTGCTTTTTGTCCCTGTGGAGCATCTTCGTGCTCTAGATTGCCTCTTTCACCAGCGCTGGGATTCCTCCCAAAGTAATTGGAGTTGTAGACTTCATGCTAATACCAATCTCTTTCTTACACAGAAGTAGTCAGAGATGTGAAACTACTTTAATGGGAAGAAGTTAAAGAACCTAAACAATTTTGTCAATCCTTGGATAAATTGATTTTTATTCCACAAACAAGATGAGATAGAAAAACCATCTTTATGCAGCCTGGACATTGAACTGTTTTTTGTGTTCTGCTTGATTTTCTAACTGTGATTTTAAGCAATTTGTTTGCAAACAATCTCTTCTTTACCAAGAACATGGTGGATTTGGGGTACTTCATGTGAACATCCAAGGTCTTTCAGATAATCTGCCAAACCTACGTCAGATCTCCTTACTGAGTCTACCTGATTTTTCTCCAATTTTTTATCTTTAACTACTTTTGTGATCCTGGCTAAGATACTTGTTCGTTTGCTGACTTTTAAAATTTAGTGATTCAATTAAATTATATGGAGTGTTGCTTTCAGCTTCAGTGAAAGTTAAATTCTTCTGCATTATTCCGTAAAGTTGGCTTTGGAAAAATTAACAAAACTTCAGTAGCCAGGTTTCTATGTCTACTTCATTTTGACCCCTTGAAGGTTCTGAATCATGAATATATATACGTAGTTCGTTAAAGAAGGAAGGTTTCTCTGTAGACATCCCTAGAAGCAGACACATAGAAGCCAAAAAAGAAGAAGAACCTGGAATGGTCATTTGGCCCACAGGTAGGAGCCAAGACTTTGGCCATGTCCCATTGCAACTAATTCTCTCAATTCCAGGAAATACTGAATTAGAAGAAAAAGTAAGCCAATTACTCATCCAACTTGGAAGAATCCACTTTTTACCAACAGAGCAGTTAGAGATGCTGTATGAATTTTCATGTAAAATTGAAAAATTCAGGACAATTTTATCAAAGATGAAGGAAATTTGTTTCTCATTCCTACTAACACATTAATGAAACTTTTTTCATATAAGTTGAAATGTAAAACATTTGGAATTCTTAGAGATAGATAACATTTAGATGGCCTCTGAAAGCCTTTTGTTTCCTACTCAGGATACTATTTAACAGTAATGAACTGTTTGTCACCGAGAATACTATTTTCCTCCACAGCCTTTTCAGAGACTTGAGAACTGACTGAAGCTCCACGTGCTTATAGAAAGTCTTCTTTTTTAAAAATTATTATTTAATTGAAATTTCACATACCAATCCCAGTTCCCACTTTCTCTCCTCCTCCCACTCCCACCACCTTCTCCCCACCCCATCTCCTATCCACTGCTCAGAGAAGGTAAGGCCTCCCATGGAGGAGTCAACAAAGTCCAGCACATTGCTTTGAGGTAGAATCAAGGCCCTCCCCACTATATCTAGGCTGGTCAAAGTATCCCTCCAAAGAGAATGGGCTCAAATAACCAGTTCAAGCACCAGGGATTAATCCTGGCCCCAATGCCAGTGTCCCCACAAATTGCCCCAGCCATACAACTTTCATCCGTATTCAGAGGGCCTAGTTTGGTCCTATGCTGGTTCCCCCACTGTCAGTCCAGAGTAGCTGAGCTCCCATTATCTCAGGTCAACTGTCTCTGTGGGTATTCCCATCATGGTCTTGACCCCTTTGCTCATATTATTACCCCTCCCTCTCTTGGACTGGACTTTGGGAGCTAATCCCAATGTTTTGCTGTGGATCTTTACATCTGCTTCCATAAGTTGGTGGATGAAGATTCTATGATGACATTAAGGTAGTCATCAGGCTGATTACACGGGAAGGTCAGTTTAGGCACCCTCTCCAGTATTGCTTAGGGTCTTAGCTGCAGTCATCCTTGTGGGTTCCTAAGAATTTCCCTAGCACCAGGTTTCTTGCTAGCTCCATAATTGCTCCCTCAATCAAGATATCTCTTTCCTTGCTCTCCCTCTCTGTGCTTTCCACCTCTTGACCATCCTGTTCCCTCGCGTTCTCCCCCCATGCCTTTCTCACCTCATTCTCCACCTCTGCCCTCCATTTTTCCCCCACCCCCATGCTCCTAATTTTCTCTCTCCCAACTTCCTCAGGAGATCTTGTCTATTTCCTCTTTCCAGGGAGATACATGTATGTTTCTCTTAAGGTTCTCCTTGTTACCTAGCTTCTCTGGGGTCATGGACTATAGGCTCATTATCCTTTTCCTTTACATCTAATATCCACTTATAAGTAAGTACATACCATGTTTGTCTTTCTGGGCCTGAGTTACCTCACTCAGGATGGTTTTATCTAGTTCCATGCATTTGCATGCAAATTTCAAGATCTCATTGTTTTTTACTGCTTAGTAACACTCCATTGTATAAATGACCACATTTTCTTTATTCGTTCTTCAACTGAGGGGCATCTAGGTTGTTTCCATGTTCTATTACAAATAATGCTGGTATGAACATAGCTGAGCAAATATCCTTATAGTATGATTGGGTATATGCCCAAAAGTGGTATTGCTGGGTCTTGAGGTAGGTTGATTTCCAATTTTCTGAGACGCTGCCATACTGAATTCCAAAGTAGCTATACAAGTTTGCACTCCCACCAGCTATAGAGGAGTGTCCTGACTCTCTCCCCTACATCTGAGAGAGACGATAGCAGTGATTTTAATTACAACATTTTTTAACCCCATTAAGGCATGATTAGGTGACCTTCCTTGCTTTGTAGCAGTGAAAGTGCAAAGTAAACATTGCACGTATTCTCGTGACAATATGTAAAATTGCTCCTTGACATAAGCCCTCATTTCCTAATGTGAACTCTATGGCTTTATGACCTGACTTTTAAAATAAAAAGAGACTTAATCGGCTGTAAAAGCAATGATCTAGGAGCTGTTTGATGAGGGGAAATTACAGAGTTGTAGAATTAGATGATCATTGAAGAAGTGAACTAATTTTCCCTTTGTCTGTGAGTTTATGCTAAATATAAGAGATGATTTCAGAATACAAAAGCATCCAAGTCAGGGCTACTAAAAGTTGTCTAGGAGAGTATTCTGTGAGCTTGTCAGCCTTTTTGTATCTACAGTCCAGGAAAGGCTGCCCTCTTTCCAGTCTCAAAATGCAGGTTATGTTGCTCTAAAATAGATCTATAACAACTCTGGGACTTCAATCCTTTTGCCAGAATTACGTCATCTAATAGTCTAAAGAAGTTTCTACATGTACCTTCATGTATAATGAGTGTTCTCCATTGCTGTCTTAGCTTACTTAGTCAACATTATGTTGGGGCACACTTAACAATATTTCGAGCATTATTCTGGGCCAAAAAGAATATGCTCTTCAACACTCAATGGAGAGATAGAAAAGAAAAATAATCCAAAAAAATGATATAGTTTAGAAAGCAGTAATTAGAAGGACTAAGTATCTTCATATTATATGACTTTGAAAGGGGTCTAAAGAAGAAAGGATAGAAATAGAACAATAAAGGAAGTTTTAAAATGTATTTAGTAGGTCTTTGAGGATTTCATACATGTTCTGATCATATTTATCCCAACCCTTCCAGATCTGCCCTCAACTTCATGTCCCACATTTTGGTTTATTTGTTTAAAAGAAACCACAAACTTCAATATTTTTCCTTCAATACACTTCTGCATATGAGACCATGCACCACAGCATGGTCTACCTAACAAGAACCACATCTTTAAAGAAAACTGACTCAGAGTCTTAGCTGAGGTCATCCTGTGGATTCTTGGGAATTTCTCTAGCACCAGGTTTCTCCCTAACCCCATAGTAACTCTCTATATCAAGATCTCTCTATCATGGCATAAAAACAGAGAAGTTGATCAATGGAATCGAGTAGAAGACCCGTATTTTAATCCACAAACCTATGAACACCTAATTTTTGATAAAGGAGCTAAAAGTATTCAATGGAAGAAAGAAAGCATCTTCAACAAATGGTGCTGGCAGGACTGGTTGTCAACCTGTAGAAGAATGGAAATAGATCCATATCTATTGCCATGCACAAAACTCAAGTCCAAATGGATTAAAGACCTCAATATCAGTCTGAACACACTGAACCTGATAGAAAGAAAGTAGGAAGTACTCTACAACATATGGGCACAGGAGATCACTTCCTACGTATATCCCCAGCAGCACAGATATTAAGG
>NW_026068055.1:512814-538097 GCF_014885135.2 Alexandromys fortis | reverse complement strand
AGAAGCCAAGGACAATGGCAATAGGTTTCTATCCTAATACATGAACTGGCTTTGTGGGAGCCTAGCCTGTTTGGATGCTTACCTTCCTGGACCTGGATAGAAGTGGGAGGACCTTGGACTTCCCACAGGGCAGGGAATCTGGACTGCTCTTCAGTCTTGAGAGGGAGGAGGTATGGAGTGGGGGGAGGGGGAGAGAAGTGGGAAGAGGGGGAAAGGAGTGGGGGGAGGGGGCGATGTGTGGGAGGAGGAGGCGGGAAATGGGAAACAGGGAGGAGGCGGAAATTTTTTTCAACAACTAAAAAATAAAATAAAATAAAAGATCTATCATTGCTCTCTCTCCAGCCCTGTCTCATGTTCCCATGCCCCAGTTCCTCCCTTTCCTGCCCCCCTCACCCCCAGTATACCCAGAAGATCTCATCTAATTCCCCTTCCCAGGGAGATTCCTGTGCCCCTCTTAGGGTCTTCTTTGTTACTTAGCTTCTCTGGTGCTGTGGATTGTAGTCTGGTTATCCTTTGCTTTATATCTAATATCCACTAAGGAGTGAGTACATACCGGGTTTTCCTTCTGAGTCTGGATTACCTCACTAGGGATATATTTTTCAAGTTCTATCCTTTGCCTGAAATTTTTATAATGTCATTGCTACTTTTTACAGCTGAGTAATATTCCATTGTGTAAATTGCCACATTTTCTTATGCATTCTTCAGTTGAGGCACATCCAGGTTATTTCCAGGTAATCAGATTAGTGAATACCCTAACTATCACCACAGAGTCTTCATCCAGTAACTGATGGAAGCAGATGCAGAGATCCACAGCCAAGCACCAGGTTGAGCTCCAGGAATCCAATCCAAGAGATGGAGGAGAGAATATATGAGCAAGGGTGGTCAAGATTAATGATGGAGGACTCTACAGAGACAGTTGAACTAAACTCTTGGAAACCCATGAACTCTAGACCAACAGCTGGGAGCTTCCATGGGACTAAACTAGGCTCTCATATGTGGGACACAGTGGTGAAGCTTGGACTATTTGATGGACCCTAGTAGTAGGGCCAGGATCTATCCCTGGTGCATGAGCCAGCTTGTGGGAGCCCATTCCTTATAGTGAGAAGCCATGCTCAGCCTTAGTGCAGGAGAAAGGTGCTTGATCTTGCCCCAACTTAATGTGTCAGACTTTTCTGTCTCCCCATGGGAGCCCTTACCTATTGGAAGGAGGGGATGGGGGATAGAATGGAGAGTAGGAGGGATGGAAGGGAGAACTCTGGTTGCAATGTAAAATAAATCGAATAAATAGTAGCTGCCTTTCAGGCAAAAAAAAAAAGGAAGAAAGGGAAGGAAAAAAGAAAGGAAGGAAGGAATAAACAAAAACCTGACTCTCCCTCAGTGGCCATTAACTGTTCACAGATTAACTGTGTGTGGATATTAGATGTAAAGCAAAGGATAACCGACTACAATCTACAGCTCCAGAGAAGCTAGGTGACAAGGGAACAAGGTGGGCTGGAGAGATGGATCAGTGGTTAAGAGCATTGCCTGTTCTTCCAAAGGTCCTGAGTTCAATTCCCAGAAACCACATGGTGGCTCACAACCATCTGTAATGAGGTCTGGTACCCTCTCTGGCCTGCAGGCATACATGTAGGCAGAATATTGTATACATAATAAATGAATAAATATTTTTTAAAAAAGGGAAAAAGGCCATAAACTTATAAAGCCCTCCCCACTTCCTGCTAGATTGTTGACTAGCTTGGTCTTATATGGGCAGCTCTGACTGCTATTCATTCATGTGCAGCTGCAGTTCTGCTGTGTCCAGAAGACACAGTTTTGTTCTAGGCCTCACTGACCTTGGGCTCTTGCAATCGTTCTGACCCTTCTTCCACAGCAGTCTCCAGGCCTTCTGGATAGTATGTGAGATAGATGTCCCATGTGTGCTTGAGCAATCCTTAGTCACTTATTCTATGCCTTTTGACCATTTGGGAGTTTCTGCATTAACCACCATCTATCACACAAATAATCTTCTTTAATGATGTCTAAGAATATAAGAGGGTGGTTTGATACTGCATACATTTAGCAAAATAAAACTAATAGACTAGCCTTTCACCCCTAAAATCTCTAACTAGGGGTTGTTAGTCAAATTTGCAGTATCCAGCACATGTTTCCTCCCACTATGTGGATCTTAAGTCTAACTAAAAGTTGGTGGTTACTCCCGTAGCATACATGCCACTATTGCACCCTTAGGTATATCTTGCCACATTGGTCTTTATTTCAGTTCACAGAGTTCGTGTCTGGGAAAAGTGTTGATGGTTTCTTTCCTCCAGCAGCCTACATAGCATCTTCCAGTATTATAGGAGATTTCCATAAGAGAGGCAGTAAGTCAGTGCCAACTGCTGAGTATCAACTTGATTTCTCTGTGTTCTATGACTAATACATATGGTGTCTTCAGTAATGGGGTCTTACCATCAATATACAGTGACCATCAAGTGCAGTAGCAATTTTCCATATTGTTTTGGAGGTCTTTCAGAAACCTTTTACCAACAACAACTCAAGGAACAGTTTCCTGACACTGAGCTTTTATTTGGCAACCTATGGCTTCTGGAACGAGCGCAATCACCTGTGTAGGGTAACTGCGAACTCTTTTATGTGACTATATACATATGCATATTTTAAAACGCTTATAAAGCAGTAGGTTTCCATATGGTTTTTCAAACATCCTTAAAGTTAATGACCCCTTCCCCAACCCAATCCTCTGATTTACTCTCTCGTTCCTGTACCGAAGTAAACCTCACTCCCTGTTATTACCCTTTCCCCTTTTACATAACCTGCTGGAAATTTAATTTTTTTTAACTTTTTGTACTTCTAGGTCACAGTGTCTATGTCTAGAGTGAAAGCTGACAGATCCAGGACAAGTAAGAAAAGAAATCCCGCTTTGCACCCGTGAACAAGGATAGTGTGGTTGCTCTCAGTCACAGAAGAGCAGAGCGGTGGGTGGGAACGAACTCTGGATGGTTTCGTGTGGCCTAAAAGCATCCACGCAGTCCCCATGCAAGACAGAGTAAAATAGCACCTTTGTCCCCTGGAGAGAAGAGGACAGGGTGCATCCCCAGTTTCTAGTCCGTGCTCAACTGTCTTGGAAAAAAAATAAGGTACTTAGAAGATGAAAAGCTGTCCTTTCATTTTTGAGGGTAATCGTCTAAATCCCCCATATTTAGAAGCCTGCTTATTATTCCACAACTAAGTTAATTTTAAAGTCTTTACTCCACAGTGCACGTAATACAAAGCAGATGTGAGAACCACCTCAGAACCAGGAGAAGCCCCCTCTCCTGGCCCTCCCAACCTCTGTCAGTTGCAAACAAGCCAAATCTAAACCAGCAACCATGTATGTTTCCAATCAGCACGCCAGCTTTTTCCCTACGGAAGGAACTCCTTGGCATGCACAAGGGAAGGAAATGTTTCGTTCAAAAAGCTGTGCCAGGACAGGGAGCAGCTTATTCTCACGATACATAACTTGCTGACCAGCCAGTGCAGTGAGAAAATCAATGCAGGAGAAGCAGCCAGAGACAATCAAGAGAGGCCGAGGGCCAGCAGGAACCATGGGAAGACAGAAGAGGGTCAGCAGGCATTAGGGGGAATTTAGGAACTTGTCTTATGGAGAGCCCAGCCTATTGTAACATCATGGGGGACTTCAGTGTCTGTTGAGAATTCTCTCTCTCCTCTCCTCTACTGTCCTCCTCTCCTCTCCTCCCCTCTCCTCTCTCCTCTCCTCTCCTCTCCTCTACTGTCCTCCTCTCCTCTCCTCTCCTGTCCTCTCCTCTCCTCTCCTGTCCTCTCCTCTCCTTTCCTGTCCTCTCTCTCCTACCTCACCCGAGTGAAGTCCTGAAATCCACGTTGAGGGTAGGGACTAGTCCGTGGAGCCTGAGGACATGAAATGAGCACAGCTTAAAACCAAAATTAGCCCACATGGGTTGTAATAACGCTTCTACCTCTGGAGCAAGAAAATCTCAACGTACCATGAAATGTCCGAAAAAGCCACAGTCGCCCAAAAACTGTTGGGGGCCCAATTAAAATATAAAAAATGGTGATTCTTCCAGAGCTGCTCAACAGTTTCTGGATTCTCCCATGAGTAATTCTCACCCACTCATAGAAAAGGGAGGGATTCCATTGTTTGCTGTTGAGTTGCTTGAGGCCTCCGGTCGCAATGGAATAGTGATATTACCATTGGCTTTAGGTTGAGGGTTTAAACGTACATGCCGAGAAAGACTTCTTGTGAGACTGTTCGGGGCGCTCTCATTGTCTCCCCAGTCTTTGTCAAATGCAATTAGCAACAGGCCAGTCTCCATGCAAGCCTTTTCACCGGAAATTTGCCAGCTTGGATATGAATGCTGGTCTCTTTCTGACAGCCCTTCACAAAGCAAAGCAACAGTAACCATGGCAACAAGCAAAACACGGAAAAGCTGGAGGTTAATTCAATAAAGCTCTTGAACACACAAACAGCTGATAATGCCTAATTGACTGAGCAGATAGTGAGTAGCTGACAGTTCTGGGAATTACACTAGGTATTTATTTTGATCTATTTAATTTAAAATTGGAACAATATTTTATTTTATTATACAGTAAGTTTATATAAATTTCAATGGTTGGTTTCATTACATGCTTGTTTTTAGATGGCAATTCAAAAACATTTATCACATGTATATTATAAAGTATTTTCCATTTTCACAAAGCACAGCAGAAAAGACTTTAAATTGCAATAAACATAGAAAGTCAATAGACCATCACGCTATTTCTGAGAGAGCCTCTCCAGAAATAAGCAACCTATGATGAAACCTTGTCTCTCACCTTCTGGATCTGTGAGCTTAGGTAAATGATTTGCTAAGCCTCGCTGAAACCATCTATTGAATAAAATCAATTTAGCTGAGCCCTCCGGGTTATTGTGAGCTTTAATATAAACAGAAAAGGCAGAGCGGTTAATAGGATGCTCAGTCCATAGTCAGTTCTCCTGCCACTTGGCATCAGATAGCTAATCTACACACTCTCCCTAAGGGGCTCAGGAAAGCCAGCTCTGGAGCCACGCCCAACAGAAACTGGCTGTCATCAAGACTGTTAAAGGACACATGGTGCTTCTTGTTTACCAAAGACCAAAGTACAGAATCAACATTGTCAACACAGAAGAGCCCCAGCCTGGTATGTTAACAGATCCAAGTTAGAAAACTTCGTTTTAATTTTATGTAAAGAGAGAACTCATAATAGACTCTCAGAATGTTTGCCTGGCTATAAATCTTCAACTAGTTAAGGCCCAACACTTCACCCTCATAGTCTACTCAAATTTTCTGTTACTTTATTTAAAAGTTAAAATAAATCGATAATACTCCCCTACACACACACACACACACACACACACACACACACACACACACTGAACTGTTAGGTTTTCTCGTCATTCATACAAACGTGGGAAAATGCAGATCTAAATCTGGGAAGTCCTGCTTGTGTGGTTTGCTAACAAAAGATTCTCGCTTGCAAATTCGCTCACTGACACTTAGGAGGTAAGAGCCAGAGGCAGGGAGGACACCCTACCACTGACTTGTCAAAGAATCAGTACTCATTGGCTAGTATGCTGCCTAGAACTTCCTTATCAGAGAAATAGTAATTTCTCTAAATGAGAGTTTGGATCCCAGTACGGTGGGGAGGCCACCTTCATACGTGTGCCCCTTGGGCAATAGAGACTCATGTACAAGAATTCAGGGATTACATTTCCTCTGGCCGCATCATAGCAAAGATGCCTTGGAGCAAATGAAATGCACATCTTCATTTACATTCTTCCCGGAACCTTGCAGAAGTTTCTTCTGTTGTCAGTTCAAGACTTACACTGACTGACCAGAAGAAAGTCTTAAAACAGCTGCTGCTGAGGACAATGAAAATCACCACCGTCACAGCGACACAACACAACAATCTACATCAGTGAAACCTTCACATGCGACGTGAAATTTTGACAAATAGAATTTGTCCAGACAGGAGACTATAGTGCAAAGACCTCCTGCTGTGGCTGCTGTCTATACAGCAGTCAGCTATTATGGTCTTCTAACCCTCTGGGAGCAGCCATAGTGTTATTTGAACTCGATATTTTAAGACTTTACCTTGTTCATCTTCTGAATTGGCAAATACAGTCTGTTCACTTAGACCTTTGGATTCAATATGGTTAATTACAGACTCAATCCTACGGTCCTTTATCCCCTGCCTTCAACAGATGCCTCTGCAAGAACAGCTCTGTCTGTCTCTTGAAAGAAGACATATTCTCCATTCTGTTCTGTATAAAACTGTGGGAACCTTGCAACTGTCACTCGACAGAATATATGCAGACTTCCAGCATCCTTCTCAATGACTGGGACCGACATTTCTTCCAGGGAGAAGCTCAGAGATTCAGCCTCTGTGCACCGAAAATACATGAAGTTAAACATAAATTTGGAGAATTGAGTTTGCAGTTGAGATTTTACCTAAAGGCAATCTTGCCTGTCTTTCATTTCATGAGAAACCCCCCAGAGTCATAATAGGCAGATTTTATTTTTCCTTAAGTGTGATTTCAGTATTTAAAAATACATATTTTCTGGATAACACGGCCACTAAATACATGCCAACATCTTCATCTGGTGCTCATCTGCTTGAAAATCAGAAGAGAAACTGGCTCTATTTTGATTTCCAGTGAAGCATCCTCTCTAAAACTTTCCAAGAATTATTTTGTGTCTGTGTGATTTTTTTTTCACTTACTCCCTGTCTCTGGAATCTAACCCTCCTTCCTTGGCATGAGACTTTGCTATAGTTCACTTTTTAATGGGGTTTGATCAGTAGGTGTGGTTTGTCTCCTAATGCATTGTCCTAAAGCAATAATAAAAGTTCCCACGCCAGGAAAGCCATGTTCTCCCTCTGAACTCCCATGAGCTTGAGGAGGGAAGCCCCTGGACCAGGGAGGGGTGTAACAGTATGGGAAAGGACAGTGACAAGGTCCTGATTTGAAAAATACCCCAGTGTGGGAAGAAAGGGCTCACTTTTGCCTCTCCACTCTGACTGACTTCTTAAGAATGAGAGTTTCCAGTCTGTACCAGCACCATTCCTGAATAGAAGCAGGTAGACATACAAGTCATAATACACATCTTATACATATATATATATACATGCTCATACATCATATACATATACATACACATATACATCATATATATACACATATTATATATAAATAACAATTAATGAAAAAAGATCTTAAATTTTATAAAGATCAGGAAGTGGGAGACATGGGTGGACTTTGAGGGAGGATAGGGAAAATAATGTAATTATATCATATTCTCAAAAAATCTAAAAGAAACCATTTTTAAAAGAAAAATGGTTTAGATAGAGCAAACACATAGTAATATTACACCCCAACAAAACTTGAATACCAGGGTAAACTGCAATCTCTTTTTGGAGTTTGCTTTCACTGTTTTCCTAAAGACCCAACAGATTTAACCTTGGCATTCAGTCAGAGCTGAGACTCTGTCAACTGTGAGAAGGTTGGGGACGATCATAGGGCTGGAACATCCTTGTGCAAGGAAGCTCGGCCTGGATCCTGGTGGAGATAATGCAAAACATTATGAGATTTAATAAGAAAGAAAGAAGAAAGCCAATGATCGTGCAGTGAACACGGGACAAATTCTGAGTCCTGACAGCAGACAGACACCCCTAGAGAGTATGATAAAAACCATTACA
Source organism: Alexandromys fortis (assembly GCF_014885135.2). Lineage (NCBI taxonomy): Eukaryota > Metazoa > Chordata > Mammalia > Rodentia > Cricetidae > Alexandromys > Alexandromys fortis. Next base: position 530,372 of record NW_026068055.1, on the reverse strand, counting down.
GAAATGGCCAAAATGCCCAAGGTAAAAATATTCTACAAGAAGAAAGTTTCAATTTGGGAGGAGCAGAGGTTTTCACCGATAGAAATAATGAAGAATAAACTTAATGGCTAGAAAGAAAAAAACAGTGTTGCTTACAGTTTTCAGATTATCTAAAACCGAGAAAAATGTAGTCGGGGCATCTGGCATCTTTACCATCTGCATATTCCTGGGGCCTGACATGGACCCTGGGGGGCTGAGAGAGGCCTGAAGCCTTCTGTCAAGCAGGTGATGACACCTACCTTCCGTGGCTTACAGAATTGACAGGAGTCCCTTTTATGTTAGGCCAATTGATTTTATTCTTGTTTTTGTAAGATTGAAATGGAAAATAGTATCGACTTTAACCCCTAGCATCGTTGAAAAAGTAGGAAGTCATTGTCATAAGCAGAACTGCCCATTGTAGACCACAGCAGCATCTTTTAGTAAACATCCGGGGAGCCTCAGCTTGCAGAAGGGTCCCTGCAGGTAGACATCATATACATCCTTCCTCAGATTCAGCCATCAACCTTTCTGAACACTAACAGAAAAGGTAAAAACAGAATATTTATGACACAATGAAGCCAAGACCATAGATAATTCTATGCCTCAGTCTTCAGTGCCCTCAGTAATCGAACATGCACACAAAGCTGACAGATGGTTATAGGCTATAAGACTCTGTTAGAAAGCTGCAATAAACTCTGCACTTCGAAGTAGGGCTTTCCTTCATATAACGAACCTGTTTCTAAGAGGTCAGTTCATAAGTCATAAGTCATACATCCTGAGGATGGGAGGTTTTACACAAAAACCCCTGTTTTCTTCACAGTGTGATGACCTATGCTATAGTATAGATAGATAGATGATAGATGAGAGAGAGAGAGAGAGAGAGAGAGAGAGAGAGAGAGAGAGAGAGAGAGAGAGAGAGATTGAATAAAAATAGTTCCTCACATCACAATTCAAAATGATTTCTCTTGCTTAGGGGAAATGTAACGTGAATGAGATAGTGATTCTCCAACTCTCAGCTCTTCTTCCTTTAACAAGCCTGGGATCTCTAACAAACTTGTGAGGCACACATGACAAGGGTGGAATTACTCCTGGGGTAAAATGCCAGACTCAGTTCCTAAGACTGAGTCTTATAATATAGTATCTGCATTGATTAGCCAGTAGCAAAGACAGCTAAACTCATGAGGAATAACTTAAATGCCAGCTCTTCCCCACTGACCAGACATGAACCATTAAACACCTGATCTGGAACAGAGTAAAGATTCCATATCAGATCCCATGCTGCTGTGTACTGCAGTATTAGAAGTAGGCCACGCCTGACGGCATACACTGCACTTGGGATGTGAAGACAAGAAAATGAGAAGAAATCCAAGATCTCCCTGGCTGGATAGTAAATGCAAGACCAGCCAGGGCTGCATAAGTGCTCCCTGTGTCGCACAAACAGCAAGTGAAAATGCAGCAAAAGGAACTAGAGAGTTGAAGTGGGGAACCACAAGTGATGAACTTAAGCATGAGATGTCACACACAGACCTGGAACACCACTACTTCAAAATTACTCGGGTAAGTGGTCCTCGTGAGAGGGGACTTGAGAAGTGGGAGATCCAGGGCAGACTGGGCCAGACTCACAAATGAGGCCAGCTGTGTAATTTCCATCCTCGCTCATGTCTCCCTTGATGAAAATGGAATGATCAGAGGTCTATCCACAGAAAGACCGGAGTTCCTTCAAACATCTACAGAAGATTTGGGATCATATTCATGTACACCTGACACCCAGAGTACCACCCAGAGTGATGCTCCAGGGCACGTGTCGGAGTGGCTGTCAGTTACCAAGTAAATGAGAAAGACACCTGGCTCAGCAGTCTGAGGCTCAAGAGAAAATATGTTAATCCTAAAGGTGACTTTTTCCTTTTTAGTATAATACACTTTACAAATATTGCAAGATCCTGCTAACTAAGCAGTACTTTGGTTTAGTTTACAAATAAAGATTTTATGAAGAATCCCATAAAATATTTCCAAAGCCTTCAGGATAAATTATAGTATCCTGTGCTCCTGCTTCTACCAAATTTATGTAAATCCTACTTAGCTTTAATTATGTCTCTGATATAATCTGAGTAATCTGATAAGAGCATCTCATTTGAGACATTTCTCAAATTAGATTGGCCTAGAGGCATGTCTTTAGGAGACTGTCTTGATCATTAATTGATGTAAGAAGGCCCAGCCCACTATGAGTGGCACCATTCCCTGGATAGCCAGAAATCTTCCCTTGATCTCCTAGTCTTTCTGTCACCATAGTATCCATGGGAAATGAATTAATTCATATTGATAAAGAAACAAACCTCAGTGGACAAAGCATTGAGCAAAAATGGTTGTCTGAGAACTTTTCTATCGTATTCTACATGGCTTAGTTGTTGAAATCAGTATGCTAAGAATTTTTCTGGGTAGTTTAAGACAAAAAAAACTTTTACAAATAGCTGTAATGCAACAATTCATTGTGTTTTATAAAGAAATTGTAGCAACCAAATAATTTATGATCTCCTTGAACTCCATAAATAACTTGGCAGGTAGCAATATCATTATTCTCATTCTATAGATGAAGAAAGAAGGGCTCCAAGGAGTTATGGAACTTGGCCAAGGATAGCCAACTAAAATACGAGAATAGAATCATCTCTTTCACTCCTGCTCCTGTGCCTATATGAACCCAGGAAATCCATCATGAGGAATAGTAATTGATGCGGAGACATGGAATTAAAAATAAATAAATAAACATGCCATGTTCCAAACTCACACTCAAAGTCTGTGGGATATAATAATTATAGTGTCATGTTTATTTACTGAGAACTAATTAATATTAGGCAGACTAGCAGAGAAAGTACAGAAATTCATATATACAATCTTTTGTTTTTAGTTTATTTTATTGTATATGTATGTGTGCCTGAGCATATGTGTTTCAGTTACTTTTCCAATTGCTATAACAAAAACTGAAACCACGGCAACTCTTAAAAGAAAGGGATTATTGGGGGCTTGCTTAAAGTTTGAAGGGTTAGAACATGACCGTCATGGTAGCGAGCATGGCAGCAGAAAGGAAGACATGGTGCTGGAGCAGTAGCTGAGAGCTCTCATCTTGAGGCAACAACCATGCGGCAGAGAAAGAGGGAGGGGGGAAAGAGAGAGAGAGAGAGAGAGAGAGAGAGAGAGAGAGAGACAGAGACAGAGACAGAGACAGAGAGACAGAGAGAGAGAGCTAGAAAGGCATGGATTTTTGAAACTTCCAACCCCACCCCAGTGACATACCTACTCCAAAAAGCTTTTATCTACAAATCTTTCCCCAAAATTTCCACAAACTGGGGACCACACACTCAAACATAAGAACCTATGGGGGCCATTCTCATTTAAGCCACCAAAATATGTATGTGCACCATGAGTGTACAATACCAGAAGAGGGCATTGGATTCCTTGGAACTGGAGTTACCTGTTACTGTGTGGATGCTGGGAATAAAGCCAAATCTTCTTCAAGAGCAGTAAATGTTTCCATACACTTAACTATCTCTCTAGCCCCAGCACATACAACCTTAACCATCACATTTACCCTGTGAGGAAATTTCACATTTGACAGACGAGGAAAGTGTAGGAAAGAGAACAATTTACATAGTATTATACAACTGCCAGTAGCTGCTCCTGGCATTGTCCTAGAAGCTTCCACTAGCTACTCATGCTGGCCCACATGCAGTGACAGTTCTAGAACACACCAGCTGGTAGAGATGCCTTGTTGAAGCATGGGAACTAGACTTTCTCATGTACAAAGCATAGGGAGAACACCGGGTTTCACTAAGACATGCAAAGCCGTTTACTTTCAGAGATATTCACTAGAAACCATTGTCCGTTTCTACCTTGTGGATGCAAAAAACATTGAGTAGAAGTTGTTATGAAATCTATAGGATTTGTGACAGGCAGTACAAGACTCCATTTATTCTTTAGCAGTGGTACTAAATTGGCTGAAGGCAGGACCATTTCCCAATGGCTCTTCACCCCCAATGTCTTCCTATTCCCCTCTCTGGAAAGAGAGTGCTCATGTGCACCATAGAGGAGTCCCCAAATACCCCTCAGTAATCCAAGGATTGAGAGAATGCAGACAACAAGAAAGGAGATTTAAGATAGGAGATGTTGAAATATTCAGCTCCCAAGAAATGCTAGGGATTCTCTTATTCCCTTATTTCAAGTTTATTTCCTTATTTCAATATATCCCTATCTCCGGGGTCACATTGGTTCAATTTGATAAATTGCTCTGCTGGCCCCATACAGTCCTACGACTCATTTTACATGTAAGCCTTAATGCCATGATTTCAATACTGCGAGCTCTTATGTTTTGCCAAGTGGTAAGGGCCTGTACATTTGTGGTTTCACTTTGTCTTCTGTTTGTTTCCATTGTTGGCACTATTTACATGGTTACATTAGCGTTTGTACTTAGAGGGAAAGTAAATGAACCTCCTCATCTTTATGGTTAATGACTACCATTGTGCCCTTGTTTCAGTCAAGGCTGGGAAACAGAGAATGATTATTTTCTAGTCTTTCTCCAGAAAGTTGATACTGTAATTGAAAGCCTGGCTAGTAGTAACTGTTGGGGAGGAGAGCCTGGCTTTGTGCTGGGTCAGCTTTTGGTCAGCATCTTAGCAGACACCCTAGTCTGGTAGCAAGGCATCTTGTGTGGCCCTGTGTTGACCAGGGATGCAGCTCTAAGAGACAAAGGCTTTTAACCATAGTTTTCCTAAAATAATTCCTTGTAGGTTGGTAGCATAAATAGTGACAAACTGATTTTCAGCTATTGTCATCTGGGGAAATGAAGGAAGATACTTCCATAGATAACAGCCAACTGAATCTGAAAGTGTTTTTGGTCACTTGTTTTTGATACAAAACCCACGGAAAGCCTGGTGGTAGTGGTGCACACTTTAATCCCAGCACTCAAGAGGCAGAGGCAGGCGGATCTCTATGAGTTGCAGACCAGTTTGGTCTACAAGAGCTAGTTCCAGGACAGGCTCCAAAGCTACTGAAATAATTCATAATTCATGAAACTGAAGAGTAGATCTTGATGGGGTGTCTTACGGGATGGGGGACAGAAACTGAAGTAATGCTTGTGAAACAAAAGCCGGAAGAGGGGTTAGGGGATGTGGTATAATAATGGCAGTGGGATTAAAAGGGACAAACCCAAATAAAATATAATGACTCATATGTATGAAAAAGCCATAACGATGCATGTTTGAATGTTAACTTATAAACTTAAATAATAAAGAAGGGATGCTTGCCGTGTCCCCTGACTTTCCTCCTCAAGCTTCCTGTCTAACACTGACGTCATTGATCCATTTGGAACTTACATTTGTGCAAGGTGATAACAGATAAGACCAAGTTTCAATCTTCTGCCAATAGTTATCCAGCTTTTTTTTTTTTTCGAGACAGGGTTTCTCTATAGCTTTGGAGCCTGCCCTGAAACTCACTCTGTAGACCAGGCTGGCCTTGAACTCATAGAGATCCATTTCTCTCTGCCTCCTAAGTGCTGGAATTAAAGGCATGCACCACAACCACCTGGCAGTTTTACCAGCACCATCTGCAAATGATGTCTTTTCTCCAATGTGCTTTGACATCTTTGTCAAAACTCGGATAGCCATAGGTACATTGATTTCTATATCAGTCCTCGGTTCTGCTCTGCTGTTCAGGGTGTCTGTATTGTAGCAGTGATTTCACTGTTATGGTTTCATAACATGAACTGAAATCAAGGACACCAAGACCTTCTGTGATGTCTTTATTGTTCTGGGTTGCTTTGGCTATCTAGAGACTTAGGTTCAGCCTATGAATTTTAAGATTATTTTCTAATCTCTATGAGAATTTTATTGAAATTTTCATGGGGCTTGTATTGAATCTGTAGATTGCTTTTGGTAGGATAGCCATTTTAAATAAAGAGTCTGTCACACAGAAAATAGGACAAATAATCAACATAGTTGATCAACTGAAGACACAGAATAGACAATAGAAAAAATCTTTGCAAAATACATCTGACAGAAGATTACTATCTAGAATATTAAAAAATAAACACCAAGAAAGCAAAGAACACAATTAAAAGCTGGACCATGGAACTGAACATAGTTCTCAAAAGAAAAAAATACAAACAACTGAGAAATATTTTTGAGATATTCAATATTCATAGGCCAGGGAAATGTAAATTAAAATACTTTGAGATTTCATTTTAAGACAGTTGGATGGTTAGGATTAAACAAAAAACCAACTTGGCTGTAGAGTTGCTTAGAGGTTGGGAGTACTCATTTTTTCTTTCAGAAGACTTGAGTCTAGTTTATAGCAGCCACAGAGGACAGTTCACAAGTGCCTGTACCTCCAATTCCAGTGGATCATCCTCTTCTGGTCTATGTAGGCACCTGAACACATGCATACAGACTCACAGACACACACACACACACATGCAGATATATATATGTACATATACATACATATACACACATGAACACATATACATACACACATGTACACAAATATACATGAATAAATAGTACATATTTTAAAGAAAATAAGTAACAAAAATACTGGCAATGATATGGAGAAAAGAGAACATCATTCACCATTTATGAGAGTGAAAGCTGGTATAGTGCCTATGGAAATCACTGTGAAGATTTCTCAAAAGACTAGAAAGAAATTTACCATATTATTCAGTATAGCAACAGTGGGTATATACCCAAATGATTCTGTTTCGTACTACAAAGATAAATGCTTATCCATGCCCACTTTTTTTTTACCAGCACCATTTGCAGATGGTGCTGGTAAAACTGCCAGGTGGTTGTGGTGCATGCCTTTAATTCCAGCACTTAGGAGGCAGAGAGAAATGGATCTCTATGAGTTCAAGGCCAGCCTGGTCTACAGAGTGAGTTTCAGGGCAGGCTCCAAAGCTATAGAGAAACCCTGTCTCGAAAAAAAAAAAAGCTGGATAACTATTGGCCACTCTCTTCAATAAGAGCTAAGTAAGAAAAGTGAAGGGATAAGGAAAATATAGTATCTATAAACAATAGAGTTTTAGTAAGCTATAAAGAAGAATGAAATTCGATGGTAAGTGGATAAACCTGGAAAAATATGCTGAGTGAAATAACAGGCCTAGAAAGACAAATGTTGCATATTCTCTCTTATATATGGATACTAGCATTAAAACATTAGATTCGTGTGTTTTATATTCAGTACCTGTAGATCGAGAAAACCATAAAGGAGTCATTGCCGTGTGTTGAGGGTGTATTAAAGATCTTCAATAAGGGGGAAAAACAGGAGATATGAAGGCAATAAAAGAATAATAGGGGTTGGGAAAGTGTGATAGATGGGTAGGGAAGAGTAGAACGTGGGAAGCAGGGTTAATTAACATTAAGGTTGTTTGAAGAAGTCATATGGAAATCCACTTTGTAGATAATTATAGATAATGATACATACGTACATTATGGATGGATGGATAAGTAGATAGATAGATAGATAGATAGATAGATAGATAGATAGATAGATAGATAGACAGATAGATGTATTATACACATGGGGCAAGATTCTCTTCCCTGATGCTATAAGTTTCCAAATTAAAAAAAAAAATAACAACCCAGTGCCTGGTATAGGACACTTTGCTTTGAGTTGTTGGTCAGGACAATCCCATAGACCCTCTCTATACAATGCAGGTTATTGTCATTGCTCTTAGTTGCCCAACAGAGCTTTATAATAAGATTCTATTCTCAAAGACACCACACACTTTATCCTTGTACTTGTATATATCAAGCCGGTACTGACTTGGAAGCTTCCTGCCTGCTGGCTAGCCTTCAAGATGCCAGAAGGTATTACTCAGGATGCTGGAAAGAAAAGTCAACAACAGTCTTATCCAGCTGTGAATCCTGAGAGCTACAATAATGACTGGTCTGGCAAGATATGGCCCATGAATGAAAGAGTAACAAGACTTATAGAGGTTGTCAGTCAATTTCTGGTAGGATTTAAGGGACACTCTTCAGGAGATATCTCACGCCTAATTGTTGTAGAATATTCCTTTATACTGTGAGAAGATGTTATTGGTTTAACAGACAGCTAAATGGCCATTAGCATTTAATGACCTAAACAGGAAGAGGTCGAGTGTAACTTCCGGGACAGAGAGCTCTGGGAAGAAGAAAAGGGGAGTTGCCAGTCAAACGTGGAATAACCAAGATGGGCATAAATGAAGTAACATAACGAGTGGGTAGAAGAACATATATTTAAAAATATGGTTAATTTAAGTTGTAAGAGCTAGTTAGAAAAAAAAACAAAGCTAAGGCTAAAATTTCTTAATTAACAAGAAGTCTCTGTGTAACTTTTTGTGAACTGGTGGCTCCAAAAGAAGTCTGTCTACACTTAATACAGAAAATCTGGCCAAGAACCCATGGCTGGGAGGAAAGTTTAGAGCCCCAAGAGAGAGCCTACGGCTCTTATTGTGCTAATCAGACAAAGTAACCAACTGCCTTCTAAATACACATCTATAAACCAATAGATCAATGCAGCCCTCAGTCCTCATCAGAGAAGCATCTTTGATCACTGACAACACCATGGAAGACATAGCAGAAAATGTGTAAGAGTTGTGGAAGGCTGGGGCAAGCCGACTTCTGGATACCAAAGGATTGCTCCACTCATGAACTCTCAGCCCGGACAAGACCTTCACAAGATGAAGCCAGTCAACATGCCAGCATGTAGGAGGGAAGGACACAGGAGCTCCCATCCCTAGTGACAGTTGATGCCTACTAGAGGAGAGAAAGTAGTTTTGGGTTTTTGCTTTTGTTTTTGTTTTGTTTTGTTTTGTTTTGTCATAGGGATATGGTCTGTGGTTGGTTGATAATGCTCCCATTGATGGCCCCACAGTCATGCTCACATGAGCAGCACTAATTGGACTCAGTGGGTTATTTAAGACAAAAAATGAAAAAGAAGACATGAAGCTGGGAGGTCTGGGGAGACTTAAGGGGAGAGGAGCATGAAATATATTGCATATATGTATGAAATTCACAAAGAATATTTTCAAGATATTATGTTTCAAAAAAGAACACTGACTGTTTTGTGCTAGCACGCAAGGGTTCTATTCTTTCTTCCTTGTCAAACTTAGATTTCGGCATTGCAAAATTACTTGGACTGCAGAAATTACAGACCACAGTGGAGTGACCTGCAGTCCTCCACGAGAACTGACATCAGGATCTATCAGCACTCAAGAAACTTAAGAGAGTCATAATGAACCAGAGAAGGAATATGTAGGATCTATATCATGATGTTATTAAAGATATTTAATAAAGCAGTACATAAAATAAGGCTAAACACCTTAAGGAGTAATATTCCAAAAATGCTAATATGATTTCACAAAGACCAGTTTAACCAGTGAAGAAGCTGAGATGTTATGGAGGCAAACAATTGGAGTTTACATGCTTTCTCTTTTATAACTTAGCGAGAAATAGGACTCTCAGCTCTTAATTCCTCGTGTCTAGCTTAATGCCTATTAAATAAAGATCTGAACCATTTTCCTCATCTCTTCCCCTTTAACTGACTGGTATACAGTCCTGGTACCTTTTTCACATAACTTTCCCTGATACCCATGTGATTGGCAAATTAGAATCTTGCTGCTCTTAATTTGGAATAAGTGCTTACTGGTTGGTACACATGAAAGTGATGATCGTCAGTGTTGTCAAGGTGACAATGCCTAAAATCACCTGGGATGAACCTGTGGACATGCCTGCAGTGGGATGGTCTTGATAATATTATTCCATGTAGGGAAACCTATCCTAACTATTGGCCAGCAATTCCCAGGGATAGAACCCTGTATGATACTCGGTACAGCGAGCCTGTCAGGCATGCCATGTATTGCTTTCTGTTCCGGATTATGAATATGATGTGACCCTGCTTCAAGTCCATGTAGACTTGATTTCCCAGCAGAATGGACTGTGCTTTGAACTGTGAACTAAAATACCAACCCCCCACCCCCGTTTTCTTGTCAGAATATTTTAGTACAGCAATGGGAAGGAAAACGAAAAGAGAAGCCAAACCTAGGACATGAGCGCTTTGCAAATGGAAAAGCCTTCGCTGCATGGTCAACTGATCAGAAGTCAAGAACTGGAAATGCTGATCGGCCTCCGCCATCAACTGGTGTTAGAGGACTTAATGGAAAGGTGGGGAGAAAAGCGCCATGCTGATTGCGTGGCAAGTTGGGGAGTGTCAAGGTTCTTCGCATAGGTCATCCAGCCTTCTCACGGGTGCCTGTGGATGTGTGAGGATGCTAAGCTTGCGATATCAAAGGTCACCAAGCAGATAGACAGGCTCTTGCCTTTAAGCTCACTCTTAAAAAATCAATTTCAAGCTACCCTGGAGCAGATTCTTGTTTTTGTTTTTGTTTTCTTTTGAAAAACAAAATATACACTTCGCTATTTGTGGAGTTTATAGTTGTTGTCTCCAGATCGCCAAGAATCTCACATTTCCTAATGTCTTGAGTCTAGTTTTGGTATTGAAATCACATTGTAGGTTAAAAATTAATTAGAAAAAGAGACTCACGTAAGCTATGTACAAAATCGCAAATCTAGATAAATCTGTCCGGTAAAGCTTCGAAGATTAAAAGAAGGTTTGTTAAATTCTGAAAGGGTTTGACTGGAACTATTTAAAATAATAGTAAAAAGAAACAAAGCTCAATTACCTAAGCAAAATGTGATCTTTGCAACATTTCCAACTAATCAGTGTCCACAAAACTGGAAAGGTACTGGATCAAAGGTCAGCGACTAGATTTGCCCCCAAGTTTGGACAAACACTGGCACTCCAGTTCAGTGTGAAAGTCTCTAGGCTTCTGGCTTCCCCCGGGGAATCCTGAGGAAATGTCATCAAATATTGCAAAGGCTGAATGACAGAATATTAACCTCAATTTACATCACAGAAGTCTAAAACCGAATCCTAAGGAAACCAACAAACTTCTCTGCAGACGACACCAAGAAAGCCAGAAAACAAAAAGATCCTGAAACTGTGACCCATAGGCAGCATTTTGTGGACCAGCTGGGGAAATTAAACGCTTTCAACCCAGTGAAATCAGCCTTTCCCAGGCTTACTCTTGCTGGCTAGACTGTCAGAATCTAATGAAAGTGTATGCACCCGTGAGGGACAGTGTTTGCTTTAATTTTCTGCAGACTGGGCTCTATTACAAAGACAAGATCAGAAAAAGACAAATTAGGATTTTCTTTTTATTAAAATCATTTCACTTTTCATTGAGGAGAGATAGATCTTCAGGAGCCTTGGGGTTTCTTTATAGTTCTATGAAAATAAACTCCAAAAAAGTTTTTTTTTAAAAAAAAAAAAGGCAAGCAAACTGCATACCCCAAAATGCATCTTTGGACTTCTAGGTGGGCTATGAATTTAGGAGCCCATTGGGGACTTCCAGATATGTAAGGCAAAGGAATCCACATCCAGAAACCCTCCTTGTCACCAACCATTGCTCACGATGATTCGCTCTGCTGAGTCGCTAATCTTGTAGAGGTAGAAATTGTCCCAAGATGTCAGACCTGTCAATGGCACCAAGTTAAAATCAAGATTCATCCAAGTAGCAGCTGACCCTCTTTCTCTTGCTTATGCACGGTCCATTTCCTGCCCCGGGTCAGTGTGCCAAAGTCAATTTTCCCAGCTCATCTCCATCAGATCACAAGCTCTCCTTTGTCTCCTTTCAGGCTCCTCTGAGCTCAGCCAGAAAAATCGATTCTCAAGTTCCTCCAGTGATGAAATCCTTTTCTCTGCTGGTAATTCTAGAGGCGTCTCCCATTTGCTCTCAGTGGGTTTTGTACATGCTGTTTTAGTAACTTGCTCTCGTAGCTTTTCCTTGGAAAGGACATTGCTTTTATGATTTTCATCTCTGCTTTAATCCTTCCTTTCTCATCATCTTTATCTATATGATGTTTTTGTGGTATATATTTCAAACAGCAGAATTTTATAAAAGAAATTTGGTTAATTAGGATTGGAATGCTTTTTTAAAAACAGGAAAACAATCTTTTGGCAAAGTAAGTAAAATAAAATAATGCCTCTTTGAAAATATAACAACTCATGAAACAGACAATTCTCAGAATGAGAAGAGGCTTGGAAGACTGCACTGCAACACGAGCAAGTGAGTGACAAGAAAATGCCAAAGAGAGCAGGAGTGAGGAGCAAGAGTGGATTCCTGGATCCACTGTCCCAAAGTTCCTTTCTCTGTAAGTGTCAGAACCAAGAGATAGCCATATCTCTTCATATCCATGCTAGTTCATGTCATGTCCATGCTAGTTCATATCCGTGCTACGTCATATCCACGCTAGTTCATGTCCACGCTAGTTCATGTCCACGCTAGTTCATGTCCACGCTAGTTCATGTCCACGCTAGTTCATGTCCACACTAGGTCATATCCATGCTAGTTTATATCTGTGCTAGGTCATGTCCATGCTAGTTCATATCCATGTAATATATAATAATCATAATGTATTTTGAGTGAGTAATTATTGGGTATCATTTTTATTTTGAATGCAATACTACTGGGTATTTTCAAGGAGAGTATCCCATAAAATTTTAAATTTTAAAATGGGCATTTTGTAAAGCAAGTGTTAAAGATTACAGTAGTCTAGCTATGCTTAATATAGAAAATTTAGTCATGGTCTTTTTTTGTAGTATTTAATTTATATTATAGGAAATGCTGATTAGAAATTTACTTCATCTGTTTTTTTGTTTCTTTGTCTTGTGACATGGATACTGTGGAGACATTTAAAAAAAAAAAACAGTACCCAATAGCATACTGGACTCCTGATCAGTGACAAATGCATAGCAAAATAATGCTGATGTAAGTTTAGTGGCTGGGCTTGTGAGATGAATCAGTGGATAAAGCGATTCTCTGCCAAGCCTGATGACCTAGAAACTTCATGATAGAAGGACCGGGCAGATTTCTATAAGCTGTCAACTGACCTCCACAAACACTCCTTGACATGCATAAATATGCACACACATACACACACCCACACACAACTAAGTAAAATAAATAAGTGAAAATAAGTTTAGTGGCCTCATACAAATCTGAGAGAAAGTTGGCCCAGGTGGTGCTGAATATTTGGTATGACTTCTTTCTTTTCCTACTTACTTTGCCCTTGCTGTTCAGCAGATGGTATTGAGCCTTGTGTATGGACAGAGGTCAAGAGACGCAGTTTCTGCTTCTGATAGCTAGGTTTGAATGAAGGAGTTTCTGCTTCCGATGGCTAGGTTTGAATGATGTAGGCATGGGATGACCATGCATTGGTCCCGCTCACTTGCACTGCTTCCAAAATCCAGGAAAATTTTCTGAGCAACTAACATAATAAAATATGGGTTTGAAGATCTTAATATCCAACTTTGAAACCTAGATGCTTCAGCATTCAAAACTTTGTGTGTGTGTGTGCCAGCATGTCACCTTAAGTAGAAAATTCTGCACCTAATCTTAAAGCAAAGTCACAATCTAAACACATGTGCAGCAATATTATTGGATAAAGTTACCACCTGAGAGCACCTGCTGCAATTCCTTCTCATGCTCTATATTTAAAAACCATTGCAACAAATTAATGAATCAGGTGCTGCTAACTTTCCAGTTTTCCATGTGTGGGAAAAGGTCAGGTGAATGAAACCAAGGCAAAGTAAAGATCATCTAAGTCATTTGAACCCAGTCATCAGAATCAGAAACTCCCTCTGTTGACTGCTGTCCATACATAAAGCCCATTATCAGGAAAATTTGATCAGACAGACTTTGGGACATTGACAACTACTTCCTCGGAGAGCTGACCCTGACCCTAACACACAGCACTCAGCATAGGTTTAGGTTTTCCTGTCATCTTATAAGGCTATAATAGTACAGGCTCTACTAGTGCAGGCTCTACTAGTACAAGCTATACTAGTACAGGCTCTACTAGTACAGGCTATACTAGTACAAGCTATACTAGTACAGGCTACACTAGTACAAGTTATACTATTACAGGTTATACTAGCACAGTCTATACTAGTACAGGCTATACTAGTGCAGGCTATACTAATACAGGTTATATTATTGCAGGTTATACTAGTACAGGTTATACTATTGCAGGTTATACTAGTAAGACTATACTAGTACAGACTATACTAGTGCAGGCTATACTAGTACAGGCTATACTAGTGCAGGCTCTCAGAACTACTTACTGAACTAACCGTTTGGCTGAAATTGCAGGAAAAGTTCCCAAAAGCTCTTTGCAATGATGAAAGTACCCTAATATACAAGCAAACGAAGGAAATCACCAGGTCTTTAAAGTGCCTGCTTGAGTTTGTCAGCTCCATCAATTTGCTCAACAGACGTTACCAACTGCACAGGCCTCTGTCTAAAGGAGTGTCTGAGGAATTCCTAGCTAAAATAATGGAATTTGGTCAACTATTCCAAAAGCAACATGATCTATATGTTTTTAAATGTTTTAAAAGGCTAAAAATGATTAAATCATTGCAAACTTATTCAGGATAAAAACAAAAGCAATACTTTTTTTTTAATCTCTGAAGAGGTTAGCAACTTATAGGAATAAGATTTTGAGTTGGCTCTCTGCCAGACTTAGAGAGTTATAGATTCAGATTTGAGGTTTCCTGTGAAATGATTCCTTGTTATTCCCTGTCTGAATCCCATGGTTACCATTGGAACTTTGTCTACAAAGGAACAAAAGTAGCCAAAACACTACAGAAATGCCCTTTGATAAACTAATGTCACTCTACCCTCTTCTGCATTCATCATTCCTCGCTGATCTCAGCTTCTCTCCAGATGCACACCGCCAAAGTCTTTTGGACAGTCTTCAGCAGTGTGGGTGTACAACAGCTAGGCATGTAACCCACAGCAAATCATTCTGCTAGAGAAACTGCAAAACTCAGAAGTACTGTTCTATAAAGCCATAAGATGTGATCTTAAAAACAAACAAACATATATATATATATATATGGAGATTTTTATATAACATATAAACGTGGGAGGAGGGAACTTTTGAGGAAATTGGCAAATGTACACAGTTGTGGGAGTTTGGCAAGTTCAAAACCCAATGGGGAAGGCCCAAGCCTGGAAAAGGAAGGAGCTGAACTAGAGTCCAAATGCGGTCAGCTGTAGAACTGGGAAGGGGATGCTGCAAACGAAAGCCAAGCAGCTGCTGGGGAATTCCCTCTTGCTTAGGTGCTGGTGTGGGAAGGCGGCCTTTTGCTCATCAGTTGGATGGGACCATTTGGTCTCTTAATTGAAAGGTAAACCACATTGAAAAATACCTTCATTGGAACCAGAATAGTATGTAACCAGGTGCCTAAAACCCTAAACAGGTTCTGGGAAGCTAAAGGAAAAGGAAAAGGCCTATGGTGATAACTTGTGACAAACACATCAGCGGTAGGGAAGACAGGGCTCATGGTGGTCAGCAAGTCAGGAGGCGAGATGCTGGCTTCAGGGAAATGCACTGCAAATCTGCTCTTTGGTAGACAACACATCACATGAGCTCCACTTCAGCTCTGGATATCTGACCTTCTGTGCTCTGATATGCTGGCCCAAGGGTGCAGGACTTGACTAATTGCAACAGTCAAGAGACAAGAACCTTTCCATGGCCTTCGTGATATTAAACCTCTTCTTTCTGCCTGAGCTCTCTCTGGCAGCCCAAAGCAGATTCCCCAAGAAACACCCACTAGAACTCCTGAATACTTACACAGGAAGGAAGGGGGAAAGTCCTATGCTCCTAGGATCACCTTACTGGGGCGGGAGGGAGACACCCTGTTAAAAGGTCACTAGAAAGGTCCCCTGGAGCAAGTGCCCAGCTTTCTTCCCTCGTTGCTGACTCTCCCTTCCTTGCAATGACAGACCATAAAGTCATGTTACCGCATTAACCATCTGACCAGCCTTTTGCATTTAAGCTTCTGTTCTCGTAAGTAAATCAGTGAATGAAAATGTTTCCTTTGCATTTGTAAGGAATGATTTAAGTCATGTGTTACGATTATTGATTATCAATTCATAGGCTGAATGTTGTTTTTCCCATAATAAAACATGTTTCAAAAATTGTACAATTTAGCTGGAAGTCCATGGAGAAGCTAGTGAAATTGAGCTATGAACAAATCCAAAAGTTCATGAAAGAACAAACACATATGTTTTACTGGTCCCCTGGTTCTCCTAGTCTGGATAGCTGTTTTAATAGTCTCCACTTAGTTGCCAATGTTTACACTGCTGCAGTCTTTCCATTATGACCCGACTACATTGGCCTCTTCGGACCTTTTATCTGGCCAAATAGCTCCCTTGACTTAGGAGATTTCCAGGAACTCAATGATGCCCCTAATTGTTAATTGGTCACTCTAAGCAATATTTGAAACAGTTTCTTCTTTATTTCCACAAATCTCCCCCAAAGCCTTAATTGTGGTTGCTTATTAAAGAGTCCAAGAAACAGGTTTTAAAGTATATTGTACAGTTTTAAAAGACATACAATTAAATGTCAAAAACAATGGTAGAGTGGGGGATTGTCAAGTGATATTCACTTTTTTCTCATTCAGAACTTTATTTGAATCGTGTATGAAATACTATGCAAGGAGACAGGAAAAGACCCTCCCGTCTATGATCCTCAGAAAAGTGGAAGTGCCTCCCATTCTGACATGATTCATGTGATACTACCAATCACAAAACCTATTCCCTGACTTTGGGAGGAGGTTGGTGACCCAGTCGTACCACTGACAAAGAATTGGATCACAGACAGGGAATCAAGCAGTTGGCCGATAAAAAACACCTAACTTCTCAGGGTGTTTGTTCCTGGGTGGGAAATGTCACAGGGCTAGAACACCTGCTACCAGTATTGTTCTTGACTTTGCTGATATATTGTGTCTTCAATAGGAGAAAATGGATTTAAACAATGACCAGCAAGGATGCAGAGGAAACAGGGAAAGATGTAGTTTTTAAACACCTGCAGGTTCACATCTGAGGCTTGCTTCCTGGATTCTGTCCACGTAGGAGTGCAAAGCTCTGGTTTATAGATGTGTTAAAATTGGTTTTCTGCCACTCTGGATTGAAAGGGCCAAGAAGTCCTCTATGGGAAAGGTCCTTTGTTGTGAGAATTCTACTTGTTCCACTCTTCTGAAACACTCTTTCATGATGAGGTGTTTCTCCCCCAAGACATCTGGAGACTTCTCACCGTTATCTGCATGTCACAGAGAAGGAAGTTTAACTCATCTACCAGGACACAGGGCGGGCATGCTCAGTTTAGCTTCTTCTGTCTTAGGAGCAAGAATCCTGCAACAAGAAATCTACCCCCAGCTTCTCATATGTGACTCAGGTGACTGAGTCTTCTCTTCATGGCTGAGACATGACCGGTCCATGGGTGCTGTAACATAATTACAAAGGGAGATGAATTCTCTTATTTGTGGAGAATACAGAGCAATATTAATAGTATGCTTGCTTTCCTATCAAGACAGTCTCTTTATTCAACATACTGCATAGAATAAAAATAGCTAATCCAAACTATTCTTCTTTTTTTAATAAAAAAAAA
>NW_026068055.1:494719-511774 GCF_014885135.2 Alexandromys fortis | reverse complement strand
TGTCTTCAAATTTCCCCTTTTCTTTAGCAGACATGGTCTTCCACCTTTCTGAGCACTTCTTGGAGAACTCTGAGAAGTTGACAGAAGCATCCGGGTGCTTCTTCTTGTGTTTTTGCCGGTAGGTTTGCACAAAGAATGCATACGAGGACATTTTGCCTCTCGGCTTCTTAGGATCTCCTTTGCCCATGTTTAGTTGATTTTCGTCTGCGAGGCACAGATTCGCCCAGTGCCCGTCCCGCTCTCGCTTGCCCCGGCGCTGTCTCTATGGTGCTCAATGTACTGCGATGGCTGTCTAATCCAAACTATTCTGCATGCACATGCAAGGAGCTGATCTCACAGCGGCCACCTGTGCTAGAGCTCTCTAGCTATTCCCGTAGTTCATAGAAAGAAATTAGGCACAAATAGTACAGGCTGGTCTCTCTGCGTACACTTCTGTGACTCAGATGCTGACTGCGCCATCCTGAAGCTCACAGCCTAACTGCTCTTCATGCGGTGTGTGTAGGAAGAAGGACTGTTTACCATAGGAAATAATCTTACATTCATTGTCCTCTTGTGTTCTAAACCTTGATCTGTTTCAACACCTTGTATAAAATACCCTAATTCCCAACATGCAGATGGGAACTGGTGCAGAAACCCACACAAGACATTCTGTAAAGAAAGATTCTGTAAAGATCGAGTCCCTTTGTCTGAGCTAGGGGAGCCCTGTAGAAGAGGGCACAGAAAGATTATAGAGTCAGAGCAATGGAGGACAAAAGGAGAACACAGCCCACTGAGTCAACTGAACAGGGCTCACATAAGCTCACAGAGACTGAAACAACAAGCAGGGGTCTGTATCAGGTCCTCTGTATGTATCACAGCTATTAGCTTGGTGTTTTGTGGGACACCTAACATTGGGAACTGGTGTGTCTCTGACTCTTGCCTGTTCTTGAGACTCTTTTCCTCCTATTAGGTTACTTTATCTAGGATTGATATGAGAGCTTTTGCCTTCTTCATGTATCTTATTTTGTTGTGTTTGGTTGTTAGATCTTGGAGGCTGTCTCCTTTCTGAAGGGAAGCAAAGGGGGAGTGGATGTCAATGAGAGAAATGGGGAGGGAAACTGAGAGGAGTGGAGGAAGAGGAAATCCTGGTAAATGTATTGTATGAGAAAAAAAATCCCACTTTCAATTAAAAGAAATCCCTACACTGATATAATTGAAGTCTCAGGGATAATTCCACATTCAAGCTATACCCAAAGAAAGTTAAAGTTCCACAAGCACTAATCAGCTTCCAATTAATATATATATAATGTTTTAATACATTGCACCTATACTAAACAAAGCAAATTTGGATTCACAGGCCTCAAATTCTTTTGTCTTTGTCAGCAGTAAACCTTAAAAGTTTCTTTGTTGATTTTATTCTGCCTGTTATAATGTTTTGAATTCAATATGTACAGTATAAAATGATCCACGTGCACAGTATAAAATGATCCGTGTGTACAGTATAAAATGATCCACGTGTACGGTATAAAATGATATACTTGTACAGTATAAAATTATCCACATGCACAGTATAAAACGATCTGTGTGTACAGTATAAAATGATCCATGTGTACAGTATAAAATGATCCACTTGTACAATATAAAATGATCCACGTGTACAGTATAAATGATCCATGTGTACAATATAAAATGATCTATGTGTATAGTATAAAATGATCCACTTGTACAGTATAAAATGATCCATGCACCCATTAGTACAGTTTAATAGGAAACAGTCAGTTGTCTTGAGGGAGAGTGGGCAGCCTACAGGTGGTCAGTAAAGAGTGTATGGAAAGTTGTTCACAGACTGCCCAATTTCTATTAGAATAAATGAATATTTTTCTCAAGCTTCAGATAAGTCTGTAACTTGTAAAGAAGCTCCAAGTCCCCGAAGAGTTAACACCAATAGGCACTCGCTGAGGCTGAAGCTTCTCCCTTCTCCTATAAAGAGAAGTGTGACCATACAGCTTGAGCCTCCCTCAGGGACTTGCTGGAATACCTGTTGAAGAGAACTGTTTTATAATATGATCTTTTCCTGTGTCAGAACCTAAGTCATTCTAAAGCATCACAGAATCCATCTTGTATGGGGTTCACAGTTGATAGATTCTGTAATGAGAGCTTCTGTTTATACAGAACATTATTAGCACAGTGGTTCTCGACCTGTGGGTCTGGACCCCACAGGTTCTCATATCAGATGTTTATATTACAAGTGATAACAGTAACAAAATTACAGTCATGAAGTAGCAAGAGAATAATTTTTGGGTTGGGATCACCGCAACGTGAGGAACTATATTAAAGGTCTCAGCATCAGGAAGGTGAGAACACTGCTCTGGCTCCACCACGCTGGTTTCATCCTTTCAGTGGCACCTCCATGCTTCCCTCAACAATGAACACTGGGTAGGGGATGCTGAAGAAGCCTCAAAGTATTGCTAGCTGAACCCTTAAACATTGCTTTATCTACTCCATTCAGAGGCAAAACAGAACCATAATACTCAAGCAATTTCTTTATCAGCGTATGGTGGATGCAACAATGCCTTAGAATGCATTTGTTCCCTGAATCCATAACCTATAGATAATGTTAAAGTGTGTGGAGCACGTGGATTTTAGGTTTCATTCAAAATCATGATTGCTTATTACGAAGAATTGGCTCGTATAATTAGGGAGACTGGGAAGTCCCACAATCTGTTCTGTACATGATTATGACCAAGGGAAACTAGTCATGTTATTCAGTATGAGACTGTCGGTCTTAGAACAACAGGATTTGATACATAAATCCTGGATTTTATTGCATAGATCGTCATCTGAGGAATGGCGATAAGGTAAGATCAAACTGTATCTTTGTCTCTGTTATACAGCTATTCCCTAGTGATTAGAGCATTCACTCCTGGGGGCAGGGGTTCCATGGCTGAAGAAGATGATGTGGCAGAGGGAGTGGAGCTTACAGAACTAGGGCAGCTAGTCAAACTTGTAAGACTCAATCGGCCTTTGCATGGTTGCATGTGCTGTACCAGTGCTCTAAGGGGAGACTGGTGGTGCTGCTTGCGGGCTGAGCGGGAGTTCCAGCTCCACAGTTTTCTGTGTCATTGCCCACACTCAATACGGGCTTTTCAGAGAGCGGTTAGCAAAAAGTATTCACGCTCCTCTTTTTTTTTTTTTTGATATTTTAAAAAGAATTTTAATTATCTGATCTATTATTTATTTAAAAAAATCTTCTGTATAATGCTTTGTCTTTCTATTAGTGTGAAGAGACACTATGACCATGGCAATTCTTATGAAGAAAAACATTTAATTGAGGTTGTAACTTATAATGTCAGTGGTTTAGTTTATTATTATGGCAGGACTTGGTGTTCTGCAGCCAGACATGATGCTAGCTGTTATGTGGTGATATATAGGCAGCAGGAAGTATACAGAGACACTGGGCTTGACTTTAGCATAGAAAAAATCAAATCCCACCCTCGACAGTGTCACAGTTCCTCTACCAACGCCACACCTCCTAAAACACCCTTTGGGCTCATGGAGGCCAGCTACATACAAACACCACATGCCTCACCTTCAGAAAGTATCTTAGCTGCTACATTTGAATTTGAGGTCTCCAGCATTTCCAAAATGTAGAATTTGGAAATTTGACTACTTTCTCAACACTACAATTAGCATAAATGACTTTCCCAACACACTCCTCTTAAGAGCCCCAGTAAATTCATCAGTTTACCAAACTAGACTGGGAAAATCATTTCTTCGGTCTGTTACTATTCCCATTTTGGGGGTGAATAATCCTTTTTTCTGTACCTCCCATGAAAAACATCACAGAAGAGTACAACTTGTTACTCCCTCAAAAATTCCTGGAACTGGGCAATTTATAAAGAATTGAAACTTATCTAGCTCACAGTTGTGGGGGTTAGAGATCCACAAAATCACAGTGCAAGCATCTTTCAATCATTTTATAACAACCATCCTGCTGCATATAACACGGTAGAGGACACATATAACATGGGGACACAGGGCAAGCGCATACATAGGCCTTTGTTTCTCTCCTTTTTAAATTAAATTTATTTTATAAAGTTAATGTTTGTTTACTGTATTTACATCATTTGCCCCTTTCCTCTCCTCTCCCTAACCCCTGCCATGTATGTCCCCTCACTTCATCTCAAACTGATGGCCCTGTTTAACTTTATTATTTATATATCGTATCACATACATATACATACTTTATATTCCTCACATACAAAATAACTACATTAAAATGCAATTAGATGTATACAATAAAAATACAGACTAACGACATTTTCTAGAAGTATGTCAAACAGTGCATTAATATACATACTATATCCATTCTGGATTTTGGGATCCATCATCTTTCAAAATGTTTATGAGTAAATACATAAATACAACCTTCTGAAATCATTTAGCATTGATCATATATGGACATTTTTAGGGAAGACCATCCGTTATTGGATAACAAACCAGAGGGCTCATCCCTGGGGAAAACTAGTGCTTCCTCCCAAGAACTGTCAATTGCTCCACTGCTGGTCCAGTCCTCAGGCCTTGTGAGACTTCGCCCGTACATGTTGGCACATCAGCAGATGCTGTCACTGTTGAGTTCTCATTCAGACATTCGTATTGTTGAGCTTGTATCTGTGCAACGTCTCTGCCATATACAAAAGATACACTCTCACAGTGATGTGCAATCTTTCTGCCCATCTTAGGAGCTGTTCTCTGAGGGTTAGATGTATGAATTGTGTTACAGATGTGTTGATTGGGGCTGGGCACCCCATTGTCAGTTGTTCCCTGCATTCTGACAGCTGTGGCTTGCTGCAACGGTCTCCACTGCATGCTGGAAAGAGGAGAATCTTTGACGAGAGCTAAGAGCTACACTTATGTGTGGGTATACTGAGAAGTATCAATAATGCAGTTAAGCATTGTATTTATTTAAGAAGTTGGCAGTGCATTTTATCCTCTGAGATCCATGAGCTCATCAGCCATGGGTAGAAGGCTACTCTTACAGTACCAAACATGAATTCCCATAGACTATCTAACAAAACTACAACAACAACAACAAAACCAATACCAGACATAAGAAAACCCAAGATGGTGGTCAATAGACTCCAAGAAACTCCCAAAACATTATAAACTATTGCCATTTCCCTTGGTTGCCTCCCTGAAGATATCACATAATTTAGACACAGGACTCAGAAAAAGTGAACTGGATATGACACCAAGGCCCCTCCCTAGGGACTAGTACAGGAAGATGCTATGTAAACTCCCAAAAGAGAAAAGCAATCAGAGAGAATAGCTTAGGAAATACAATGGCCAGCATGCCAAGATATTCCTGTAGGTACCCTAGTGGCACGTATATCTTGGCAGTAACCAACAGCTGTCTTTCCTTTTCTTCTGAAGCCACTAATGCCAAAGGGACACATCCTCATGACTGCATGCAATCCTAATGGCCTCCCCCATAGTACCCATGTTCTTATAGGCATCAGAAAGTTGATTAATATACACATTATACTACACATTGTTAAATATCAACCTTTTTGAATTGTGCATTAAAGTAGAACCCATCATATTTCAAAATGGTTATTTGCCATAATAAATGGTCATTCTCATATCAACTTTTGAGCTTGAAAATCGTATTTCTGAAAACTAAGCCCTCAGACTGTATAAGCTGTGGATCCACAAAGTCAGAATTCAACTCCACTTCTGTTTCACACATTTCTCCTCTATATCATCCCAGCCTCAACCACATGATTGACAGGGGTTTGTTTTGCATAAACAGACATACCTTATGTGGGGCACAAAGTAGCAGTCAATGGCAGAAGATCAAGCCTCAAAAACCAAGTTTACCCTCTCCTGGGTGTTCTATATGCAGAGCGCCCCACACCCCATCCCTCTTGCCTTCCCTTCCACAACTCTGTCTTCCTCTTTGCCATGTTCACTTCCCTGTATTCTTGGTCATTTCCTTGGCCTGTTTCTTCTCTTGCATTTTCATCAGCGCTTCTCTTTCTTAGCATCTTGACCTGCATTCTGCCACAACTTAGAATACCGTGTAGTCCCATGTAGATCCCATGATACCAGGTGTGAAAGAAAATGACCGTGTGGGGTTGCAGTTTCTTACACTTCCATCAAATGCACACAATCACACTCTCACTGGGTGAAAAGATAGTAAATGAGTGAAGGTGTAGAGAGAAGGAAGGAGTGAGTGAGAAGAGTAATTATGACTCAGAAACTGGAGGTTTTACCTCTTAATAATTAATCTTACCCTGGAATCATCTGAAGGGTCACTGATAAACTTGGCCATATAAGTAATCCGAAACTTTTGAATCCTGTACCCTGTTTCTAATCACTCTGTGAGAATACCTATCAAAAGAAAATTAAGCCTTTCTTGAAAGAGACTATAACCTTGCATCAACATGGAGCAATCGCCATCTGTCTGGCTACCCTCGGGCACAGCAATAGCTATTATAAAACGCCATCCCCTCTTTTTGCCCTTTAAAAAATTAGCTTAACACCTCTGGCAGTAAAAGTTCTCATGCTTCAGAGATAATAAAGATAGTTATTCCTTCTTCATTGCCTACAGAATGCCTGGGGAGGTTTTATGCAAGAGCAACTAATGTAGACTTGAGAGTTATTATCAAAGAAACCCTCACTGCCTTTAATTTTCTCTTCTTTTAAATATTTCCTAGCTTCCCTGAAACCCTAAATTTCCTTTTTGTAACATAATGTAATTTGGGTTTAGTGCTCTCTCACTGTGTAAGCGTGCACGGTGGAACCGATAGAAAGGGGGCATTCACAGCTTGTTGTTTATTTTATTAACCCAATTAAAGAATTTATGGAAAGAAGAAATCAAGTTAACAACCACAGCAAAGGAAAGGAAAACAAAGCCTTTTGTACAGGAGCCAACTTCTGCCCAGTTTCACAGGTGCCCCACAAATGTGATGTCATTTTGATTGAAGCACCCTCTCTCCCACAAAGACAAATGAAAGAACCCTTGTGGAAACCAGCCCTGCACTTCACACAGGTGGTCACATCTAAAATAAACCTCCAGAGTGAACCTCAGAAAGCCTTTTCTAAAGGAAAGTTCAGTTAGAGTGGCCCGAAGAGCTCGCTAAAGGGAAGAAGGACTGACTGTGAGCACGCAGACTGCGCTTTTGAAGAAAATAAAGAATACGTCCTTCTGCTCTGCTTCGTGTGAAAGGCACGCTTCTCAACTCGTGGTTTTACAGTATAATTACAGAACATGAAAAAACCTTCACTTGGCTTCTTTAAAATTGATTTTCAATGGTTTTTGAATGCAAAAGAAGAAATGGCATATGTCCAGAAGCTGCATCAGGGGGTGCGATTTGGTGGAGGAGTGAATATCTTCCCTCCGGCTTGTAAGTCTTGATTTTCTGGATTTCTTTTGATGATTGAGACTCAGTAGTGACCCTCTTGACTGTATTGGTCAGTTACAGGGTTCAAGTGTTGTAGCATTCTAAACTCCACAGGCCTGGCATCAGGCCTTGTACCTGGTCCTCCAGGCTCATGACTTATTACAAAACACAGGAGAGAAATTTGGATCCCCACTATGTCCCATTGTGTTGTTATCCCACCACATCATATCCACCTTGGTTTTATTCAACCCACATTAGAGTATTACTGTCTGTCTACCCAAGTGTTGACCTTTCAGTGCTAATTCACTACCCATTCATGAGTCAGACATGTTTCCAAAGACATCCTTCTGGCCTCCACACTCACTCTCGAATCAGTGATTCAACAGCCTCAGTTTTATGAAGGGTGTGCTTTTGTTTTTAATTATGTGTATTATGGATTTCTGAGTGGGTACATGCATGTGAGCTTTGGTGCCCAGAGTCCAGAAGAAACTAGAGTTAAAGGTAGAGAGTTGTTGGCTACCCAGTGTGAGTGCTAGAATCAAACCTGGGTCTTCTTCGAACACAGTACACTCTTACTAGCAGTGCCCCCTTTTCAGCCCCACAGTCTCAACCTTTAAAAAGAAAACTTCTTCAAAAACATCATTTGAGTTTGGAAATGGTTAACTAACTTATAATTTGCTTGTATTTCTATGAATTTTAACTTATAAATTAAATCCAGTAAGAGATGGGCAAGAACTAGAAACTATAACTATATATATATATATGCATTTGTCTATATCGAGATATATATATGTACATATATATTATGTTGAAACAAAAAGAAGTGGTCACCCAATTCCTTTACCCACGTAGTTACTATTTTCCCATAATTTTAAATGCTGGGTCATAACATGAGCTAAGATATTTCCTTCCATCCCATTCATCCTTAAGGAGAGTCCTAACAATTGCAATGCTTGTTATTTTATCCAAAGAGCTACTTGTGTTCCATTTACCGTTATTTATAGGTTTCTAGGACCTGCTGTGGTATGTGATATTTTGTTTGTGTTCTGACAAATAAAGCTTGCCTAGAGATCACAGAACAGAACTAGCCACTAGTTAACCATAGAAGCCAGGCAGTGGTGGCACACACCTTTACTTTCAGTGTTTGGGAGAAGGAAGTGGAAGATCAGGAGTTCAAAGCCACCCTGGGCTACACAAGATTATAGCAGCCTGAAAGAGAAACAGAGCCAGACAGTGGTGGCTCACACCTTTGATTTCAGCACTTGGGGGGCACATACCTTTAATCCCAGCACTAGGGAGGTGGAGACAGAAATATAAGGCAGATGGAGACAGTATCTCTGGTGCATTCAGTCTGAGGATTTGACCCCCTTCCCAATTCAGTCTGAGGATTCATAGAGACAGGAGCCCCCATTTGTTCTGAGATTCAGTAGAGGTAAAAAGTTTCTGGGGCTGGCTACTCTGTTTCTCTTACTTCCAGACAAGTTTTATTTGTCAGAACACAAAATATCACACACCACTGCTGAAAGTGAGTGATGCTCCTGCAACATCCCACCACTGAGCCTGTGAACACAGGCCCTGAAGGCTGGGGTTCTTCAAAGGCTGCCTCTGAGACAGAACTGAGCAGGCAGGGGCTTGTTAGTAAAAACTCTTTGTTAGTAAATAGTCAACACTGATGATAAGTGTTAAGTAAAAATAATAAGAAAGGGGCAGCTCCGCTGGCGCAAGAAATCTGATTAGGTCAAATCAAACCGAATCAAAATGCCCATTGTTTTATTAAGAATGACACTCTTGGGTGGCCAAGCACATGATGGAGAGACACAAAAGCAGGGGGCCTATGAAGACCCAAAAACCACATGTTTCTCCTCTGGGATCTCACTTAAATACCCTGTGGGAGTGGTCCTGACACCCCCACAAGGGAGGGGTCATGACCTGGCATGCTGGGATTTGGAGTCCAGACCAATACTACTACTCCCAAACCAGGGAGTCTAAGATGGATGCTAGGGTCTGGGGGTTACGCTCCCAACTTAACAATAAGTAAGGGAGGAAAGCAGAGCTGGCCAAGGACAGAAACCAAAGTGTGATACAACCCAGGTGTAACACTCCAGCGTTGTGGGGGGCATTCGGAAGATGGGCTGGCCCAGGACATTGTTGGGGCATGTGTTTTAAGTTGTCCTGGAAAGGACATGTGAAGTTGGTCGGGGAAGGTGCAGCTTCCATAACAGAGTGGCAGCTGAAAATTATTGGCTAGTGGCGTCCCCACCAACTTCATGGGTGGATCCTTTAAGCCTTGAAGGGGTTTGCGAGACTACGTCATGACTCTGGTGATTTAAAACTTTCCTCACTATATAATGTGTCCATAATTTTTGTAATGTCTTTTCTTATTATTTATTTATTCCCTGTAGTATAATTTTCCTAACTTCCTTTAGGTTTATGCTTTTCTACACAACTTTCCATTATTTTTCTTTAAAAATTTCTAGACTATGTAAGACATCTTGTAAACAACATAAGATTAAATTTTTAAAGAACAGTTTTTATGGTATATATATATATATAATAACAAATCACTTCTTAATGAGGTTTTAAAAAGCAATGAATGATGAGTTTGAATCTAGATCAGATTGTATTAAAAATAAAAGATTTCCTTTATCTCCAGTTTAAAAGTATTAGAAAATATTTTTTTTTTTTTTAGTTTTTCGAGACAGGGTTTCTCTGTAGCTTTGGAGCCTGTCCTGGCACGAGCTCTTGTAGACCAGGCTGGCCTCGAACTCACAGAGATCCGCCTGCCTCTGCCTCCCGAGTGCTGGGATTAAAGGCGTGCGCCACCACCGCCCGGCCTAGAAAATATTTTCTAAATGAAACAGACAGAGTTGAATACAAAAGACAAAATAGGGATCAAATCTACCAAATACCAAATGTATAGAATATATTTGAATGATGTGGGATTGACACAAGTAGAAAATGGGCCAAAACTGAAGTTAGGTTTACAAAAAATATAGATTATGATTGACACATCCCAAATAACTGAGAGAATGGAGAACACTTCAATTGTCAGGGAGTCAGGTCTAATATGATTAATAAAAACCCAGAGACAGAAATTGGGGTTCAACCTGAAGGTCAGAGAAGCAAAACAGTCAGCCACTGCCTCTTTCCTTTACCTCAGTCCAAAACGGCGGTCCTGCCTCCAGGAATCTCAGAATGAGACTGTGTCTCAGGGCTGTCTCCTCCTGTTTTATACTCCTTCCTAGGACTGGGAATAAAGGTGCACACCACTATCGCCTGGTTTCTATGGCAAATTAGCATGGCTACTGGAATTAAAGGTGTGTGTCACCACTGCCTGGTCTGTAAAGGTAATCAGTGCAACTGTTTTACTCTCTGAACATCAGGCGAACTCTATTTATTAAAATAGAAATGAAATATCATTCTAGTCCAGAGAATCAAGAATATAGTTATTGTCATTCCAACACCTGCAAAACAAATCTAAAATGAAGGAAAGGTCTAAAAGCAAAATATAAAACTGTAAAAATACTTTAAATAATATATGAAAAGTACAGAGTATCTATTTTATCCCAAAGTGAATCTGATTTCTTAAAAAATACCAAAAAGTACAAACAATTTAGTTCATTTTTTGAAAAAAAAACTAATTTTTCTACATTTATATTCAACCCTGAATGTTGTCCACATAAAATAAATACTTATCAAAAACTCATTCAAGAAAACATTATTGTAGTGGTCTGTGGAAGTTCTATAATCTGTTAGTCATTTAAACATTATACATTTTCATATTCAATCTTTTTAGTAAGCCACATTTTTGTGATGATCTATCAGGAGCCCATGGATAGTTCCTCTAGAATGAATGAAAATTTAGAGTACATCAAGGTAATTCTTTGATATCTCATGACCTAAGAAGCCTTTCTCTCTCTGTCTCTGTCTCTCTCTGTCTGTCTCTCTGTCTCTGTCTCTTTCTCTCTCTCCCTGAAGTGAACGTGTAAACAAGCATTTACCTATTTACCTTAAAGGGGGATCAGCTTACTTACCTTTGTGGAAACTTTCTGATCTCTCAGGAGAAGCTGCTGTGAAAGAATTGGCTCAAGGCAAAGCCAGAGGCTGAGAATAGACTGTGAACCCCTGTGTCTGAAATAGCATGTGTGCCCAAAGCTAGGGAGAGAAAACAACACTAGGTGTATGGGGGAAACAGTGTTGCAGCCACTGCTGCAGGAGACAGTGGAAGCCTTGGCTACCACCCTTGAACTCTCTTATTCTTCATGAGGAGTGCCTTCACAGTCCCGCACAGATCTCTCATGACTACTTCAAACCCTCTGACTCCCACTGCCAGCAACAGAGCCATCTAGAAACTCCTCTCCTGTGCTCCCTTACTTGCTAAAAATATTCCTAATAAGATCAAGGACATAGAAAACAGCAACTGTAAGAACAGAGGCCACACACTGTGGGCTTTCTTCCCTAGAGCCCCTTCTCTAGCCTTCCAAGAGGCGTTCTTCCCGGTCTTGCTGGACCCTGTCTACCAACAATATTGTTAAATATTGACTTTCTAACATCTAACCAAACCATTATAGGTAGTTTCTTGGCCACTAAAATCAGGACAAAATATTCAACCTGGAACTAAATCTCACACAGTAGCATTTGCCCTAGCAATGTTGTTCCTTTCTTCTTCATAACCTGCTATGTCAATTTGTATTCAACAACACAAGGTTTTGCCTTCTGTACATCACACAGCCCTTTTCTCTCCCAAATGCCTTTGTGTTATAATCCGCATGCCATCAAAGCCCTAGTTCATTGTTTTTGCAAGTCCCTGACACTTGGTCAATGAGTAGTGGTTAGAAGCTTCACCATGTCTATCACAAACCAAAACGCTTTAGCATACACTCCATTTAAATCCACCAGAGCAGACTATTCTAAGAGAGAGAGAGAGGACACGGAGTCTAGTCTAGCAGCTGACTCTCCTCAGCTGGCTATTGCGGGTAATAAGAATCAGTCGTAATTATGAAATTGTCCAACTCAGCAGAGCGGATGGTGTTCAAGTAAACAGAGTGCAATAGAAATGGCTCCTCACCAGGACGTACGTTCAATCATAGGACAAAGAAATGTTTGCTGAACATAACAAACGTCTGTGATCTCCATTGCAGCAACCGGAGAAACCCATTTGAGACACACATCAATCGGCTGGAAGGGAAGGTAAAGGCAGATTTTAAAGCAT
This sequence comes from Alexandromys fortis, assembly GCF_014885135.2. Classification (NCBI taxonomy): domain Eukaryota; kingdom Metazoa; phylum Chordata; class Mammalia; order Rodentia; family Cricetidae; genus Alexandromys; species Alexandromys fortis. Next base: position 499,177 of record NW_026068055.1, on the reverse strand, counting down.
GGCATGGAAATACAAAAAGATGGAAGTTGGAAATAAAAATAAATAAATGACATCCTATAAACAAGTATTCTTTTTAAAAATTCTTATGCCATATTTTTTATATTTTTCATATTCTTAAGTATAAAAAGGACAAGATACAGAAATGCATTCAAGTCCATATTTCATGGCCAATTTTTATGGAATACTTTCATTGAAATTCGGAGCATATAAATTTAATTTTGCCACTTATGCAATGATTATCTGAGAATGTTTCTTAATTGACAGATAGATACCTTTTAATAATAATTAGTTATGCTAAATTTTTATTTAAATTCCATTAGCTTGTAAATTAACAACTTTGGAATTTGTAGAGAAGTACAAAATCTAAATGTTCACAGATTACATTTTCAATATGTTTATGTGTGTGAAGGCTGTAAGATGTTTTCTATATATCTGCTCTGTTCAATTTAGAAATCATTTGAAAATTTAAAATATAAAACTTATTTATATCCTTATTCATTTTTATTTTCATTAACCTCATTATTCACATTTGTTTCAGTTGACTTCTGTATAGAAATGTTTAATAAATGTAATCAAATAGGATTCAACAATATACCAAAAGATTAATGTACTGTGATGAAGAAGTACTTACTTCTGAAAAACACGTTATTTTATTAATGCAACCTACACACATACTAAGGAATTCCATCAATATTGCCCATTATACCCAAAAGCAGATAAAAGTATTCTCCAATAAATACTGAAATTCATTTGCTGGAACTCACACCAGCTTGAGAACAATTTCCTGTAGGTTAACATAAACAGAGCCAAGATTACTTATTAAAAATCACCTTTAAATTGTTGATGGTGAATCACCCAAACAATTTATGATTAGTCACCACCATCATTACATCATTACTCTGAAACATCATTTCAGAGTCTCAATAAATATTAAAAACTTATATAAACATTAGAAAAGAAGGAATAAATATGTCTCTTTCATTAACAAAACTGAATAACTAGAAAAATGAAAAGGTTTGTGGAAAAATAAAGTGCATTAGTAAGAAAATGTGATACTTTGTAGGATGTAGGATGATAAAAGAAAACTGCTTTTCTCTGTTTTAGCTATCACCACCCAATAGAGGAAATATATGAACAAAAACAAATACCAAAGTAAATTAAAAGTACAAAACCTATGCAAAGAAAGTTATAAATGCTTACTTAAGAATAAAAAATTTAAACATCTGCAAAGAAGCCTCATGTATATATTCACAATAGGAAGACAGCATATTAAAAAAAGAGTAACTCAAAATTAATAAATAAACTTAATACCATTCAGATGGCAATTTCAATGGTGTTCTTTCAGTACTTCATGGTGGTGAGGGGCGAAAGCCAAGGGTCATTAAATGAAATAATTCTTGAAGTTTACAAAGAGAATAAACATAGGATATTAGATAATAAGTTTAAATTGTTTTTAAAATTAGAAGTGTTGATTGGCAACAGTTTACTTCAGATCTAAAAGTTTGAGAATGCTTAAGTGTCAAATTTGGGGGCAAGACATAGGGAGGAACTTCTACAAAGGAAGATACAGGCTTGGCCCTGCCCTCCCAACCTGGACCTTCCTCAACTCAGTCAAGATGGCACCATCCCCTGAAACATAGTTCAAACGAAGTTAAATCTGTGGTTCTCTTCCCATCCTCAGGCCTCAGCCCCCCACAGTTATCTTTTCCACTTGTCCTGCAGCCTGTCCTCTGGCCTTGCTCCACTCCACTATGCTTACAACAAAGAGATGTCCCAAATGTTCCCGAGTGTGGACACCATAATCTGAACTCCCTGCTTCTCCAAAGTTCTTCCAAGTTGACTTCCAGTTACATCACTAACATCAGTTTACGCCACTCACGCCCTCACTTTCTGTGTCCCAGCAACAGTATCTTTTCGGTTCCAGAAAAGTCACAGCAATGCTCAGAGAAGAGAAACTTGTTGATTGTTGGGTGCCGTGATTTATGCAAGGCTGGTGCTCTCACCAAGGGAGATGTCCCCTAACCACCTTCCACATCATTCTGTTCTAATTAGTTGCATAGCACTAACTATTGTCAGCTCTTTCTTTGGTTTATTTGTTTGTCCAATGTTTATTTCCACATAGAGAGTCTTTTTCTCAGAGATTACTGAGAAAAAGAAGTTTGTCTGTCTGGTCCTTCAGCATTAGGCACGGTGCCTGACACAAAGCAGGCACTCAATAAATATTTGTAGAACTAAGGAAATAGTACTTTAACACAGTTTTATTTCTGAGAGTGTTTCCCAAGAATAATGGTGAACCACCAGACACAGGTTTGCTTTCAAAAGTCAGAAAAGGATATGCAACAAATATGAAAGCTAGACTTTACTGCTCATAAAGAATCTAAGAATCAAGATAAAAACACAAAAGCATTGCTGTGTATATCAAAAGTAACACTCAGCAAATATAGATTGACTGCTTCATCTCTGAAGTATCAAAAAACTGAGTAGCAACATCTAACATCTAGATTGTAGGAGACCTTGACATATATGCCCTGTGGTCCACACTGATTTATATTAATTAGCTGCCAACAATTCAAAGGGAGACATTAATTTCCCATACACACTTCTAAAATAAGTTATTAAATTCCAAACTCAGCCTCAATGAGATGATCAGTCACCCACAAAGCTTGGTGTCAATGAAAAAAAAAAAAGTCATTTAAAATCAATATATGTCCCAAACCTGGGGAAATTGGGAGAAAAACGTGAGGAACTTCAGAGTGGATCCTTTAGAATGTTCTCTGTCAGGGAGATGGACTCATGGTGGGGTTCCATGGGGATAAACTCATGGTGGGGTTCCATGGGGATAAACTCATGGAGGGGTACCATGGGGATAAACTCATGGTGGGGTTCCATGGAGATGGACTCATGGTGGGGTTCCATGGAGATGGACTCATAGTGGAGATCCATGGGGATAAACTCACTCATAGTGGAGTTCTGTGGAGATGGACTCATATGGTGGGGTTCCATGGAGATGGACTCATGGTGGGGTTCCATGGAGATGGACTCATGGTGGGGTTCCATGGAGATGGACTCATGGTGGGGTTCCGTGGAGATGGACTCATGGTGGGGTTCCATGGAGATGGACTCATGGTGGGGTTCAATGGAGATGGACTCATGGTGGGGTTCCATGGAGATGGACTCATGGTGGGGTTCCATGGAGATGGACTCATGGTGGGGATCCATGGGGATAAACTCACTCATAGTGGAGTTCTGTGGAGATGGACTCATATGGTGGGGTTCCATGGAGATGGACTCATGGTGGGGTTCCATGGAGATGGACTCATGGTGGGGTTCCATGGAGATGGACTCATGGTGGGGTTCAGTGGAGATGGACTCATGGTGGGGTTCCATGGAGATAGGCTAATGGTGGGGTTCCATGGAGATGGACTCATGGTGGGGTTCTGTGGAAATGGGCTCACGGTGGGGTTCCATGGAGATGAACTCATGGTGGGGTTCTGTGGAGATGGACTCACAGTGGGGTTCTGTGGAGATGGACTCATGGTGGGGTTCAGTGGAGATGGACTCATAGTGGAGTTCTGTGGAGATGGACTCATATGATGGGGTTCCTTGTCTTTTTTTCTGGCTTGTTGATAGCAAGAAATGAGTAGGGATTTCTACTTCATAAAGAATCTCTCTAATCCAAAACTTTCTTGAGCTCTCTGGAAGCTGCCCAGTTCAGTTTGTCCATGAGTAATATTGTTCTCTGCACTTCCTTGTTCCATGTCAGAAAAACAGCTAGTTATGATCCAGGTTATTACTGGTGGACAAAGTCATAGAAACAATTTGTCCAATGGCAAGCTGATCCTGAGACCAAACTGACTGACTGTTCAGGACTTGATTACATACTGTAGTGTGCCTTCACATGCATTCTTCCAGATCCACAGTGTGAAGCCTAGCTCCACTTCAGCTATATTTGTAGACAGAACCCTTGAGGGAGGTGATTAAGGTTAAATGAGGTAAGGTTAAGGAGGGGCCCCTTTATAATGGGGCTGCTATTTCTACAAGAAGCAGAAAACACATAGCAGAAAGTGGTCTCTCCTCTCCTCCTCTCCTTCTCCTCTTCCTTTTCCCACTCTCCTTTGTGAACTTGTCTGTGTGTAGAGCCAAGAAGAGAAACCTCATTAGAACCAAACCTGTCAATGCCTTGACTTTATTCTTGATTCACCAAAGCTATATAAAGATAAATGTTGAAATATGGAAGCAGCGGCGGGGCTGCGTCCCCAACACCCCGGCCGCTTGGCTAGCTCATGCCCGAAATAACAACATACAAACTGTATTCATTTAAGAACTGCTTGGCCCATGAACTCTAGCCCTTACAGGCTAATTCTCGCACCTGGACTAGCCCATTTCTAATGATGTGTGTAAGCACCCCAAGGTGCGCTTACCGGGAAGATTCTAGCCTAAGTCCATCGTGGGTTGGAG
>NW_026068055.1:465193-492457 GCF_014885135.2 Alexandromys fortis | reverse complement strand
TGGGGTGCTTACACACATTATTAGAAATGGGCTAGTCCAGGTGCGAGAATTAGCCTGTAAGGGCTAGAGTTCATGGGCCAAGCAGTTCTTAAATGAATACAGTTTGTGTGTTGTTATTTTGGGCATGAGCTAGCCAAGCGGCCGGGGTGTTGGGGACGCAGCCCCACCGCCGCTCCTATTTTAACAGATAAACACATGTTTAAGCCACCCAGATTGTGGCATTTTATTATGATGACCACAGAGTACTAAGACAGGACTCCCCAACCACTCTATCTCTGGATCCGCTCAATCTATCTATGCCAACATCGCCCATTTCCCTCTTCTACAATCTCCTTACCTTGCCTCATACTTATGGTTTTACTAGGATAGCCTCCGCCAGAAGATATATGACAGATGTAAGAAGACATGAATGCATTAAGTGAAGACCCTATTAAACACAGTCCTAAAAAAGTGAAGTTCAAACAACATAACATAATCATGTATTTGAGGCAGGAACTCTCTATGTAGCCCAGTCTGGCCCCAAGCTTTTGTTTGTCCTATATGCACTTTCAAGGCAGCTAGAATTACAGGGATGTGACACTGCCCACAAATCCAAAATATACTCTATAAACCAAAACTGCTTTTTGAATAGCACACTTGAGTATAAGACTGCCATTTATAAAATATATAATTCAAACATTAATAGCCCAGTAACTACCAAGTACCTTTTCCAGGCCAAAAATGAAAAGCCCCATTAGCTGCTATCAATGCACCATGAATTCTTCACCTTTCTGTTGCTATCAATGAGATCTGTTCAAGGTTTTCTAATATAGGAAATGTGGATTTGAGAAGTGGAGAAACAAAACATTGCCTATAGTAAAACAGGCCTAGAGGGAAAGAAAAGAAAAAAAAGAAAAGAAAAGAAAAGAAAAAAGAAAAGTAGAGAGTAGTTGCAGAAAAAAGGTGAAGGAGCAGAAGCTCAGAACCACAATATGAAAATAGGATTGTAAAAAACACTGATGACAACTTATGCTGGGGAGGTTGTGAAGTAAAGGAAACACTCCTGCATTGCTGGTGGGAATGCAAGCTGGTACAGCCCCTTTGTGTATCAGTATGGCAATTTCTCAGAAAAGTAGGAAACAACCTACCTCAAGACCCAGCAATACCATTTTGGGGTGTATACCCAAAGGATGTTCAATCATACCACAAGGACATGTGTTCAACTATGTTCATAGCAGCATTATTTGTCATAGCCAGAACCTGGAAACAACCTAAATGCCCTTCAACCAAAGAATGCATAAGAAAAATGTGGTATACTATGGAGTACTACCCAGCAGAAAAAATAACAACACCTGAAATTTGTGGACAAATTGATGGAGCTAGAAAACATCATATTGAGTGACAGATCCAGAAAGACAAACATATGTCCTAATTCATAAGTGGCTTTTAGATATTAAGCAAAGAAAAACCAGCCTACAATTCACAATCCCAGAGAACATAGACAATAAAGAGGATCCTAAGAGAGACAGACATACATGGATCTAATCTACATGGAAAGTAGAAAAAGACAAGATCTCTCGAGAAAATTGGGAGCACGGGGACCATGGGAGAGGGTAGAAGGAGAGGGGAGGGGAGAAAAATATATAGGTCAACAAAAACAATTTAAAAAATAAAATAAGGATTGTGTTCTTCCCATAAATTTTACTTAAACTTTCCCTTGAGAACAATGTAACAAATTAATCAGTAACTAAGAGTAAATAGTTGCTCACATTGGATACTGCTGCCTCCGTCATGCAACTGAAGCAATTAGCAAGGTGCAAAAGATATTTACTGTTCCTCAATGACAGGAAAAGAAGTGACAAGAGCTGCCAGGGCTTTGGTACCCCAGGGACTAAGATGTTGAGACAGGAAAGAAAGCCTTTCTTTAAAAGATTAATGGACAGAAGAGATGGGCAGTAGATAAATGTTTTGCAGCCAAGCGTGAGAACCTGAGTTTGACCCCAGCAACCACATTGTGGAAGGAGATACCCAACTGCTGTAAGTTATTCTTTAACCTCTACATATACATACACAAGCAGAACAACTAAATAAATATAAGGAGAAAAATTAAAGGACCAGAATATGTTTAATAATGAGGCTACATGCTAAGAATCACCTTGGTAAGCAATTTCATTACTGTGCAACTATTGTAGAGTATGCTTATTCAAACCTGAATGATAGAGACAGCTATAGGACCCCAGTTACAAGGATGGCTTAGGCTACAAACCTGTTACCATACTGCACTATACTATACTGAAAGCTGTGATCATCTACACACAATAATATCACATTTCTAGACACATCTAAATGTAAAAAGACACTGTAAAAACATGAAGTAATGCAAAGTTTCAAATCTGTTATATATTGTGAAACTGGTGGCCTATTGTTTACAGAAGCATCATTGTTTGACACACCACTGTACCCCCCTTCCCTATGAGAGTCAGGAGTCAAGGAGTCTTATTCACACAGGCGACAGTTGCATAGGAATCAGAGTCAGAGTCATTTAGATGTTTGAGATCCAGGCTGTGGGCTCCTGCCTGCCTGGGATGAGCTAGATTCTCCAGTGAATCAGCGAACATTGAAACGTCAGCACTCATACCCTACTCAATTGATGGGAAAACTGAGCCCAGAGGAAATGGACTTGACTTTCACAAGGCTAAGCAGTGAATCTCATGCCAAGAACAAAATGAAGCACTGTGTGCCAGGCCACCACTCACCATCTCCAACACTGACTGATGTCCAGAAAGAGAAGCTAAGAGACGTCACCGATATATTAAAAAAAAAAAAAAAACAGTAGTTCTTTTGTTCTTTGTGAACTCTGTTTTTATTTTATAAAGGAAAATATCCACCATTAATACTAAACCAAATAAATGAAGCAATATATGTGGAGCCTCCTTAATCTGGGGACATACACATAATATTTGAAAGCTGGGATTATTATCATGGAAAGATGAAAAGCCTCGTCATCTAATTTCAAGAAGTTAAGGCCCAGACACTCAGGTCTCTTAGTGTCAATCATTGTTGTAAACCTATGAAATAAATAATTATGCTCCAAACAGTTGTATTTGGATAGTCTTCCACTTGAAAAAATCTAGCAAATCATTATTCACAATGAAACTTTATTAAATACGCACTTTCCAATACATTATCAAGCCATCGGGTGTGACTGCTTGTGCTTCATAAGCCATTACAGCAGGTTTATCTTCTTCATGCAACTGAAAGTCAGCTGGCCCTGGGGATCCTCAAAGCACATTCAGAATCCAGCCTGATAAATGTCCTGGGGATCTTTCTGCATTTCTCTCTGGAACGCTTTTAAAATGCAGTATTAATAAGTTTAAAACGTGTTTTTATTCACTACCCAGTCTTTGCTGTGAAATAAGAACTTGTGTAAGAAGTGGGAAACTACTGGTGTGCTGCGGTGCTTGCAAACTCAAGAAGTCAGAACACCTGCACGCTGAGCTTCCCGCCACTTGTGTCTGCTCTCTGTCCTTCCTTAGCCTCAGCCTGATCAACAATCAAATGAGAAAGCCTAATGAGATGACCCCAAATTCACCCTCTAGGACCGGACTTTCTCTCTGTCCAAAGTTTTTGGAGTTCTCCAACTCTGTGTTCCTTTTCAGAGAATTGGGTTATAGTGACGGAGCAGGGGCACTCTCACAGTAATAAGACTGGTCATTGAAAGTGTACAGAATCTTTTTTATGGGTTCGCCTTTGAATTCGGAACTCAAAGCTATGTTTAAAATTATCTATTTTTTATTCACTTGATTTTCTCCTCAGCGTTTCTCTCTCTCTCTCTCTCTCTCTCTCTCTCTCTCTCTCTCTCTCTCCCTCCCTCCCTCCCTCCCTTCCCCTCCCTCCTTTTTCTTTTTTCTTTCTTTTTTAAAATTTTATTCTTAGGAACCTCAGTCCATCTGACTGAACACTTACATGTTTGTGAGGAGCACACATGACCTGTGGTCAGTCTTCTCTGAACAATTTCTGAAAGATCTTCTCACCTCTGGGGAACGTGCCTAGGGCAGAGCATATGGTGAGAGTTGAAGGTAAGATGTGAGAAACATGATCACCATTTGATTATCCTCCAAGTGCCTGTAGTCTATGTGAGTGGAAACACACAAAACCCAGAGAAATGACAATGCCTGGCAAGAAATGCCTGTTGGGCTATTCTAAATTACACAACTTTCATGGGGGTGATAATGGCATGTCTGTTCTGCTCCAATTGTGGCTGCAATACTAAGGTATGAAATTACCATGATTCAGGAGAAGGCAAAGCTAAGTTCCATGTTAAAGCAACAGGAAGTATCATGGAAAGCAGAGTGATCCTTCTAAAACGATGTAACTCCATATATTACTATGGGTTCCCTACAATAGTCCAGAGAACTCTGCTAATTTTTAGTTTTTCTGTTAGACGTATGATGATATTTCATTAAATAAACCATAGTTTCATAAATACAGATCAGTATTTTGTTCTCTGATTGTGAATAAATAGTACTATCCTAAAACTAATAATTTATAGCAATAAAATCTAAATACTAATTACATTGCTCACATTGGGCCTGGCACATCCTCTAAACGCCTTTACACTGTTGTGTGTATGCTAAGTCTCTATGACAATTGTAGGCTGACTTCTATGTCCCACCAGCCGTTCCCCAAATAACACTGAGACTTAATATTAATTATAAATTCTTGGTTGGTAGCTTAGGTTGTGTACACCCAGCCCTTACAACATAAATTAACCCATTTATTTTCATCTGTGTGCTGCCCCAAAGCTTGTTTACCTCGTCTATGAACTTCCCATGTTGTTTCTTCTCCCTCTGCCTAGCAGCTCCTTACACTCTGCCCTTCTTCCCAACATTCTCTCTGCCCTTAAAATACTTCCTAGCTATCTGCCAATCAGTATTTTATTAACAATGACATTGTTATTGTTATTATAAACAATAATATTTTCACAGTGTACAGAAGGATTATTACACAGCAGACAATGATAAGCCTGTAAAAAGGTTATTATCAGAAAAAGTGGCAATTTTGTTCATTGACATTAATAACTTCTCTTCATTAACCTCTTCATTAAAAATATTCCCAGTCCCAAATCTAGCACTGGAATTATAATATCAAATATAATATGTAATATAATAAATAATATAGTACTATATAGATAGTATAGGAATGGAGAGGAAGTCAGAAGACTCAAATAAAAATCTTCAACACTCACATTTTATGCACGCAAAGGAATTTAGGTTAAAGACAACATCCTCAACAAATAGTGCTGATCAAACTGGTTGGCTGTGTGTGGATGATTCCAAACAAATCATCCTGCACAAAACTCAACTCCAAATGGATCAAAGACTTCAACATAAGGCCAAGTACACTGAATCTTATAGACGAGAAAGTGGGGAGTAACCTTGAACTTCTTGGCACAGAAGACAGCTTCATGAACAGAACAATGATAGCACAGGCACTAAGGTCAACAATTATTAACTGGGACCTTGTGAACTGAGAAACTTCTGAAAACAAAAGGACATTGGGACGAAGCAGCAGCCTACAGAATGGGAAAAGATTTTACCAACTTCACATCTGAGAGAGGGCTAATATCCAAAATATATAAAGAACTGAAAATACTGAATATCCAGAAAACAAATAACCCAAATAAAAAGTGATGTATGGAGTCAAACAGACTTCTCAAAGGGGAAAACTCAAACAATTAAAGAAACACTTAAAGAAATATTCCACATCTATTCCTTCTGTTTGTTTTGTCCTATTTTAATTTGTTTGTTTTTGTTATGTTTTATTTTATTTATTTTATTATTTTATTATCATCCTTTAGATGCCTGTTTGGTTTCTAAGGAGAGACAGAAAGAAGGTGAATCCAGATGGAAGGGGATGAGAAGAGGAACTGGAAGGAGTAGAGAGAGGGAAAGCTATAATCAGGATATATTAACTGAAAAATATCTATTTTCAATAAAAGAAAAATAATGCCACTAATACTTCAAGAAATAAACCAACAAAAAGGTTACACAGTAAATTCTCATGAAAAAAAATATGGACAAGAAATAAACACAAAGTAACACAGTAAACCTTGTCAGAGCCCACAGAAGTGGATCCCTTCCACCTTGACAAAAGGTCAGAGTTCAGGTCTATTCTTGCTCCTTCAAGGTTATTGACAGGAGGTTTGATTTAAGGTGTGGCTAAATAACAGTAACAGGACTCCTTGACCTAGGGTGTGGTTACTTGGTGTTTGGGGTAATAAAGTGGTAATTGCTGTGTTTGTTCCTTGTTTGTAACGTGGTAAAGAAGTCTTGCCTTCTTCCCCCGTTTTTGGCTTCTGGATTCAGGTATTTAAAGATCATGAGAAATAAACATAAACACAGGCAGATTCAGTATTCAGTGGATTGACCTCCCAACTCTATCCTGTGTCTCTATTTCTTTTGTGTCTTTGTTTTTTCTGCCTAACATTTCTAATCCACACACCCTACCCTGGAACATGCATACCCTTCAAGACTGGACCCAAACAAAACCTTACAATTTGTAATCAATTAAAAGAATTGAAAAAATACAACCACTGAGTTTGTCAAGATTTTGCAAAGACAAACCCAGGATTTCTTGTGCAGGTGAGTTGCACAAGAAAGGATCAATGTATAGCTTATAGCATTGAAAATGTGTATAAAGCTTTTATTGAGGAAGGAGGTAATAGATGTGCTCTCTATATGTGTATGGTATGTGTGAGTGGGGCCGTGTGTGTGTGTGTGTGTGTGTGTGTGTGTGTTAATCCAAACCTTTAGCCCATTAATTCCCTTGCTTGGAACTACTCCAAAGTAAATCATTTCAAAGAAAAAGACCATTTGTATGACATTCATAATTATATTAAGAAAAAAACTATAAACAATCTCTTTTATTGATCCTGAATATTCAATTATAGCATGTAATTAATAGAACATTATAGACCATAACAAACAAGATAGAGGGAGTAACATTGAACTGTTTATGAAATAGTATATCAAATGCAAAACTCAAAATTGTATACACACAAAATAAAACCATACAAAATATACCATGTATGGATAATTTAAACATAAATATTATGAAAGGAGAAACTATACTATTAGGATGTTGGTTGAAGGCAATTTATTTTCTTTGTTTTTTTTATAAATGTTATAACATCTGTCACAGTAGTTTTAAATTATTTTTGTTAAGGAAAATTTAAGGTCTTTTCATAAGCATTAATTGTTATAAAAATGGAATTGGTTAACTATTAGGAGTTCAAGTCAAGCATTCTACCTAAAAGGCCAGTGACCTACTCCTGCCTAGAAATGATAGAAGGTTGACTCTGGGTACAGATCAAAGGCAGAGAGTACAAGGTGATAATGGTGAAAAAGGTGGCATGGGAACTGACTCTCACAGAAAAAATCAAAACCATCCTTCTTACCTCGATGAGTAATGACTAGCTTAGATGGCTGTAAATTTATTCATGTCTTCTAACAGCTACTGAGCTAGGCGTGTGCCACATTCATAATCCCAGATGCTGATCCGGAGGAAGAGACGTATATCTCTATGCTGCTTGTGTGGCATTACTTTAAAGGAAGAAAAACAATAAATAGAAGACACCAGCTAGATTGCATTTAATTCCGGCAGAGGGTGGCGCGGTGGAAAGTAATACATAGCATCAATTGCTAGGCCAGATAATCAAATTCAAGGCTTTGTTTGAGAGTGGCTTAGGCCGGAAACTTTTGACTTAGAGGAAGACTTTGGGAAAATGGGCCATCTAACAAACATATGGGTTGACTTTTAGGGAAATTACTGTGCATTATATATTGCAGTAGGAATGGGGACAGTGGGATACTTCTTGGTAGTGAGAGGCAAAGAATGGGTATGTGTAGTTTAAGTCTAGGTGGTCTGAGGAATCTGGGAAGCAAGGAAAGGTGGGAGTGAGAAATGGAGGTGAGGAGGGATCAGAATGTCTCTGCAGTCTAAATGGAAGAGATAAGAAGAAAGCGCAGTATAAATCCTGTGGATAAGGAATCTGAATCTTAAGCCAACCAAGATGGGGACTGTTGTCTGAGGTTTTCTGTCCTGCCCGGTTCCCACAACCATTAAGTCCCAAAGAAATCACACAGAGGTCTACATTAGTTATAAACTGATTGGCCCATTAGCTCGGGGTTCTTATTAACTCTTATAACTTATATTAACCCATTATTCTTGCCTATGTTAGCAACGTGGCTCAGTACCTCATTCATCGAGGCAGTCACATCTTACTTCTTCTGTGGCTGGGTCAGGACTGCAGAAAATGAGCTTTCCTCTTCCCAGAATTCTCCTGTTCTTGTCACCCTGCCTCTACTTCCTGCCTGTTTGTCCCACCTATACTTCCTGCCAGGCTACTGGCCGATCAGCATTTATTAAAATACAATTGACAGGGTACAGGTAAAGGATTAGGAAAGAAACAGAGTTCTGTGTCCATTTTTAAAACTCTACTGCTCCTGTGTACAGAATAGATCATGGAGGCTAAGAGTGAAAACCAAGACTTTGGTTAGGAGACTGCATAGCGACCAGAGGGACAAGCAAATTGGCAATCTAAAAGAATGATTGTTCTGGAAACATCTATCAGCCATCTGCCTGAGATTTGTGTACAAAAGAGTCTACAAGACTTCTTATAGGTTAGATAACATGACTGCTGAAGGATGAGCAGTCCTGGTGCCCAGGAAAAAGTGAGGATGACCTCAGTTGGATGGAAAGGTGGACGGAGAGGTGCCAGAGAGCAAGCTCTAACCAAGAGAATGCTAAGGCAGCATGAGCATTGGCGGAAGCAGGTAAAGGCCACACCCAAATAGGAAGGCCTTGTCCCTTAGTGCTTTGCTCAAGATAGTGTTCCCAGTGGGCTTTCTTACTGAGGGAAGGAAAAGCAAAGTTTCCATCACAGGATCATTAGGTCATGTCTTAATTACGGAGACAGCTAATTGGAACTATTCTCTGGCTTCTGGGAAAGGATACCGCTTGGCTTATATAATGCTTGAAGCAACAAGGTCTAGTAATCCATCAGCTTTTAACGCATGACCTCATTGATCCTCACAAAAATCCATCATGCTCCTAACATCCGTATTGACAAACCATAGAAAATAAGTCATCTTGGGTTTGTTTTTCCTTTATTCCCCTGGGAAATGCTCGGGTCAAGTAGCAAACGTGAGACCACCTTCACATTAGCTGTCTCCAGCAGCCATTTTGAGAGGGATATTGAGATTACACAAGTGGCCAGAAATTCTCAGCAAATTCTCAATAAAAAGCCATTCCATGCTTCATTTGGGAAACTTAGTTCCTTGCACAATAAACTTTCAAATGTTTATACAGAACAGGACTTTAAAAAAAAAAATAGGACTAAAGGAATCCTTCCTTTCCACAATGTTACATAACATTTTGGAAGTCATTTGTGATTTCTACCCTAAAGCTTGCTGGGGGGAAAAAAAAAACTGTTCCAAAATCTCTACCATGGCAAAGTTGTTCTGTAGGTTTATTTTATATATGGCAATGCAATTTGATGCTCAAGACGTCCCATGGAAGTGTTTATTGAGACATGCTGTTTTCAACTTTAAGGTTAACATGGCAAATACATAGATCAAGAGACTGAAAAGGGAGATTTTTTTGCGACAAAGGTCATTGGTTCAAACCCAGCCGAGCTCAGCTGGAAAGCAATTACCATCTGCTGATCTTAATGAAATGTACTGGTGGGCTAAATTCAATTTCTAGCAAGGAAAATAAACATTGAAATTGTTGCAAGTCTAGATAAAGGCCAAGAATTAATTTAGTTGTTTCATGTCAGTATTAATAAACATCAGAAATTTTGGGCTGCAAGAACAACAAATTTTTCAATAATATGCAAAAATGTAAAATGAAGAAAAGCTAAATGTGCTTGAATATATTATTATAATTTATGCATTATGTGTGTATCATGAGCATGCATGTAAGAACATAAATGTATGTGAAGTATCTCTTCACATGGGTGTGTCTTTTCTGGATGATGTAGTGCCCTGTTTGTGGTGGGACAGACCCATAGAGGACAGAGGAAGGCGTTAGGTTAACTGCTTTCCTCTATGACTTTCCACTTTGTCGCTTTGATCTCTTATTTTTGATAGCATTTTTTTATTGATGGAATCGTTTCCCATATTACAATGTGGAGACAAGTCAGGGAGAGCTTGTATTAGTTGTCACTCTTCCATCACTGCACAGGTCCCAAGGATCTCAGACTTGTTCCTTTGAGTCAAAATCCCTCCCACAACCCAGAGCTTGTATTATTTTTTCTTCTTTTTGTTTTTCTTTATTTCCCATTAGGCTGGCAGGCGGCAAATATCAGGTAATCCTCCTGTCTCCATCTCCCTCTGTTCTTGAATTGCAGACATAGCATGAGATCACACCTATATTTTATCTTGTCCCTCTTGTTTGTGCAGCAAGGAATATATACATGTGTGTAAAAATCTAATTATGTGCATATATGCACACATATTATATATATGCATTATGTATGTATATAAATAAATTTATTTTGAAATAGCATAGATATTAATATTTGTAAGCAACTCAAAGATTCATGGCATCTAGTTCTGCAAAGTCCTTAGACATTCGGCAATCCTATATTTGCCAATGGTCCACTTGTCTATAAATTCTCCCTTTAAAATATTATCATACAATTGTGTTCTCAGGAAATAACAAGAAAGAGTCCATTAGGACCTTCCCAGAAATGTTTGAGGTTCCTCTTTCTTTTCAACATTCCATTTTTGTTAGGAGTCACACAAAACGTTAACTGCCTTTTCCACTTTGCTCGAGTTTAATCCCTTCCCTGTTGAACAATTTTGTGTTGGCTGCGGAACCGGCTGGAGTCATTTCATGACAGGCTTTGCCTTGTTATCCTAGCAAAATTAATAAACTTCATGGATCTTCAGGGCCATAGTACTTTGCCAAGCCGGAACACGAAGTCTGCAGGGGGGCCCTATAGCACAGTACTAAGTTGGTAACCTAACACAAGCATGTTGTTTGAAGAAGCTGTTTCAGCCAGTCGGGAAGGTCAGTCGATTGCACAGCCTTCTTCTCTTGAAGCAGTATTTTATCTTAACTGCTAACAGTTAACATAATGCTGAATTTCACTGCATTTTTGTGGAACAAAAAATATGTGTGATACTAGTTTAAGCTCTATAGACTTGCCAAAGATTTGAAGAATCAAGTGTGTTCTGCTGTAACCGTTGGCTGGCTGTTGACTAAGAAGGAGACAGCCAGGGCAATACCCAGAGTTCCAAAGCTGAGTGACTGGACAGTATAGATCATTATCACTTAAAGAAAAATTTGTGAGTAGTACAAAACTTCAGTTTTAGACATCCTGATTTTGAACTCTCTTGCAATAATTAGATAAAAGACAGGCATCAAGAAGATGGGATTTGAGAGGAAAACAACTGAACTCTAAATGTGGATGACATCAAAGCTAAAGAGTAATGAGAGAGGGGTTGGAGTATGGCTCTCCCGCTGGGTGTGGGATCCCTGTGACTCCAACCCTAGGACACTGCACTAAAAGGATCCTAAGTACAAAGCTAGACTCTCTTGAAACATTTTTTCCATTGTGGGAAGATGCTGAGTTTTGCTCAATGGTATAGCAGAGTGATTACTCAGGGTGCTCTGGACCCTAGGTTCGCTGCTGCTGTTGAGAGCAAACACAGAGACACACAGGGGGATGGCAGATGGTTTTTCCAGGGGCTGTATGTGAGGAGTTTTTTTTTTTTCCTTTTTTCTTTATTATCAGTATTGTTTGTATCTATGTGTGTGTTGTGACAGTGGAAGAAGGGGACACGGTGCACATGCATCATAATACATGTGTTGATATCCGAAGAAACAAATTCCGGAGTTATTTATATCTTTTTCCCTCCTTATGTGGGTTCCACGGATCAAACTTGGGTCACCAGCTTTGCCCAGCATGCACTTTTACCCAATGAGCAATTTCTCAAGGCCGATTATTTTCCTTGTTTCCGTGACAAAACAGAAGAAAAAACTGGCAAAAGCTTCTTATGGAGGGAAGAATTCTTTTCACTTCACTGTGCAAGGGCACAGTCCACCGTGATGAGAAAGGGATGGCAAAGAGAGTGGCTGCAGCTTTGGAGGTAAGGGAGCCAGTTGGTCAGGCTGTCTCTGCAGTCTGGGCGTGAATAGATGTAAATCCTGGCATTTATCTCCAGTTACTCAGTCAAAGGGATGGTGTCTTCCGGTTTCGGGATGGATCTTCCGTCCTCAGGCAAGCCTCTCTAGACATACTCTCACAGGCACACCTAGAGGCCTGACTCCTAGACAACTCTAAACCCAGTCAAGATGGTAATGAAGATGAGCTGTCAGGGGCAGCCAGATTAGATAAATGCAGCCTTTATTGACCCCTAGGGTAGCAAGGGGTAGGATTCAAGCCTCCAACTTTCAATTGGCTATTTTTCTTTCTCTGCTTTAGATGTTCATTGTGTGAGAACGCTCGAAAAGCATTTCATACTACAAAGAGACCACTCAATTTAGTAGGAAAAAAAATCAAAGAAAAGAACCCTTTATTTAACCTTAATAACATGTGAAAGTCAAATCTGGGCTGGGTGCTTCTGTAAAGATGCCATGGTCGTTGACCCCTGTCTGTGAAGTGTCCTTATCTCTCTATTCAGCCACCATTCCATGGACCTTCACTGTGCTCCAGAGTTCAGCAGAATTCAATTGGACTGCCAAAACACACAACCAGTCTGTGAGAGCAAAATGTAAACCTATCAAGTCATGTCCTATTTCCTTCTCTTCATAGGAAGGTTTTCCATTACAAATTCAATTTCTTTAATAGATACAGGGCTAGTTAGATTTTCTACTCTGTTTTCTTTTACTGGGGGTGGGAGTACAATGACAAGAGCACGAGGAACTTCCATTTTTATCATCGCTAACAATAGAGGAGAACGGGCTTGCCTTAAAAGACAGCTTTTGTTAGATTCATCCCTTTCTGGTAGAAATTAAGCCACCATGAACATGAAGTCCAAAAATCCTGGTCTTTCCTTTTAATGCGATGCAGATGGACGATGTGTTTTCAGAGGCCATGCAGGAGTGCGGTATTTCAGCATGAAAAGGTCACAATAGAATTAAGTTGTTTCATAAAATGAAGCCAAATGGAAACTTTATGTTCACCTCCCCCCAAACCAACTTTCCAGGTCCTCTTGCAAGCAGAGCCACTCCTAGACCTGGTGCAGCATCACCTACCACAGGCTCTGCCTTGGTTTCTGAGCTCGGAACAGTCCATCAGGAAGCACTCTCAACTACTATGCTCTCAAAAAAGGAGTCTTCAGTGAACAATGGAGAGGCCATGAATTCACAGCTGTGCTTCCCTTGACTGCTAAGTTTAACCAAAATAGCAGAAAGTTTCACTGCGCAAAAAAAGAATAAAAATCTCTTAATGTGTATCTCATTTACCACTAACCCCAAGTTCTCTGTGAATTATTCTTAAATTTATATAAGTAGCAGCAACATTTGCTGTAAAAACAAAAACTATAGTAGCTGTAAATTACAGTAACCCAACCCCAGTCATGTGTACGGTGGCCATCACGCAAAAGACGCTCACTTAGTTAGTTTAGCTCTTGTGATGTTTAGTGTGAAGCCATATTATATTTTAAATTTCTAAAATTATCACTTTTATTTTTAGTCACCTAGATTCTGCTTTGTAAAAAAAAAAAAAACTTGCTGCTTCTTTGCAATGCTGGGGTCGGAACCCAGGGACTTGGGCATGCTAGACAACTAATCTACCACTAAGTTATATACCCTAAGCCTCTAGGTGAAGAGCAGAACCCAAAGAGAACTTATTCTCCTATTGTTGCTGATGCCAGTGAAAGACAGGATGCCTGGGCAGAAAGGAAATGACTCTCCCCACTCCCTTCAGACTCCTTTTTTGTCTTCTACTGGTAGGACCTAACTGACAGCCAATGACCAAAAAAATATGACATACACAGTGCCCAAGCTTCTGGCCTTGTGATAAACAAATGTAGCCCCAAGTCAACAAAATAACCAGTAATAAATACATCAAACTTAAGACTTCGGAAGCTGTCTGTCCTTCAAGCCTTTGAGTTGCATAGGGTTGTGATTGCTAGGTAAGACTAGATGAGGCCAACATGGGGCCAAAACAAACTCAAATACTAACATCACAAGATGGAAGAGTAGGAACCCTTTGTCCAGCATATAATCCACACCAGTGAGAAGTTTCTACCATTTATTTTCCAGGTGGCATTTCCTTTTTTACAAATTGTAAGAGTTCTTTGGAAAGCTGAAGATCTGATTCCCTGGATTCCTGACAATCCAGTCTGAATTTAAATGTCCAAAATACGATTGGTCACTGTTCTTATTACTTAAGGCTGTCTATAAAGTTGTTTTAATATTTTGCCTGTGATGCATGTAGGCTGAACGTCCCTTCTATGTAAGTCTACAAGTTGATCTTATGTGTTGCTTTGTTTTTTTATGTTGACCCTGTTATGGTCTGTGATGTTGTTATACAATAACAGAAGGTTGGTTTCACACTTTCTAATGTTTCCTGTTTGTAGGGATAAGTCCAGCCTCTTAGAGGGCACCTTCTGCTTTCCTGGTCTCCGCTGGAACGGTGGTTCTGTAAGTCTATTTCCCCATTAAAGCTTTTACAATCTGCCTGCATTCATTTACGCGTTACACATGTGTTGATAATTAAGTGTTCAAGGAATATCTAATGTGAGATATTGGTTAGCTAAATGAAATACTTTCAAAATTGCCTCTCAGGCTGAAATAAAGAGAGTTTGAAGAAGATGATTATTAATAAATTTGTTAGGGCAGAAATACATAATTGATACAAATACGTGAAAATTTTAACTCCCTGGAACTGAACATGGCCACCACTCAGAATGTAGTTCTGCCTCCTGAAAAGATTTGCTTCCTCTAAGACACCAGGAGAGGCGGCTTCCCAGGCCCTTCACAGTGACCTTGGGACAGACTTACTAAGCTCAAGGCATAGAAAGTCTATGATGTTTTCATAGATTGGCAGAGTTTTAAGTACCCTCTGGCTACCACATCGCTCATTGCTTCCCATCTGTTCCCATCTGTGATACACTCAGGAGCTCTCGTGGAGCTGTCTGTGGAAAACTCCACCCCACCCCCCACATGTTCCAATCCAGACCTACAGCCAGCCAGCTCAACTACTTTTCTTCTGGGTCATCATCAGAACCCCAACTCAAAAAGGGAAACGTAAAGACCACACTGATAGGCAAGAAACTCACTCAGATGCTGCTCGGATCTACAGAACCTCAATTTCATCCCGTGTAAACTAGAAAATCATGAGGAACTAATCACTCTGCATTTCCACAATAATTCAAAGTTTCCTTATATGCCTATACCTCCTCCGTGCACACACACACACACACACACACACACACACACACACCAACTCTACACAGCCAGGACATTGTCCCTAGAACATTGCATAGTCTCTAGTAAGTTGTCAACTCTCAATAGACATTTGTTGACTAACACAATGAGAGACACTAAACCATGTTAAGTGTGAAAAATCATTTGAGTGGGACTGTACAGTGTGTAAAATACATGTACCCGACACATAATGTTTTAATTCTCAAAAGATGACTTAAGCAGGTATTCTGTCCTCATCTTAAGTCCTCGTAAGTAAGCCTCAATCCTCACAAACACATTTTCCCAATATGAGCATCCCCCTTTCTATCCCATTGTTTCATACAGCAAACTAAGGAAATGAGAAAACAATCCTCAGGGTAATTTTTAGCATGGACTGCCTTCCATGTTAGCTCCCTGTGTCCCTTTCTTCTTTCCAACACACCGGAAACTCTAGAGTCTGTCTAGGAGACAGGAAAGTGCATTCCACTGCCCTTAAAACATGGTCCTTTACACTTTGAGGTGCTGCTTATTCCGGAAAATAGGCTTCATAACCCCTTACTTCCCTCCTATTTGGAATTAAGTGGGTCTACAGAACATAGAAAGCAAATGGAGAGTGTCTGAAGAAATATCGCTTTAAAGTACTGATGCATATGGTTGGTGCCAGATACACAGAAGTCAGCTACAATCAACGAGTGTGAGATTTTATTTGCTGGCCTACTTTGAAGCAGACTACAGGAAGGAATGTTTCTCTTTAAGCCACAGCATACAGCTCTGCCCATGCCGAAGGGATGCCTTTCAAGGCCCTTCATTAGGCAGAGGCGTTCTTAAAGTTTGAGACACACATAGGTGATGGAGGGTAATGGGACAGGGGAGCAGGGAAAAGAGAGCAGAGCACAGAGAACACCAATTCGCGGTGCCTGAGTCTACAAGCCAGTAGAGGTTATTGCCCACAAGCTTACATGTTAGAGCAGTTGTTATGTGAGCCGGGGAAGGTGGACAGAAGGCCCTTGTCAATCAGCTGCAGGGAAGATGATGTCACTCCTGTACAAGACACAGTGACCTAGAGCAAAGGACAGAGAAAATCCATAACTGACTCTGGGGGAAATTCTGAGCAAAAAAGGCTTTTATAGATTCCCCATCACTACCCAGATAAGCTAGGGCCCAATCTTAAATGTTTAATGATAACTGTCTAATAAATAATAGATATGCTGGGTAGCTCCTTTGCAAAAGCCATATTCAAAGCAACAGCTCCATTTTATGAGCCAGGTTTTATATATCACCTCATCCATTCAATACCACAGCCCTAGAAGATACATAACTATTGTCACCAATGCACAGAGGGAGAAGGAGGCAAGGGCAGATCAAGTGACTTCTCTGAGACTCTCAGCTTCCAAGTGGTTGGTTAAGTCAAGACTATAATCTCGGTGTTTTGATCCCAGAATCCTGCTATTGCCTTTCATGACTCCCATCTCTTTCTTTCTGTCTTTCTTTCCCTCTCTCTCTCTCTCTCTCTGTCTCTGTCTCTTGCCCCCATCTTCTTAATTAATCCTCACAATGATCCTTGCCACATAAATGAGGAAACTGAGGCTGAGTCTGTGCCAAGTTCAAACTAGACTTGTCGTAATGAACAGTCCACAGCTTCCCTGAACACATCACTGCGGTAGGGAAAGGGTAGTCATTAAGGAAGTAGACCGGGAAGAATGAAGGAATGTGGTGGAGATTTTGCTTCGGGCTTCTCAGACCCAGCTTTGATTCGATTCATTGACTGAAAAAGTGTGTGTATCCCCATTCATTCACAAATTACGGATTTCCCCTACAGAACATACATCAGGATTTAAAAATTAATCAGACATCAAAGACAACCCAACAGCCCTCTCCCAGTTAAAAGGGCAAAGGGAGGAGAAATGAATTTCTTCCAAGCAGCTGGGGAGGACATCTGTTCAAGGAAAGATCCCATTTTCCATAAAAGCCATGCAGGGCTGTGTTTATTTCGGCAGAACAACATTCCCAGAAGGCCACTTTTTAATAAACGGCAAAACTACCGTCCCCTAAGTTCTCTCTGAATGCTTCCTACCTCATCTTTCCTTTTATCTCAACTCAGAAGAATCCAGCCAGAGAGTTGTAAAAAGTGGAAAATCCAAAAATGACTGAAGATCCCGCTGGGGAAAAAGATTTCTTTAAAAGGGAATTTTTATTTGCCTCGGGATCTTACTTTCTCATTCGATTAGTCCTGAGCTCCAGTAGTCGGTATCTGCCTAGACAAAGCCATCAATTCAGAAGACTTTCAAACTCTCAACACACACACACAACACATACCCACACATACACCATACACACATGTGTACAGAAAAACACGGACACTAATGACTAGGAATATACTCTTAACTTTGTGATGTTATTTGGTACACTACCTCTGTGATGACCTACTGACCATCTGTCACCCACATCCTCCATGACGAGTCCAGAAGAGTTCACAGTTGACAGATCAATGGCTACCTTAACCTCCAGCCCCCTAAAATGGTGGGTGTAACTTGCACATGGATAAAGCAGAGACCCACAGTCTAAACACACTTAGAACTAAACTATGTGTATGTCCCCATCTCCCCTTGCCTTCCTGCCTCTAGACTCCTCTTCCTTCATGTCCACTCCCCACTCATGCTATTATGTTCAGGAAGTCATATTTGCAAATATGACATTTTAGGTTTGGGAGCATGAATGAGCAGCTAATTCTCCCTTTGCTTGTGACTATGCCTAAAAATGTAGGTATACTCTAGCATCTCAGAAAAGAGACGTGGATCATTATCTTCTACCACCTGTTTTCCACTCAAGTGGCCCTCTAAACCTTTTGCATATCTCAGACAGTGTACAGCAAGGAACATCCTGCAGTGGCTAATGTTTCCCCAACAACAGTAAGTGTCCCTGGCTCAGGGCTACAGAGTCATCTGAGCAGGCTTGGAGTGTGGCAGGCCCAGGGAGCCAAGGGTGTTGTACTTGGTGTGGAAACTCATGTGTGTTAGTTCAGGCCACCACCTCCGCTGAAACAAAAGCCACAGCTCAGCCACTTTGCCCTGTCTCATGCAAAAGCCACGGGCTACAGAAAAGATGCTTATGCCCTACTTAATTCAAGGAGTCATACTTTGATGATACTGGATGATTGTTTTAATTCTCCAGGCTTACATTCCCTAACTGTAAATTCAGGGAAATCGTAGTTGTCTGATTCTTTTTAAATGTTTACTTCTTACCAAACCAAAGTCCTAATGAGCATTGCTAAATCTTAATTAAGAGCTCTCCTGGTCCAAGGCCTTATGTTAGGAGACAGGATGAGGGGACAGCATTTAATGCAAGCAGTTAAGGAAAGAACCCAAGCAAATGCTGATAATTCCGATCCAGAACTAAAACTTCCAGACAATTGAAGGAAGAGTGGGAGGCTGGCTAATGTTAAGAATACTGAGATACAAAAGCTAATTCTGTATCTTCGAAGCCAAACGCAAAATGTTAGCTCTTCAATTGTGCTGGCCTGGCAGATAACAAGCCTAGGCTCCAGGAAACCATACAAGTGATTGACCAAAATACATAGATAAGAATGGAAAATCGAAATAAACATGCCTTGCTGCAGCTGCCCTCCAACCCTCCCACCCACACACTCATTGTTCTGCCATTTTTCACATATGATTTTCCCCTTTTCCACAAATATCAAAACCTTAGTGTGCTTTATACAGATATCCCCACCTCTAGGCTGCTTTGCATTTGCACTGTCTACCTGAGCTGAATGAGAAGGACAAATTATCTCCAGAAGCTACCTTGGTGACTGCCACGTGAAGATGACCTTTGTGTCTACCTGGGTCAGCCAGGTCTCATGCTGCTTGGCAGCCCATGCATGTAGGAAAACCCCTGTTAAGCTCAGTGGAAGCTCCCGCAGTGTGGACATGCCAATTCCACAGCCCCTGTGGAGTTCTGGGGTGAGCCCTATCTGCACCCCCTCCCACATGAGCTCATCTGGTTCCAGGATTCTCATTAACAAACTATTTCCAAACTTGTGCCTCTAGCCAGGGCCACCCCCAGGGTGACTGTGGCCCAGAGAAATGGCTCTTGCCAATCTTTGTCTATATAAACAACTCAACTGGCTGCAAATCAGGCTGTCAGCACAATCCTGGTGGCCCAGTTTCGTAAATCCCTGATCTAGAAAACATGTCGGGCACTGGCATGATTGACTTGGTATGAGCCTGTCCGTAGATATGGTAGGAGTTCCAATCATCACAGCACCAAAATGACACTTTCAAAGCTGGAGGAGGTGAGGGAAGACTCCCCAGAACCTCTGAAACAGGGGCCTCAACATTTGTCATGTCTAAAAATAGCAGTGTCTCTTACCCCGGCCTCTACCTCCACTTTCAAACCCTTCTGAACACACTATCCACCAGTGTGATCACCGGCATCCTGCGGTCATCCACATCTGAGCACTCTTGTGTGTCCTACGTGTGTCTAGCACTTCTCATGAAGACTGTCACTGGAAAACTCTGCGACAGCTGTCGTGATACCAACCCCGCCATTATCACAGAGGGAGGAGACATACCAAGTGCACTTACTGGCAGCCCCTCTAAAAACGCGCACTGACTCATTCTGCCTGAGAGAGCTCTAGTCTGCGGAAAGAAACTCTCCTTTTGCCTATGCGCAGAGTGGGGAGGGTAACGCTTTCCTGGACCCGGTGGGCAAACTAGCCCCAACCAGAAGACAGCACTGAAACTCACAGAGAGGTGAAAAAGTCAAACCGTCCCGTCCCCCGCCCCCGGCCCCTCATTCTCCTGCCCCCCACACCGCGTAGACAGGAAATCTACTGACAGGGAGGATTCACAGCGGATCTAAAGGAAATAGGTCTGTCGGCATTCAGAAGGCGAATACTGTCATGGCACGGCAAAGACAGGGCACTTCAAGTTGCCATACTTGTCCTGTAAGTGGCATTAAGATTTTCTGAAAATGTTTGAGCATCCTGAAGTTTCTCAAGAGCAAAGTAGATGCCAAAGTCAAGCATTTTGTACTAATTACATGTGCAGGTAAAAACTTCGAATATAAAAAACAAACAAATAAACAAACTTTGGTGTTTCATTTCATTGACCTAATACTATGACCTCTACAATGTCAACATCGCCCTCCCTTCTGTTTCTCAAGTAAACAGGATCGCTTTAGCTTTGCTAGGTAAAGGTCATGACCTCTCTAAATACAGAGTACACTTTCCACCTTTCCAGTGACCTTTCAAAAGTCTGTCAATGTATGACTTCACGTGAAGCTCACATTCCCCTGGGAAATGTTACAAGGGTGCCTTACTCAAATTCCAAAGCTCCCCTGTCTTCCACCGCCCAGAGGTCTGTGTGAGTAGAACAGCCTTCTCGGGTTGTGCTCTGGTAAAGGCCTCCCTGTGATTGCCACGTGAAGACAGAGGTGAAGGACCAATCTAACTTCTTTCTAGGAATAAATGTGCAGAAACAACTCAAGTCCCACCTCAAAATTCTCAACTCCACGACATTTCCCCCACCTACAAAAATTCCAGTGGTATGCTTTAACTTTTCCCCTCTGTGTTCTAGGGTTTCTTACATGTCCACAAGATGTGAATTCATCTTGTGAAGAGTGTCTCCTAAGATCATAAGCTAAAAGACGCTGTATCTTCACTGCTCACATCCCTTAGCAGCCACACCCAGACTCAAAAAGAGGAGGAAATATGTCTCGAGCTATAGGACCTCATCCTTAGTGGCCCTCAGATCTGCAAATGTAAGAAAAGAGAGGGAGGTTCAGATACCAGAAGACGACTAACAGAGTAACCTGGATAGTGAGACAAGGACAGCTAATACAGAGAACAAATACAGAAATAAACAGATTGGAACGGCATTTTTGAGAAAAATTTCCAATCAACTAGGAAGAAGAAATCAAAAATCATGTAGGAATCAAGGGAAATAATCATAACTTGATTATGTTAAATGTCCTCCGATTTTATGATACTGATAACATATCTCCCAGATTTAAAACATGAGCCCTAGACATAACAGTCCCCAAGCTTCTTAACCTCTGGGCTATAAATCAGTAGATATGCATCAGCTCTGCTTGTGAAACTTCTCTTGGCAGACACCAGAAGAGTTCAGTGTACAAAAAGTAGTTTCCTGAGACTTAATGTAGTAAAAGTAAAGATTGCAACAGAACTATGCACTCTGCCAAAACTTGGTGAATTCACTAATTTCCCCAAAGGCTTCTGTGCTTGCTCATTTTCAGAACAGCATGAACTCAAAAGAAGCAATATGTTACTTAAAAGCAAGCACGGAGAACCACATAGAAATTATTTTGTAATAATTGACCTTCAGTTGGATTTATAAAGGACCTGGCCATGTTGGTAACATCATGTGCCACGTCAGACAAGTTGTCACCGTGCTGTCTGTGTGATGCGTGCTGTTCATGGCATGGCTCTCGGCCGCTCCCAATCCCACTGTTACATGAACATCGATGGAGACTATACTTGTCTTGCCTTTTGAAATTACAGAAAAGAGCAGGAGAAATTCTACTGTGAAAGAAATCACAAGGACCATCTCATCTCCTGGTTTGAGAGGCCTGTATGAAAGTAACTTGCAGAGGAAGAAAGAGGAGGGGCTTACAAGGTGAGAACAAAGGCTTGCCCCTATTAGAGAAAATAGTGAATTACAAAACAAAACAAGAAAGAGTGGCAGAGGCAGACAGACAGGCATCTTCATAGGAATATTACTTTTAAGTAAAGTTAGCTACATCACTAGAAAGGCTTATAACACAGGGCATCATTATGCTGTATTAGAAGGAAAGTCATAAACGAGACTTGGCAAAAACAACATATATCCATGTTTTCCTCTTTTTCTTCCGTCATTCTGTTTTGTTTTGTTTTGTTTTAGATAGGATCTTGTTATGCAGCCCAGACAGAGCTTGAACTTGCTGTTCTACTCTTGGCCACTGTGTTTTTGTTCCTATGGATACCATAAAACTCAATAGCCATGATCTCTTCCCGCATTAAAAAGAAAGGAAGAGGAACCAGAGATGGTGACACACAACTGTAATGCCACCACTCTGAGAATTGGAGGCAGAAATATCGAAGTTCAAATGGAAATATCTCTACCACAAAGAGAATCTGAAAACACCCTGAGCACTATGGCACCCTGTCAAAAGAAAAAAAGAGAGAGAGAGAAAGCCTTTAAAAAAAATATCTGATTTTATACACAGGCAAAGGGAAAGCCCAGGTGTTAAAGGGGGGGGGGCAGGAAGCAATGATCATTATTTGCCAGTCCTGAAACTACAAAAGTATTGAAATTCTTACATGTGCAAAAACAGGGATGTGGCATGAAGGCCTTCAGTTAGTGCTGGAAGAACCTCAGGGCTGACCACGTGGTGCTGAATAGCCATCATTTGGGGCATCCTCCCTGGAACGACTAATTTCTCCCCCTCTAAGCAAGCATTCCTTCATCACCTGTAGTTCTGAGTCTAGGGTTGAGAGCCCCTGATATGTCCCTCTCCATCTTGGTATGTCTTTTTGTGTTTTTATTATTCACATCTTGCTTAAGCAGCCACATTGACAAGAGTTGATGGGTCTCTCTGGCATTCCTAAGGGACACAAGTCTCACAACAAATTTCCTGTTCCTCTGGCTCTTACAATCTCCCTACCCCTTCTTCCACAATAATTTCTGAGCCTTGGGTACCAGGAGTTGTAACGTTATATATATATACAAGTAATATCATAAGGACTGAACAGTTGGTATTTATATATTTAGGAGTGTGTGTGTGTGTGTGTGTGTGAAAAACAACAATTAAAGAAATAAAGTACATAATTTAAGAGGGAGAAAAAAGAGTGCATGAGAAGAAAGGAGGAAGAAAGAGAAGAGGGAAAATGCTGTAACTGTATTCAAATTTCAAAAATAAAAACATATGCTTAAAAAATAGAACTTGAATTTTTCTGAACTTGTAACCACATAGATCCATATTTGTGTTTGTGCCTCTGATGTGTGTGTTCCTCCTTGTTCTAGAACCCCTCAACACAAAGAGCTCCTCTTTTGGTACATACCTCTAACACATACCAGGCAAATCAGTAAACAACATACTGAGCATAAAGAAAGTCTAATTTAAGATTTCATAAGCCCCAAATTATAAGCTTCTATCTTATGTAATTTTATCTTAGAATGGATAGTTCATTCTTCACAATCCAGAATGAACTAGTGAGGCAGGCACAACAAAGAACAAAGTTTTGTCTTATTTTACAGAAAAATTTATATTCTGTATTTCATAGCACATATGAATTATACATAATAATAATATCATTGGTATTGTCATATACATAATGTATTTTAAGCATGTCTATTTCCATTACCCTCCTCCATCTCTCCCACCCCACTGATCGCCTTTCTCTTCCTGACTAGTGCCTCCCTTCTATGTCCATGCCTTTTTTTAAGCCAGTGAGTTTAGTCAGGGCTGCTCCCATGAGCATGAAAAAAGATGTTTTTACCAGTATGGGCTACTTGGTAGTGTCTGCAAGTAGTAAAACATCTCCTCATCCCCAGCAACCCTTAACTGCTTACGTTCTTCAAGGATGGGTGGGACCTGTGAGTCCATCTGGCTTATATGATGGCATGTTGACAGCCAGTCTTGTGAGCTAATCAAGGTTGCTGTGTGTTCATAAGTGCAAAAGTCACATCACATCTAGAAGAGAGATTTTTTTTTACACTTCTTCCCTTTGTCACCTGTTACATTCTCTCTGCACACTCCTCTGTGAGGTTCCTTGAGCCTCAGAGGGACTGACACAGATGCTCCACTTAGGGATGACCAGTGGTCAGTTGTTCTCAGGACTTTGACCAGCTATGAGTCTTTCCATTAGCTACCACCCCTACTGTAGAAGAAACTTGTCTGAACAAAGGTGAGAGCAGTATTAATATATTAACAGGAGCATAAATGTTCAGAAGGCAATTTGATAAGAACATGTCCACATAGCAAAACAGTGATAGTGGTTTTCCCATTAGGTGCTGTGAGCTTTTGGCAGGTATACAGTCTCAGGAATGAATTTCTTACTGCAAAGCAGGCCTCTGGTGTGTGTGACTGTCCTCCAAGCCAAGCAACCATCATCTTGGGTAGTTAGGCTGCATCCTTTTTACAAAAGGATTATCCCAGCTGGGCTTGCTGACCACTCCTTTCATGGAGAATTAGCGAAAGTCAAGAGACCCTCACCTTAACATCCAGCCATTCACTACCAACTGTTGGATGTTTCTCTCCACTAATTTTATGTGGCCTTGTAGGTGGGGGGGGGGAGAATATATAAGCAGGTGAGGTCTAGGGTAGGGGGACTTCATCTCTGTAGCTACTTGGAAGTTCTTATTCATGCTAGGAAAAGTTTTTCCAGCTTCAGTCTTTCGTGAGGAGAAGTTTCCATTGTACTGGCTAAGCTTTTGTCAACTTGACACAAGCTAGAATCATCTGAGAGGGGGTAAGGAAAACTGAAAAACAGTGCCTCCGTAATACATCTAACTGCAGGAAAGCTTGTGGAACACTGTCCTATCTAGATCCCAGTCTGCTGTAGGTAGTGCCCTGGGCAAGGAATCCTGAATGCATATGAGAGCAGGATGAGCAAGCAAGGAGGAATAAGTCAGTAAGCAGAAGCATTCCTCAGTGCCTTCTTCTGTTCCTGTCTTGAGTTCCTGCCCTGACTTCCTTCTGTGATGGACTATAGTGTGGAAGTGTAAGCAAAATAAACCTTTTGTTCTGCAAGTTACTTTTGGCCATGACATTTATCACAGCGTGGTGATTAATGAGAAAGGTTCTCATAGGCTCAAATGTTTGAATATTTAGTCCCTACTTGGTGGAAGTCTTAGAGAAAGATTAGAAGGTGTGGTTTGTTGGAGATGTGTCACTGGGTGTGGTCTGACTGACAATGGCCCCCATGTTTGAATTCTTTGTCACCAGTTAGTGGAGCTGTTTGGGAAAGATTAGAAGGTGTGGTCTCGTTAGAGCAAGTACAGCCTTGTTGGAGGAAGTATGCCAAACCCAGTCTCTCTCTCTCTCTCCCTCTCCCTCTCCCTCTCCCTCTCCCTCTCTCTCTCCCTCTCCCTCTCCCTCTCTCTCTCTCTCTCTCTCTCTCTCTCTCCCTCTCCCTCTCCCTCTCCCTCTCCCTCTCCCTCTCTCTCTCTCTCTCTCTCTCTCTCTCTCTCTCTCTCTCTCTCTCTCTCTCTCTCGTGTGTGTGTCTGTGTGTGTGTGTGTATTTATCCATGCAATTACAGATCAGACATTAGTGCTAAGCTACTGTTCCAACACGATGTCATGGACTGTCCCTCTGAAACTGTATTGAAATTCCTTCTTCTATAATTTTCTGTGGTGACTTGAATAAGAATGGTCCTCATAGGCTCATATACCTGAATGCATATTCATCTTGAAGTGAAACTCTTTGAAAGAATTAGAAGGATTAGGAGGAATGGCCTTATTGGAGGAAGTACTCTATTTGGGGTGGGCTTTGAGGTTTCAAAACCCCATGCCAGGCCCAGTCTCCCTCTCTCTCTTTCTGCTGCCTGTGGATCAGAATAAAGAGTTCTCAGCTACTTCTCCAGCACCATGACTGCCAGATATGCCACTATCCTCTCAGTCTGCTGATATTGGATAAAACCTCTGAAACTGTTGGTAAACTCCTAATTATATGTTTTATAAGAGTTGCCTTGACTGCTCATGATGCCTCTTCATAGCAATGTAACAGTAAGTAAGACACTGGAGGTGATCTGGTTTTGAGGGTTCAAAGAATATGTACTATTCCCAGTGTTCTCACTTCCCCTCCTATTTGTGGATCAAAATTTGAAGTCTCAGCTGTTCCTGCAGTCATTTCTTTGCTTCCCCATTATGAACTCTAACCCTCTGAAACTATAAGCTCTTTATTTGATTGGTTACTTTGGTCATGATGCTTTGTCACAGCAGTACAAAGGTAACTAGAACATACATAAGTAGAAATCCTAGCCAAGACAGAATTTGGCACCAGGTGATGGGATATTGCTGTGACAAACTGGCCATGTGTCTTGGGAAGGAATCCAGTGGGTGTCCTCCAAAGCCACTGAGTGCTCAGAGCTCAGTGAGCTGCTCTGTGAGAATTGAAAAAAAAATAAGAAGGAATTTAGAATTCCTTAACGCTTTTGATGGGGCTGCTTGGTATTTCAGATTAAGAATGTGTGGTTCTGGTCATATAGGACTGAAAAGTCAGCTTTGGTTAAGAAGAGACCAAACCACCTAAAGTGAAACTTTAGCTTTGTTGGGACAACCAACAATCAACTGGAGCTGAAGAATTGGCTGTGATTAAGAAAAGAACAGCACCAGCGGCGGCCGGAACCGGACAAGCACGGCACCAGCGGCGGCCGGAACCGGATGCACACGGCACCAGCGGCGGCCGGAACCGGACGCGCACGACGGGCGACTTAGCTGGCGCAGTGGCAGGGACCGGCGGGTACTGACACAGTGGCAGACAACGCAGGTAACAGGGACCAGTGCAACACCAAGATCAGATCGCCCCAGGACAATTAAATCAAAGAGGTAGGCCTTTGGTTGG
This sequence comes from Alexandromys fortis, assembly GCF_014885135.2. NCBI lineage: Eukaryota > Metazoa > Chordata > Mammalia > Rodentia > Cricetidae > Alexandromys > Alexandromys fortis. The sequence continues at coordinate 465,488 of NW_026068055.1, read as the reverse complement.
CGAGGTCCCAGGCAAACAGGGAACCTGGTTCTTTTCCTGAAGACCCGTCTGAGGGGTGAGAGGGATCTTGGCCCCTGGCAGGAGCCAGGAAACAGAACGAGGGAATTTTGCAAGAGGAGCCTCTGGCCAGCAGGGAAACCTGATCTGGTTTTAAAAGACCAATTAGAGATCGTCAATAGGAGGAGATGGGCAGGCGCCAAGGCAAAAATTCTCCCAATAAGCTGAAAAACAACATGAAAGCACCAGAACCCAATGATCTTACAACAGAAGGACTTGAACACCCTAACACAGAAGA
>NW_026068055.1:377430-458175 GCF_014885135.2 Alexandromys fortis | reverse complement strand
GAGGCAGAAATCTTTGATAAATAAATAAATAAATAAATAAATAAATAAATAAATAAATAAAAATAAATATTTAAAAAAAAAACTGTGGAGGAAGTCTTTGGGAGCCCAGAGGAGGGATGGTGTGTTCCAGAAGTCTCGCGCTGCCGACTCTGGTATTGCTTTCATTTGAATGTCACTGCTCCCTGCTCCTCTTTGAGTAAGAAAGCATGCAACTTAATTTTTATTGTACAGGAGCCCATAGGTAAGAAGACACCTGGAATGTTAAAGAGATTGGGGTTTTTAAAGAGATTATGGATAGTTAGGGACTTTTTAAAAAGGGGGACTGAACTTTGAAAATGTTTGAATTTTTAAAGAGTGTTGGACTTTAAAAGTTATATTAAGCTTTATACTGTGATATGAATAGGGCATCTGGGGACAAATGAAAAAGAGAAGGTTGGGATAATGTGATATGCTTGTGTGTCAAGTTGACAGGTATCAATTGTGATAATTATTTTTGTCAACTTGACACAAGCTAGAGTTATCTGAGTAGAGGGAAACTCAGTTGAAAAAAAATGTCTACATTAAGACAGAACTGTAGTTGAGCCTCTAGGACATTTTCTTAATTACTGATTAACGTTGGAGACCCTAGCCCATTGTGGGTGTTGCCACCTCAGGGCAGGTGTTCCTGGCATATATAAGAAAGCAGGACACGCAAACTATGAAGAGCAAGCCAGAAATCAGTACCCCTCAATTGTTTCTTTTAGATAGAGATTTTTTAAAAAGGGACTGAAATTTTAAAATGCTTGAATTTTTAAAGAATGTGGGACTTTTAAAGTCTCCTTGTATTAAGGATGGACAAGGCAACCCAGTCTGAGGAATAGGTTCCCAAAAGCCAGCCCAAGTGTAGGGACATCCCTTTCTTCCACTGCTAGAAATCCCACAAGTAGACCAAGCTATAAAACTGCCACACATATGTAGATGGCCTAGGTTGGTTCCATGCAGGCTCCCTTGTTGTTGGTTTAGACTCTGTGAGTTCTGATGAGATCAGGTTAATTGTTTCTATGGGTTCCCTTGTGATGTCTTTGACCCCTGACTCCTACAATCCTTCCTCCCTCTTCAGCAGGATTTACCCAGTTTAGCCCAATGCTTGACTGCGGATCTCTATGTCTGTTCCCATCAGGGATTAGATGAAGGTTCTCTGATGACAATTGGAATAGTCATCAATGTAGCCTTTCTGGAGCTGGGGATTGTAACACAGTTATTCTTTACTTTACAGCCAATATCTTCTTAAAAGCAAGTACATTCCATGTTTCTCTTTTCTGGGTCTGGGTTACCTCACTCAAGATAATTTTTTTTCTAGTCCTATCCATTTGCCTTCATATTTCATGATGTCATTGTTTTTAGCAGCTGAGTAATACTCCATTGTGTAAATGTATCCCATTTCCTTTATCCATTCTTCAGTTGAGGTGCATCTAGATTGTTTCTAGGTTCTAGCTATTATGAATAAAACTCCTATGAACATAATTGAGCAAATATCCTTGTGGTTTGATTGAGTATCTTTTGGGTATATGCCCAAAAGTGATATAACTGGATATTGAGGTAGATACATTCCCAATTTTCTGAGAAACCACCATATTGATTTCCAAAGGGGTTGTAAAACTCTGTACTTCCACCAGCAGTGAAGGAGTGTTCCCCTTGCTCCACATCCTCTCTCTCCAGCATAAACTCTCATATGTATTTTTGATCTTAGGATTTGAGAGCAGACATTTTTAACCCCCTGAAAGTCTAAAGAAATAAAATAATTTTCAAAGCATTTTAGTTTTAAGCAAACTTTTATTAGTTGTAGTGAGGGTAATTCTTTTAAATATTCAGAAATACATTCATGTTCTCTTTAACTTCACTAACTTATCTGGACATAATTATTTTTCTCCCAGTACTTTAAGCCTGAAAAAAAAAAAAAGAATGAATCAGATATAAGAAGTCTATTAGTTAGAATTCCTATTGCAGTAATGAGACACCATGACCATAAGCAAGTTGAGGAGAAAAGGGTGAAAGACCCCCGCTGTAGGGAGACTCTCACTCAAGTCTCGGGATAACACGACCCCCCCCAGGAACTCATGAGAGACCACCCTTGCTGCAATCACACAGGTTTATTGACAGGACAGGAAGCAGTACATTGGGGCTGAAACTATTTTTTCATGCAGGGGTAGAGTTTGACCCCGAGTAGCTGGGAGAAGGGGTACTTAAGGGGAGAAACCATAACACAATAATCCAAAGGGAGTAGGGAAGGCGTTATTGGAAAGTTCCGAAAATACCAGTGATCATTGAAAAATTCCGAAAATAACAGTTATAATCACAAGGGGTAACTCCCTGTTTCTCAAGATTATTCTCAAGATTATAATCTAACTTTATCTTCAGATAGTTCCTGAAACAGAGTCACTGAACCAACTAATCTAGATTTTTGATTCTTCTCTCCCTGCTTAAATTTTTGGCTGTATTTTTTCTGCTAGATTTTTGGCTCTATTTTTTCTTCCAGAGGGGTCTGGATTTATCTGGGTCTTTCAAGGGTTTATTTTGCTTCCCTATCAGAGTCCATCGTTGAGGGAGGTAAGGGTGGGAACTCGATAAGAATCTGAAGCAAAAACTGATGTGGTGATCATAGAGGAACACTGGCCTGCTCAGGGCTTATCAACCAACTTTCTGAAACAACTTATACAACTCAGGACCATGAGCCCAGGAGTGGCACTGTCCCTCAATTGGGTGAGCCTTTCCAAATCAATCATTAATCTAGAAAATGCCCACAGCCTTGCCCACAGGCCAATCTGGTGGAAATATGTTTTTTTCAATTGAGGGTCCCTCTTTCTAAATGATTCTAACTTTTATCAAGTTGACAAAACTAGCCAGTACAGGAAGAAATGTGATGAACTTATAAGCAAATGTCAACTCCTAAATGCAATGAGCATCATGATTAGAACAGGTGATTAGGATGGTTAATTTTACATGCGCACTTGGTTGAGCGCTCATCAGATCTTATGGATGTTTTCCTGAGGGTCTTTTTATAGGAATTAACATTTGAGTCAAACAAATTGACTTCCATAATTTGAGTGGGCCCCATTTAATTCTTTTGTCAGCTTTGCACTGCTATAAGTAAATAGGAGGGTATTGAAGTTCTGAGAGAGGGGATTTCTTTGGCCCAGAGTTTCTGGCTTTTGGACTGCAGTTGCTTGTTTACATTGCATTTGGGCCCATGGTGAGGCAGCTTATCATGGCAAGATTATTAACAAAGAATTACTCATGGTGGGCAGGAAGTGAAAGGGGGGGAAGAGAACATCAGTCCCCTCTTGGAGGAGACGTGTCCGGTGACTTTCTTCTACTAAACTCCACCTCTCACCCTCTAACCAGCATGTAGTCCTAGTAGTAAGAGAAACTGTAGACTAAATCTTCAAGACATGAGGTTTGGGAGAACATTCAATATCCAAAACCACAAAATACTTGCAGACTTAAGAAAAACACTGACCTTCCCCCAAGCAGAGGGAACTCTGCCAGCAGACAGCCCTCGAGCTCAAACTGCAACGCTTCCCTGGATCAACACTGTGCATTCCTAGCTTACAGATACTAAAATTCCAGCCTCCACAGTTGTGAGCCCATCCCATAAAAATCTGCCTTTCCTCCTGACACACTCTCTCTCTCTCACACACACACACACACACACACACACACACACACACACACACTCCCTACTGCCGTTGTTTCTCTGGAGAACTCTGGCTCATACAGCAATAGAAAGTGTGTGGGTGTGTGTGACATGGAAAGGCTGAACAATGGCTTAAGTAAGGTGGAACCAAACTTGTAAGGTTGCTTAAATTTCTGAAACTGTGAAATATTGAGCAGCTCTAGATGTAATTGCACGAGAGTTAACTTTTTCAAGATGAATATTAAAAAAGATGGGAGCGAGATGAATCGCATCTAAGGCAGCAGAGACAATCAGTAAAAGGCAGCACAACTGACTGTAGAACAAGAGAGGCTTGACACAGAAAATATAAGATGGGGAGGAAAAAATGATAGAAATCAATCAAGCAATAAATGGATTGGCGTCTTGGGTTAAAAGAGCCAAATTGTCCTTTAACTGTATAGAATAGTGTGGACACGTTTGAAATGTCAAAGCACAAGTGAATTTAAAGGAGTGAAGAAAGATATATTGGGCAGATACAAATGAAAAGGAAACTTGGATATGCTTATTAATAAATATCACAATGAATGGGGTTTAACCTGAAAAGTTAGTTAAAAGTAAAAACGGCAATGATGCATTGTGATAGAAGGAGCGGAGCACCAGAGCTAGAACGCTTCTGGAAACACAATGTCTGGACACACAAGGACATGTCCTCAAACACTGTGAAGCACTAAGGCCTCTGCAGATGCCTTGTGCATGGTCTGAGTCTTCTGCGAGGAGAGCCAGTCTTGCAGCAGGAAAATTGAATACAGACGTCTGCACAGCCCAAACATTTAAGATGAGAAGTATGTCACTTTCTAGACACTGGTTCAATAATCATCAAGGCAAGAATCTGCTGATGCCAAAGAAGCAAGTATTCCTCTTACACAAGTTCCTAGACAAGAGTTAGAGACTTGGGGCTTTCCCTAAGGCCTCCCATCTCCCCAGTCTCTAACTTCCTCTCTGGTGAAAGGTCAGACACAAGAATGAGTTCCACATTCCTTCACTAGGAGTCTCAAGATAGTTCCATGATTCACCTAACTCATCTGTGGAATGCTGCCTCCACCCAGACAGACTTTGCATCATTACAGTACACATAATCAAATGATATGGATTTGGGAAAGTCCCATTTCCATTACACAGGAAGCCTCTTGGTTCTTCCTTTAAGTCGTGCAACCTTACTTCAGAACTGGCTAAAAGCTCAAACCTGGAAATCAGGTAGCCATGAGTTCAAATTCTAACTTATATCTAACTTTATTTTATAAATAACGACTCGTATGAAACTGGCAAGTAAACACTATATACCTCAGGTTTTGCATTTATTTTAAGGAAAACAATGTGTTGAACATAAAAATCACTTTAGATTGGATTTGTCATAGAACAACCAGAGAAAGAAACTGAGGCAAAGAGGACGAAAGTGATGCTACAGTGTGAAGAATAGCAGACTCCCTGAGAGGCTCCTTCCCAGCAGCAGAACTAACTGGAATTCTACGAGCTTTGGGAATCTTATGTCAACACTACCTTCTAGTCACACAGTCCCATAGCAACCTTTTACACAATACAAGTTCTTTCCTGTCTTTCAGTTCCACTGCTGGGTGCTGTGTCCGCCCCTGATTGAAGACTATCAGTACTATGATCAATTGAAGTCCCCACAGTACTCCAATGCATATGCTTGTGCTCGGCAGGAATAAGGATGCCTTAAGATGATGCATGCCCTTTAATCACCAACAGCACCAAAACAAGCTGCCTTTACCACCATAGATAAGCCATTGAAAAAGGAAGGATGAAGAGGAGGAAAGGGGGAGGAAGAGAAAGGAGAAGGTGAAGCGGAAGAAGAGGAGGAGGCAGAAGACAAGGTGGCAGTGGCAGCAGCAGTGCTGGGGCAGAGGCAGAAGAAGGCAGGGTTAGCATATGATGTTGTGGGAGTGTTTAGTGAATATGCATGAAGTCCTAGGCTTGATCCCCAGCATCACACAAACTGCACAGGTGGCACATGCCTATAGAAGAAGGGGTAGGAGAACCAGAAAGTTTAAGGTCATCCTTGGCTACATGGGAAATACAAGTCAGCTTAGGATCCATGAGACCCTGGTGAAGAAGAAAGAAGAGAAGGAGGTGGACAAGGGAAAGGTGGTGTTGATGGTGGTGAAGGTGGACGAGAAAGAGAAGGGAAAATGAGGAGAAAAAGGAAGGAGGAGGAGGAGATGAAAGACAAAAGAAAGGGCAAAAGAAGATGAACATTAAAAAGAAAATGGCCTTCTAGTTCTCTGATTTTTTCTGAAAGAACTAGGGTGAACCCATTTTCTAGACATCCCCCTGGCTCTGAACAGCTTCTCTTGCTCTAATTTCCTGTAAGCAAAGCAAAGTGGAGCACTATGGGTCACAACTGTGTGGCTGCCAGCTCTCACGGTGGTTCCTAGATAGCTAATGACAGATATGTAGTCAACCAAGAAGATGAGACACTGCTTTACCAATGACCTTCAAGATCTAAGCCTTGTCCCATCTCCCATCCCGTGCCTCAGACAGGCGTCTCACTTTCTCCCTATAAGGCACCAAGTCCCACGTGTAACTGCAGCTGAACAGCTGGAGCAGTCTGTCACACCTCCCTCCCAGCGGAATAGCTTCCTACTTCAGGGCATCTGAAGAGGCTCCCAGATCAAGGCGTCAAAGAGAAGGGCATCAACTCTTATCAAGAGTAAGGGGGAATGTGTGCCCTTTACAGAGTGTTTAAATGGGATGAAAAAGGCCACCTGTGATGAAAGAAAATTCAATTTAGCACATCTGTGTCTCTGTGGGCCTCAGCTTATAGTTCTTGCATTTCCCCATCATTTTTAGTTTGTTGTTTGCTCTTTTTCAGCATTTATAACAAATGAACCAAAAGCAGTTGGTTGGCTTCTGTTAGACAATCTTCATTCTGGCTGTACTTCCTGTAGACTGTGAGCAAATAATCCAGTTTGACCTGGCTCTTAGTTTGTTTTTTATTCCAATCCAGTGATGTACAAGAAGAAGCGAATCTGCTTCGTGTATGTCTTGCTAGAAACCACATAAATGCATATCCATCTGTCTTTTAGAAGTCTATAGTTTGGATTTCCTTCACTTTGAGTGTTTGTTCTGTTTTTTTAAAAAATCATCTTGAGGTTCTATAAGGAGCCTCCAAAAATTCTGGGAATTTCAAATTTGAACACAAAGGCAAGTAATTACTTGATTTTTTTTTTAACCAACCAGATGTGTCCCCTGAGAATTAATGGGATAAAGCAAATGGCAAGAAGGAAATTGCAGATGTGGGTAGAATTGTCTCTCAAACAAGGAAATAAGGTTACATATTTACAACTTTTATAACATGAAACTTGATTCATCATAATCCAAAATAAGTGGCAGGAATAAAGCACACACAAAAAAATCAGGTAACGAAGAAAGCAGCAGGGGCAGCCATCTTGAGCTTTTCTTTGTGGGGAAATTGAGACCACAGAACATAAGAGTCAACCAAAAGGCAAAGATATAGATCAGAAAGGACCAACTCGGGGCTTCATGCTTTTCCAACAACACCTTTCAGAGCTTTCCATAGAACATCATATATAAATTCCTTGAAGCAGATTGAAAAGCATGTCTCTTGCCCATCTAGAAGCATACAGCTCTGAGACTTGTCTAAATGCTTTAAATCTGATTCCATAATTTTGTGTCCAGACAGCAGGAAAGTTCCAGAGGTTGGTAGTCAATGTTCCTGGTAGAAGCCCTTCAAGCCATCAAAGGCAAACATAGTAGCCCCTCTGCAGCCTTGAGCATTCTCTCAAAACACGCCTGTAAGTCATGAATGCTTCGTCATCCATGACGGGCAGCTTTGGCATGTGCTAGAACACCCAAGGAGTGGCGCAGAAGGAAGGGGTGCCCAGAAATGTCTGGTCTTTCTCACTGACAAGTATGGATGGAAATGCCAGGGAATCTAATGCCCACTGAAACTGATACCAGAAGAGCAGTGACAAAACTTCTGAATTAAAGGAAAATGAACCAAGTATTCATCTGGAGACAGATCCATCGTTATTAACTAACATTGTCCAGCACCACATAGTTTGGAAGGTCTTTTCACATCCATGCAGCATCTTGTTTAAACCCTGCAGCACATCTGAGGTCTAACAACAAGGACACCCAGCTGAAGCGTCAGAGTCTGGACCGAGCTAAAGCCTCAGTAGCTCAGACTGCCAACGGGAAGCTTACAGCTGTCATCCTTTGAGACCCTGGCTCTTTATTTCTATGCTTTATCCAGTTCCTTCACACTTACATTCACTTTCAAAGTTCCTGATACTGTGTGTGTGCACATGTATGCGTGTGTGTGTGTGTGCATGTGCTTCTGTTCATGTGTGTGCTAGGACCAATGTGTTTTTTGACCTGTGAGCCCCAGGAATCTTCTTTTCCTGCCTCCCCAGCAATGAGACTACAAGCAAAAACTATCATACCTGGCGATTTTGCATAGATTCTAGGGATCAAACCAAGGTCCTCAGTCTTATGAGGCAAGGACTTCATCACCTGAGCTATTGCCCCAGCCTGGTTTCTGGTACATTTTATCACATCTTACCTTGAATCATTTCTATATGATGTACACTGTATATCTATGTTCATTTTTCAATTCAGTTTTTTTTTCAGATAATTGATTATGTTTACCCTCCTACAACGCCTCCCAGATCCTTCCCACCTCCCTACCTACACAACGTTCTCTTTCCTTCAAAATAGCCACAAGAAACAAACAAAAAGAAAACATGAAAGCAAAAATTAAAATAGGCAAAAGACTAAAACTGCCATAAAAAAAGAAAACAAACAAAACGTCCATACCTTAAGAAAAGTCATTGAGTTCATTTTGCATTTGTCAACGACTCCCGAGCATGGGACCGGCTCTGCAGTGTGGTTGGTAGACCCAGTGCTATTCCACTGGAGAAAGCTGGCTGCCCCTTGTCCAGTGAGTGTCGTTGTACATAGTCCCTTAGTTGAGAGGGGGACCCCATGTTGATTCTTACTTTTCAGTGCTGAGAGCCACATCTGTCTTAAACCTACACAGGCCTTGTGCATGCTGCCACGGTTTCTATGAATCCATACTGCATCATTTTTATACATAAGAAATGTATGCACCAGGAACTCAACTCTCCCTAAGTCTTTCAGCTACTTAATGCTTGTATCCAGGTCTCCTGAGGTCCCAATCTGAAGTTTCTAGGAGTATTATGTCCCTTTCACAAGGCTGCACAATATAATCAGGCTGTGGCTGGAGAGAGACCTTCCAGGAGAATTGCAATCCATCTTTGGCATCAGCACATGAGACTTGGAGAGATGAGTTGACACAATTCCAGGTGCGTTTTGAGATTTCTAATGTTCTTGTGGTTTATATTAAGCTTATTGCCTTACAAGTCCACTACTGGAAACCTTCATCCTGCTAGGTCTGGCGTGTGGCTTGTATTTCACACCTTGTGTCTTCAAGAATATTGGACTCAAGTCTGCAACATACTTAACAGCTATGGTGATGGAAGGAGGGAGCCTTGCAACTCCACCCACTCTGCTTGGGGGTGAAGAGATAGCACATTAACCAGAAACTCAACTTGTTCAGACTTGTCTGTTTTGCATATTTGAAATGTCTAAAACAGACAGAATGATGATACTAGATCGTTGTCTTTAACTTTGTCTCTAACTGAAAAAAAAATCTTCCTGGGACACATTTAGAATTATCTGTTCCCTGATCAAGAAAGGAAATGGGCTTTACTGGCTCCAGACAAAGCCCAACCTCCCAGACCAGTGATAGGAAGCTCAACATCTCAGGAGAGCCTGGCTCTGGATGCGTGGATGGAGCAGGTGCAGGTTGGAACGGGAGCCTGCTCACGGGGGATTGGCTAGGAGAACTCAGCCACGCAAGCATCTCACGTTCCTCTACAGCCTGAGTCACTGTCCTGTCAACAGAACACCTGCCTCACCCCAGGCCAGATGCATGTGCTCCAAGTTCACATCCCACAGCGTGAGAGCTTTGAGACCAGGGACTTTGGCCTTCAGAAGGAAATTCATTTCTTTCTTCACTGAACCTCTATTATGTTTTTTCTAGATGATATTTTAGTTATCTCGCTGAAAAAGGCTAAGGAGGGGGTAACATGATAATGTGGAAAATATTTGGGTTGGGTATTAGATAACCAGGGAGAATTAACTAACTACCTAACTAACTACACACATACGCCACAGGGTCTCATGTAGCCAAATCTGTCCTGAAACTCTAAAACTCATTATGTAGACAAAAATGAGCTTGAATGTCCGATCCTCTGGCCACCACCTATCAAGCATGGAGATTATATGAGTAGTCTGCCATTCCCAGTTTGTGCGGTGCTGGGGATTGAACCCAGTGCTCCGTGTGAGGTCTACACTCTGCTGAGTCACAACCTCAGCCCCTACCTCTTATTTTAAGTACCTCAAAGACATCCAACCGTCAGCTTGTGAGGCCACATTCACTTCATAGAACTCTTCAGCACGAAAAAAGCATGTGTGTCTGTGTGTGTGTGTGTGTGTATGAGAGAGAGAGAGAGAGAGAGAGAGAGAGAGAGAGAGAGAGAGAGAGAGAATGAATCTTTGAGACAGCTCTCCCCATAGCCCAGGTCTCGAATCCCCAAGCGCAGGAGTTACATGTGTGTAGTTGATTTATGCAGTGTTAAGCTAACAGCCCAGGGCCTTGTGCACACCCGGCAAGCACTATCCTAAACAAACTACATCTCCAGCCTTTAATTAATAAGATATTAAAACCAGTTCTCCTTCATCACACTCGAACCCCCCTCAAGTCTCTCTTCTACCCTCTTTCTGCACAGAACAGAGAAGGGAATCTGGCTTCCTTCACGGAAGTCAGCCTGAGAAGACACGAGTCATTTAGGAGGACACTCCAGATCAAGAGGGGGTAAGATCCTGTGGCGTCTTACCAGCCCATGACTGTGACGGGGGAATGAGGTTGTGTTTCCTTCTTATTCCCAAATCGCTATGACATAGGGACTATTATTCTAGTTCCTGGAATCCGGGCCTAGACCTACAGTTTCCAGGAATATGCAATCATTCCTGTCCTGGCGAGAGTCGCCCGCTGTCTCCACTGGAAACTTCTTGCTACTCAGACTTGCTGCTGCCCTTCCCAGCCACACCCTAATGTCAGGGTCTTCTGTGAACACAGCTGTCCTCACAGGGCTTGCTGCCAGGAGCCCCATTCCCCCTGGGAAGGGAAAGCGCCATCTCTTCTGTTAGTCTTGCTGAAACATAGGCCAGACTTGCCAGTCCCTAGAGATTATCTAATAGTTTGTTAAAGACTTTACTGATATTAAGAGCTAAAAGAAGTACACCAGAGAGAAAATCCATAATTCCTGCTGGAATTTGGTGGCCAAGTCACCAATGGGACCTCAGAAGCTTTTTCAGGGTGGCTGCATCTGGCTCCTGCCCTCTCCTAGTGCGCCCAGCCTCCACACAGCAGCACAGGACCAGCTCCTCAATGGCCTTAGAAGGAAAGTACTTCTCCAGCACACCAGAGCTGTCTTGTTTTTATCTAGGAATATCATTTCCCTAAGGAGCTCGGCTTTTGGAGAAGCATTCTCTCAGGCTTGTATCCACCCCGGCATTTGACGTGATGCCAAGACTGTGCCAGAAACCACAGAAGTATACTTCCCAGTTCAATCAGATTACACTGGCAGTAGCTGAGACACCATCAGTGCAGTTCAGTGAGTCTTATTTCCGCTAAAGGGGTGACCTTAAACTAGCTTTCAAGGCAGGTAGGAGATCAGACCTGTGTCACCTTCGCCAAAATAAGGTTCTGCTATTTCATGAAAGTGTTTGAGTAACACATATATGATGAAACACAAGTATCTCTCTATCTCTCTCATAGATGCATACACACACACATATGCACACACACATGCACAGAACACACATGCACACATGCACAGAACACACATACACATTCGTCCTTCTAAAACAAATTATAATTTCAAGAAAAGATAGCCTGATTCCAAGCTTCTGGGAAAATATTTAATTTTACAGAAACAAACTTCTGCCCATTATTAAACAAAATATTTAACATCTGAAGCATCATCGGATTTTGGATTGTGTGGAAAGATTTAAGGTTTTTCTCTTTTCAAAATAATACGAGGCTGTTTGTCTATGTATGAAGAGCTAACAAAAAGTAACTGTCCTGACCAATGGAAGGTCAAGTTTCTTCAAAGTAATTGACTCCCAAAAGTTTACATGGCATGTTCAGAGATGGCTGTCTTCATATTTCAAAGATAGCTACCTTGTCAACTCTGCCCTGGAGACTTTATTCTTATGCACTGGACCATTTAATACAGCTGCACTGTGAGTCTGGAATAAAGTCCTCTGTTTGAGATCGGTATTCTATGCCGTCTCTTAATGAGAACAGCAGTGTCCAGAGAACTGAATAAGAGAGCAATCTAGATGGGCCAAGGGAAGACTTCAGCCTAGAGGGACAAAGGTCACCCGTTAACCCCCTTGTGGTGCTGTCTAGGACTCCAGCACTACTGACCAGAATGTTTTCCTGGGACCAACTTCTTGTTCACAATATAGTGATCGCACGGTAGTGCTGACGTGTTTGCTGAGTAGCTCACCTAGAAACGTGAGGAGGTGCCTGGCGAACGTGTTGGGGGTTTGAGCCCTCTGAGTTTGAACTAGTGACTGGGCAGCACTGGCACAGGCACAGAGGAAGTGGCCATTCAATAGCTCGCCCACCATGGAGGTGGGAAGAGAATCTCACTTTCCACCACTAATGTGTGCCTCAGACATTCACAAGCGACATGATCACTATGAGTCCACCAGCAAATCGTCCAGCCACCACCTTAGCCATGAAGTCTTTTGGCGTTGAAGGACTATGCTTATTCCTGTGTACCAGATGTACCAGGTAACACCATTCATACTAAGTCAGCACAACCTTTCCGATCATGGTTGGAGCTTATTATCCTGTATTAGCAGTCACTCTTCACAGAATAAAAAAAAACGGGGGTGGGGAGGTGGAGCAAGTTACTAATGAGGTCTTTGAGGGTCTTTGGATCCAAGATCTTTACTTTCTAAAAACAGTAAGCAGTTGGTGGCAATGGGATTGCTCTCTCAGCGCCCTCCCTCAGATCTCACCTTTTGGTATAACTTAAAGGTTTAGAATGCAATAAAAGACAATCATGCAAAAATTTCACAAGGGTCAAAGAAGGACCTGGGTAAATCCTCCCACTAACACTCACACAGGTTACCAGTGCCAACTTTACACATCTTGGGATTGGGTTTTTAGAGTCTCTTTGAGGAAGTGGTTCAATGTGCCTCTTGCCTCTCTGTATCTCTACCTTAATCCTTCCCTCCACAGAGGACTGACCCCCTTCTCAGATCCTTGGCCATCTTAGTCTCAGACTAGGAGACTGGGGAAACTTCCTCCTCAATGACACTGGAGACACCACGGATCTGAAAAGAGCATTTTAGCTCAAGACCTAGTCAGAAGCATTGTATGTCCTCCCCTCTTCCACTCACTGGGCAGAAGCCAGCATTTTTACCACTGGCCTCTGTTCACAGTGGGGAGTCATTTCTGGCTTGGCTCTAAGCAGTGATCCTGACTCTAGCCCATAGGGATGAACTAGAAAAGGGTTTTGCTTGTTCTCAACTGTACTTTAAAATTTCAGCTCCATGGACATCATTTTTGTCAGTGTGCCTAACTTGATAACCTTCAGACACATGTCTGTGGACCTTCAGACCACTCTATAAATGCATCTGTTGAGACACTTACCATGGAAAGCACAGTCATGTTGTTTAGTTTATCATTGTTCTGCTTATCTATCATTCGGAATATTTTGGGGTAGAATTTTTTAGTTTGCTGGGAATGTCACAACCCAGTACCACAAACTAACTAGCTAAACAGCCAAAACTAATTTTTTCAATGGTCCTGGAATGTATACATCCAAGATCAAGATAAGAACAGGTTTTGTTTCTTCTGAGATTCTTCCCTGGTTAGATGCTCTTGTCTTTGCCTAGTATCCTCTCTGTCCTTGTCTATCTAGATGCTATCTTCTAGGACATCAGTCATGCTAGCTCAGGCTCACCCCCAAAGAGCTGATTTTAACCCTATTCTCTCTTTTTAATTCCTCCTGTGGAACAGGGAAGATGGGACAGACCTCACTGTATGCGTGTGAGGACCTGAATTCAGATCCCTAGATTGGATATTGTAGTAAAATGAGTGGCGGGGCTGCATTCCCCGGCACCCGGCAGCCCGCACAGCTAGCTTTATCTAAAATAATTACACAGAAACTGTATTCTTTTAAACACTGCCTGGCCCATTAGTTCCAGTCTCTTATTGGCTAGCTCTTACATGTTGATCTAACCCATTTCTAATAATCTGTGTAACACCACAAGGTGGCTTACCAGGGAAGATCTTAACCTGCGTCTGTCTGGAGTGAGAGAATCATGGCAATTGCCTGACTTGGCTTCTTTCTCCCAGCATTCTTTTCTGTCTACTCTGCCTACCTAATTTTCTGTCCTATCAGGCCAAGCAGTTTTCTTTATTTAACGAATGAAATTAACACAAAACAGAAGACTCTCCCCTATCACGACATAAAGCTGGACGAAGAGGAATGCGCATGTAATCTCTGTGCCCCTAACAGATGAAGATGGGAGGAGCCTGGAAGCTTACACAGCTAACTTGGTGTGCATAGTAGCTAACAACAAAAGGCCCTTTGTCAAACAAAGTGAAGAGTGAGGACCAGCATCCGAGGTATTCTCTGACCTCCACATGCATGATGTAGTGGCATGTACACCCCCAATAAACATACAGGAATGTGCACACACACACACACACACACACACCACAAAACACAGAGAAAGACAGACAGATGCAAATAGAGATTGTGGTTTCATTTCCCAGCCACCCAGACCCAAATAATCACACAGAAACTATATTAATTATAATACTGTTTGGCCAATGACTCAGGCATATTTATAACTAGCTCTTATATCTTAAATTAACCCATTTCTACTAATCTATGTATCACCATGAGGCCATAGCCTACCAGTAAGTTTCCAGCATCTTTCTTCTTTAGCAGTTACATGGCATCTGCCTGACTCTGCCTTCCCCCCCCCCTAAATTCAGTTTAGTTTTCCTGTCTAGCTCTATTCTGCCCTGCCATAAGCCAAAGGAGCTTTTTTATTAACCAATGGTAATAAAACATATTCACAGCATACAGAGGGGAATCCCACATCAGACAGAGACAGAGAGAGACAGAGAACAACAAAAACAACAAAAACCCTTCTATAATTACAGCCTCATTCCAAGATGTGGCAGTTTAAGATATCAACATACAAACTTAGGCAGGGGCTCATATTTCAGTCCACATCAGTGGTTGAAGTGTTGGATTAACACAGGCATAGGGCATTGTGAAGAAAACATTGTGACAATCTCCCTACTTGTTCAGGCCCCATCACGGAACTCAGTCACCTTTCGCATGAACACGGTACAGCAGCTAGTCTGGAATGCTTACACATGCTACTGTGTCTCTGAGAAGCATCCCCCTGCTAGATTATGCTGCTGCCAACACAGCACATGAAATCTACTGTTGCCAGCTTCTGCAATTCTGTGTGGCCAATTCTGAGTTATATTTTCTCAACAGTGATCCAGAATCTGATCTCAGAATCTTTAAATCTAAGCTGAGGCTTCTATTTCTAAAGCAATCTGTCGACTTTTTTAGAATAAGTATTTTTGGCAGGGATTGGCCTTGTCTGAGGCACTCTGTCTGTGTGCTAGGAATAGCACTTGCATTACTAACTGCTGCTTCTTTTCTGCTAGATATGAGGATGCCCACGCTGCCTGCAAATCATGGCTGAATAAGAGTCTAGCAGTGTGAATGTGCACCTCTCCACCTCTCTTCCCTCCTCCTCTCTTCCACAGGTATTCAGAGGACTGTGCCCCTCCTCCACAAAGGCCCCAACAAACACTCAAAGAAACTACTGGCTTAGGTACAAAGCAAAGCAGTTTCCAGTCCCAGAAACATGATAAAACTGGGGCATTGGAGATGTGTGGGAGGGCAGAGGAGAGGAAGAATGTTGACTCAAAAAAGAGGCAAGCAGACAAGAGGGAAGAGGTCGCCCAAGAGCAGGAATGAAGGAGAGACTCTTCCAGCAGTAGGAGTGGGGATGAAGCAAGAGATAGCTGTTCTTCAGGAAGTCCCACTGGCCAGTTTCACTGATCCAGGATACATATATCCTCCTGAAGAGATAGTCAGAGATTCAGTAACTTGTCTAAGGAAGAAAAGAAGAGAATAAATTTCACACCAAAATAATAGACCCAACCAACTGGTCTTTGAGGATGGGCAGAACATTGTTGAAGTTTTTATTACAGTTATAGTTGAACCTACCATTAAAAATTACTGAAAATATCTATTGTCGATATAAAATACACAGTTTAGTCTATAATTATTTCCTAAATGCTAGAAGATGCAAGATTCCTGAGACAAAAGCTTTCTTGTTCATGCATAGCAAGCAGTTGATTATATTAATTCTTCTTAAGCCCTAAGTCTCATGGTAACAGCACCAAGGGCAATGAGTTATATTGTAGAATGGGAGGTTGTGGTAGAATGATGTGTCATGTTCCCACACACATACACACACCTCAAACTCATGCATTAAAATCCTAACCTCTAGTACCTCAGACTGTGGCTTCATTCATAGAAACCTTTAAAGGGATGATAAACTTAGAAGATCATTATGGTGAGCCCAGATCCAGTGTGATGTCTTTATAAAAGAACTTTTGATCTAGAGAGAAGATCACTTAGAAACACAGAGAAGATACCCACCCATCATCACCAAGAGGTCTCAGATCCTACTGACCTCTGGCTCCTAGGCTTCCATCTTCTGGACTTTTCTGTCATTCAGTTTTCCCTATATTTCAGTATTCCTACCTATACAAACTAACACAAGCACTAAACTTGGGAAACCCACCACTGTAACATGAAGGCCTGCTTTGTTAGGGTTTCTGTCCTTCTCAGTTCCCACAGCCGGTAAGCCCCAAAGAAAATCACACAAAGGTCTCCATAAGTTATAAACAGATTGACCCATTAGCTCAGGCTTTGTATTAGCTCTTATAGCTTATATGAGCCCATTATTCTTATCTATGTTAGCCACATGGCTCAGTACCTTTTTCAGCAGTGCAGGTCATATCCTGCTTCTTCCGTGTCTGTAGAGGAAACTTCTTTCATCCCAGAATACTCCTGTTCTCATTGCCCCACCTCTACTTTCTATCTGGTTGTTCCACCTATACTTCCTGCCTAGCTACAGGCCAATCAGCATTTATCTAAAACATAATTGGCAGAATACAATTGCCCTGCACCATTTTCCCCTCTTTTTTTTTTTTTTAAGAAACAGGAATATTTATAGTCCATTTTTAGGAATGTGGGCATAGTTTTCCAGGCTACTTTCTTCTGGTTGGGGGTGCTGATAATCTTATGGGGACCTAAAGAAAATTTAGAATTATGATCAAGTCCTGAATGAAGTATCCTGTGAGTCTTGATCATCTCAGGCAGCAGTCTTGAATCTGTTCTGGATGTAGAACTCAGACATCTGGGCCATCTGTTCCTACCAGAGATTTCTCAAGTGCTCTTCCTTGATCAAACCTGATTTTTCTTAACTCAGAATGAATCTACGGCCTCTCATTTCCTGTGGAAACAAAAGCAAAATCTCTTCTCCAAGGCAACATACCTTTTGACTTTAATTTCAAAGTCAAGGTATTTTCAAAATACCTATCTTGGATTAATTCAGCAGCATTTAATAAACAAATATATTTTAGCAACTGTTGCTCCTTCTTCAGCATTCAAACAATTCAAAGGGAGCATAATAACATACAGTATCCAAACTCTCTATGTGTTTTTGTAAGACTTTAAGACAATCCTAAAGCCATTTTTGACAGTTCTGAATCCTCTCAGCCTCTGTGCCATAGTGCTTCCCCTCCTCCCCTGGGAACCAAGGACCTAACAGCTACACTGGCATGTACTCAGTTCCTAAACAATTACCCATATGCGTATGTTTTGATTCAATCCCCTGGGAAATGGGGTCAAAATGACCTCTTACCTCATCTGATCTGGCAACAGCTCTCCAGTCAATTATTGGTAATAGCCCTTTCAAATAAGCCAATCAGAATAGTCAAAGAACAACCCCCCTTGCTTCTGTGGCCCCTTTAAAAGTAGACTGTACCAGCTATTCGAGGTCCCTCGGCTTTCCGAATGCTGGGGGACCCTATCATGACAGAATTAATAAAATCCTCATGCTTTTGCATTGGCTGTGGTGTGTGAGATGGTCTCTGGGGGCGACTCCTTCTCAGTGTTTGGACGCTAGAGTCCAACATTTTCCATCTATACATTGCTTTATTTTAAACTTTATTTCTTTTATTTTTACTTTTTGGCTTACTGAGACAGGGTTTCTGTGTATTTTTGTCCTGGAACTCACACTGTAGACCAGGCTGTCCTTGAACTCACTGACAGAGAGGCCTGTCTTTGCCTCCCAAGTGCTGGGATTAAAGGTGTGTGCTACCACACCTTGAACTCACAGAGATGTGTATGCCTCTGCCTCCCAGGCATTGAAATTAAAGGTGTGTACCACCACACCCAACTACTCTCCTTCTTTCTTTTTTATTTTAAGATATTTAATCTTTTTTTCTCTCCCAAGCCAGCATATATTTTTAACATACTGTAAACTATTTAGAGGTTTTCTTCATTTTTGAATCGCTCTTCATGTTATATCTCTCTTTTCCTGACATTGAGTCTTTAATTTGCCAAGCACTATGGCTAGGATTAAAGAAGAGGCTTTGATGCCTAGATCCAGCCCATCCCTTAGCTTTCCAGCCTCAAGGCAGAGGTACTGGCCAGAACCATGTTTATTGCCACAACTCTACAGTAGTTCAAGATTCCTGTCAGCAAGCAAGCTGCTGCAGTGTGCTCACAAACTATACTCAAATTCTTCATTGTCAGAATGCCTGCCTGAAAGAGTCAGAGTTTGCCCTGGCAGGATGGCCCAGAAAGCCAACAATTTAAAAACAGCCTGGCTTTTTTCCTGCTATGGCTGAAAACCAAAAAGCATATGGTCAGCCTTTCATCAACACTGTTTAAATGTTTCGTGGCAGGTCCTCTTAAGACAGCTGCAGATTTTGCAGCTAAAGCTGAGTCAGGAAGCCTCTCTTAAATAAGAGTGCTTGCTTGCCTGTAAAAAGCAGAGCAGACCTTAGAAATTGCTGCTACCATGAAGCCATGCTTTGCTCTATTCTTTTCTCCCCAGAATTACATCTCAAGCTCACTCAGGCTTTATGTGGATGCAGTTATTCATGTGGGTGTCATTCTATAACATGAGGGCCTGCTTTGTTAGGGTTTCTGTCCTGCCCAACTCCCACAGTCAATAAGACCCAACAAAAATCACACAGAGGTCTCCATAAGTTATAAACTGATTGGCCCATTAGCTTAGGCTTGGTATTAGTTCTTATAACATATTAGCCCATTATTCTGATCTATGTTAGCCAC
This sequence comes from Alexandromys fortis, assembly GCF_014885135.2. Lineage (NCBI taxonomy): Eukaryota > Metazoa > Chordata > Mammalia > Rodentia > Cricetidae > Alexandromys > Alexandromys fortis. The sequence continues at coordinate 438,960 of NW_026068055.1, read as the reverse complement.
ATGACTCAGTATCTTTTTCAGTGGGGCAGGTCACATCCTGCTTCTTTGGTGTCTGGACAGAACTACAGAAGAAGCTTCCTTCTTTCAGAATTCTCCTGTTCTCATTGCCCCACCTATACTTCCTGTCTGGTTCTCCTGCCTATACTTCCTGCCTGGCTACTGGCCAATCAGCGTTTATTTAAAACATAATTGACAGAATATAATTGTCCCACTCCATTTCTTTCTTTTTCTTTTTTTATTCACAGTAACCTAGTTTATTTTGGGACTCAGGGAGAGGCATTACTTTATCGTTTAAGGTTGCTCACATCAAACACAACCTTGAAAACTCACCCAGCTAGAGTGTGATCAGATCCTTGTATTTTTTCACAACCGGCAACAAAAGAAGAAGTCTTATAGAGAGCTGTGTCCTCTTCTGAGGTGCCCAGCATGTATTCCAGTGGTTCTCAATTTGTGGGTTTAGACCCTTAAAGTCAAATAACCCTTTCACAGGGGTTGCCTAAGACCATCAGAAAGCATAGATATTTACATTATGATTCATAACAGTAGTAAATAACACATATGAAGTAGTGATGAAAATAATTTTATGGTTGGGAGATTCTCTAATACATGAGGAACTGTATTAAAAGGCTGCAGCATTAAGAAGGTTGATAACCACTGATATATCCTATAATAGTCCATCTTAGAAATCGCAGACTGCATTGTTAATATAAAAGCTTCGTCACATAAATATTCTCATCAAGCTAGGAAAATGCACTGTAAAATTTCTATCTCACCATAACAAAGAGCTGGAACAGGTGAAAATTCTTTCCTTGGTATCAAATGGAAAACCTTTGTTCTGGCATCACAGTGGCTTCTAAACACTCACAGCAATACCATAATTCTTTGAAAAATAACCAAGCATGTGTAAGCAGAGATTTCTCATTTGTTCTTGGCTACCAAGACCTGAATAATTATACAGAAACATATTAATTGCAACACTGTTTGGCCAATAGTTTAGAGGTATTCCTAGCTACCTTTTACATCTTAAATTAACCCATTTCTATTAAAGGAGTCTTTCTCCTTCAGCAGCTACTGGCATCTCTTTTACACTCTCTATATATCTATTCCAGTCTGTCTATATTCTGCCCTGTCATAGGCCAAAGCAGCTGTATTGATTAACCAATAAAAGCAACACATATGTAGAAGGGCCTCCCACATCAAGGATGTCCATAGCTCTCTGTTTTCTAGGCTTTAATGCTAATCATGGTCCTATGGGGAAAACGTGGAGAGGGTCTAGTCAGTGTGCTAAGTGTGAAAATGGAGTAGGTAGTTAATGTGACAGGTGTGGTTTCTGAGTGTGTCAGCTCAGCTAGGCAGCTGTGTTTCTCAGGGTCCCCTTCCTTGCATGCACTGCTGTTTTAATGGACATGCCAACAGTGCAATCTCACCAGGGGAACCTCTTCCAAAAGATGCTCAGACCTGGGAATTAATGCCCAGCATCCAATTTTCTCTTAAATTCATTTTTAAATCTGTATTTTATAAGTGAAGTCCAGTGAGAAACTAGAGCATATTATAGAAGTTTGTGCTGGGTCTTATGTGTGTGGTTAGTAGATAGAGTTCCCAGACACCCACTCTCCTTCCATTCATATTGTCTGCTACCACTCTCTCCCCATGGCTTCCTGAACAGGGAAGTGAGGCTTAAAAACTAAGTAGCTAATACACTATGTATTAAGGTATAAAACAAGGCTCAGGGTCCTGTGAGCATCTATTCACCTATTCACCGCACAAGTAACCAGAAGTTAGGAATATGCTATTCAGTGAAAAATAATCAGAAGCATTCAAAGGTCAGAGGCAGACCACAGAAATAGGAAAGGTCTATTGCTCTAGAAACACAAGCTTCCACAAGTCCTTCCTGCAGTGTCCCCACAAAGGAGCTACCCTACCCAGTTCCTTCGTTCAGGTGTGCCATGAGAGACATGCATGCATGAGATCAACAGTACAGAATAATGAAGCATTAGAGCTATTCTTTTTCAGAAAGAGAGACAGATGCTTTTGAATCCCATGCACACCTTCCTGCAGGCCTGCAGATGCTCTACTGTCCCCCGGATCTTCCATCGGGTACCAATTTGAGGACATCTCTATGGCAAGCATCATCATCATCTTACACACACACACACACCCCACATGGTGGCAGAAAATGTTTCAGCATTCACTTGTGGCTTCTAGTTCGGTTTTGGTCACTTTTGTTCATCTTTCATTCCAGGCTGCCTGCTTTCTGGGTTTTAACCTCCAGTATGAGATGAAAAGACCCCTTCAGAATCTGTCGTTGAGTGGAGTTCAGTTCCTGTGTCATTGAATCTTACTCCATCCATCTATCCACTTAATGGCTCTACCTCTCTAATGGTAGCTTAATTAATAACATGGTCAGATAGTTTTCTTTACTTTGCGTGTCTATCTGTGCATATGCACATACATGTATAAATCTGAAGTCATTCGGCAGAAGTGGGTGCTCTTATCCACTATATAAGCTTCAGGAGCCAAATACAGGTGGTCAGACTTGGTGGTATGTGTCATGAACCACTGAGATATCTCATCAGTCCTATAATCAGTATTTTAAAAAAGTATTAGAAGGTTTATACATTAACAGGATTGTGTGCATAAGAAAGCAGGAAAATTCACAATGTAGTGAAACAATATATTTGCACAATTCTTTGCACTTCACCTCCATTGACTGGTTTGGTCATTGTGCTACACGCTTTCAAGCAGATTAAGACAGCTATTACAATGCTCACTCTACAGATAGAACAGACATGAAGAAGGCTGGATGTCTTGTCCCCTGCCACATGTTTGAAAATGGAAGACTTGAAACTTTTCCTGTGTTTCTCTTAGTGGACTGCCAGTGACCCAAGCACCCTCTCCCAAATACTAAGAATCTGGATTCTTCTGTGAAATGGGATGCATTCGGGCCAGGAAGCAGGGCTCTGAGCCGTAGTTGAGTAACTATATTTTGCTCCTGAGCATTCAATCTGCAGACCATGAATCATTCAACTTAGGCTACTTTCCCATGCTCGCACCCTTGCCCCGGATCACACAGCACCACCATCTCTCCCCTAGTCATCAAAGTCCAGGAATTTCCAGTCTCAGAACACTAAGAGAACAGCAAGAACTGTGAGTGCCTCTGCCAGTCGAGTTTCTCAAGGGTAGTCTTTTGAACTCATAGACACAAATTTTGTAGGTAACTGCCTGTAAGCAGTTTTTAATAATTATAATTGATGCATGTGACTCTTTAAAGAGAGATTTGAATGTTGTCTCTCAGTTGTAAGGAAAATAGAAGAAGAATCGGTTTACATTTAAAACAAATCAATGCATAAAAGTCCTACAGTAGATTACAAAAGTGAAACTCTTCTGCTTCTGTCAACCACAGGAAAGAGAACAAGGCACTCTGTTAGAGGCTGAAGCAGTAGCCATATAAAGTCATGAACACGTTAACACCGCAAAATTGAGAGGAAAACGGAAACGTGCATCATTTCTCATCAATGGCCGAAATCAGTCCAAATACGGCATTAGGTTACTGTGGTCCTTCTTTATAGATGAAGCAACAGTTGAAATTAGAGAGGAAATGATCAAAATTGCATCCAATGATTCTTCTGAGTAGGTCTCATGAACACGTATGTCACCATTGTGTCCCATAGAGTCGCCAGACATATTCTGTGGAGAAGCTGCTTCCATTTATCCATGGCATGCTCCCAAATGTCTTTGGGACAGTAATCTCCCAGTCCATAGCTGGAAGAGGCCCTGAAATCACCTGTTCTACTCCTCTCAATCTTTCTAATTCAGATCCATATGCCAGGCTCTTCATAACATAAGGCTAACTTTATTCGTCATGTTTCTTCCACCAAGCAGAAGAAACAGAAACAGGCTAGGAAGGGCTCCTGATCATTCATAGAGCAAACATTTCATTCACCAGAACGAACATTCTTATAGCATTCATTTTGATAAGCATTGTGTTTGGTTTCCTTGGGTATTGGAAAGGAGAGGCCTGTGCTACTAAGAGATGCAATAGTGGAGCTTATACATAGGATGATACGCCTTTTGTTTTCTTTTTAAGGAAGTTGAAGGCCAACTCCAGCATTGTCCTGACCCTCAAGCTGGCTCCCAGCCTCACTATCTGCACACATCAGACAAAACAATGTAATCTCTCCTTAGTAATGAACTTTGAGCTGTGAATGGCCAGTAAGCACGGTCCTAGAAGTAGGGCACTCCTTAAAGGGCCTCTCAACTACAACAGATTCCCCCAAGATCTACAGCCTCTCAACTACAATAGATGCCTCCAAGATCTACATCTCTGACTCCAGAAGTTCCACCGGTGTCTGAAAAACTGAAGCCCATAAGTTTATACTGACTTTTGAAAAGAAGACCTTCCCTTAACGCCACATTAATCAAAGAAAGAATTTCAGAAAATAAGATAAGCGGGGACAACAGATCAAGCCAACGCTAATCTTCAGTACTTCCCATTCTACAATTACAGAGTCGAAATGAGAAGCACAGGACAGGCCTGTATGTCTTAACAGTGGGTAAAGCTCTCTGGGAAAGGCAAGCCACAGAATCCTAAAAGGAGGCAGGAGGCTTTCACTGCTCCCAGAGTTCCTGCTCTAGTCGTGAAGACTTTTCTTTGCCTTGGCATCAAATGAACACAATCTCTCTCTCTCTCTCTCTCTCTCTCTCTCTCTCTCTCTCTCTCTCTCTCTCTCTCTCTCTCCCCTCTCTGTGTGTGTGTGTGTGTGTGTGTGTGTGTACACATACACAGATTTATTCCTGAGTTGTTAAATCTTTAGAGAACCCATATGATTGCAGTGGTCTCAAGCATTTATTCTAATAAACATCATGTTGCAACATTTCTAAGTAAAGATCTTTCTTACTTCTCAACACCCTCTGTAAATGCAGCCATTGTTATGATGTTCAATTTTAGGCAGAAATTGAGGCAAGAACATGTTTGATAATTTTTCCCAAGAATGAAGAAGGTTCATGGTTAATTATCTAGAGGAAGATTTTTTTTTTTTTACTGTAAAAGTTAAAAAATACGACTGATACATTTTATATGACTTTCCAGTTTGGAAAAATGGCAGGTAATATTTACAATAATTAATGTTAACCCAAACATTTAGAATTATGAAGCTGTCAATAAATTATCATTACCTGATTTTTAAATATATTAAGTTCAGTATTTTTTTTTCTGGAAGAAAGTGATTAATCTCAGTCATCTAAGCCTTTGAACAGCATCTGAGCAGCCATTGTCTCATTTTCACCCTGGAGTAGTGGAGCAAACTTCAATGGCAAGGTCCCTCACAGCCTGTGTGTGTGTGTGTGTGTGTGTGTGTGTGTGTGTGTGTGTGTGTGTGTGTGTGTGTGTTTGCTAACATTCCCACACTCAGGAATAACCAACGAGGTCGTTTAAGCAGAAATATATTTCTCACAGCCCTGGAGGCTGGAAATCCAAGATTAAAGGCATTGACAGGATTGGTTTCTTCTGAAAGCTGATATCCTTCCTTGCCTTGCAGATACTCATCCTCCCTGAGACTAACCCTGTCTCATCTTCTGTCCTCAGATGTATCTACGTCCAGAGGTCCTCTTATAAGGACACTAGTCATGAGATTGCCATTCACTCTAGTGGCTTAATTTAAATCAACTGCCTTTCTTAAAATCTTGTCTGAAAATACAAAATACTTCACTGAGAGAGTACAGAGTACGATCTCAACACAGGACTTTGGAGGGGAGTATAAAACAGGGGCAATGCCTCTGAATGAATTAAAATTGACTCATCAACACCAGGACACAGACATAATAAAAATGTGTAGGAAATCCACCTGGATTGGAAACCTGCCGTTCAGTGTGACCTGTTCCCCCTGAGGACCCAACACAAAGGGTGAGAGAGGTTCTCAGAACTGCCCCCCAACTTCATTGAAGACAGACGGGCAAAAGCTTTGCAACCACAGCTCGTATTTATTTACACAAGAAGCCGAAGCTCTTGCTTCCTTTCCATAATTGTGGCCCTGGCTCATTATTTGATCCTCGTGAGTTAAGTGAGAGTCCTGCAGGAACATAAATACACAGATTTGGTGCTTAAATTAATGAGCCCAGCTCTACCCCTTAACCTTTAAAGGATATCACTAGATTATGTAGCAGCAGCCGACCCCAATAAAGTCTCCTGCATGGTGGACACATTTCCTTCTGGAAAAGACTACAAAGGTAGAACCAGAATTAACCCTGAGGGTCAGAGGTCTGCAGGCTGCTTTATGTGCTTATTAGATTGGGCAAGCATTTTAACTTCATGGTACTCTTTCTTTTATAATAATATTTATTATATGGCATGTGTTTTGTAACTAAGAAAACTCACAAGTAATTAGCACATTTTTCTAAAAGCTCCTTTTAAAGGAAAAAATAATTTGTGATTTTTGCTTATTTTTTAATTTATCCAATAATTTTACCACATCTAATTAAATAAATATGATCCTAAGCAGGGTAAAATGAAAATCGGATAATGAATCACATAATCTCATTTTAAATTCTGGGGGCTGCCTATTAAGGGAGTATTTGGAGACAGTATACTCTGTAAGCTCCCTAGAGCAAACATCCCTCCTCTTGGCAATTCAAAGACTCTGTAGAAAGAGGATAACCCTGTGAGATGGGCACTAAACCCCAGGAGGTTCTCACCTATGAAAATGATGTCCCCACCCACTGAAGAAAACCATGAAAATGCTTTAGAGAGTCAGCTCACTCGTGGTTAGTAAACACATTCAAATACATTTAACCAGCAGCAGCAAACACTGAAAATACAAAGGAAAGTTGTGGCCCAGGGGCTTAGCATCACACTCACTGGAACAGCTAAAACTGGGGGAAGGGACACAATACTTCCACAGAAAACTTGTAAATTATCGCATTAAGTAGAGTAAAGGTCAAAGAATTCTCTAATCCTAGCACTCATGGGGTTGACCCAAAAGGATTACAAGTTCAAGCTCAGCCTGGAGAAAGAGAGAGCAAGCAAAACACACTGGGGTGAGGGGTGGGGAAGAAAGCTTGTCTTGGTTAGGTAGGGTCTTAGGAAGAGAAAACTTCAATTGAGAATGATATTTTGCTTGTGTTTTAACAAATAAAGTTTGCCTGAAGATCAGAGTGCAGAGCTAAATTGCTAGAGGCCAGGCAGTGGTGGCACACACCTTTAATCCCAGGAGACAGAGGTGGAGGGATCTCTGTTAGCTCAAGGTTACCCTAGGCTACACAAGATTTCCTCTCTCTAAAAGAGAAACAGAGCTCACTCAAAGGTGATCCAGCACTTGGGATCCCTCACCTTCAATCTGCGTACTAGGGAGGTGGATTCAAGAGTGATATGGCTGGGCGGAGCTAGGAATACAAAGCAGGAAGAGACATAAGTTCACTGTAGTCTGAGGTTTGGTAGAGACAGCAGTCTGAGGATGCTGTCTGAAGAGACATTCTGAGGACAAAACCGCACAAAACTCTCTAGTGGCTGGCCGCTCTGCTTCTCTGATCCTTCAGTTTTCATCCACTAATATCTTACTCCGGCTTTTATTTATTAAGACCAATTAGAATTTGTACTACAGAGAAAATGCTGCCATCTGTTTGGCTTGTAGTCTGTTGTGTATTTTCTTGATTAATGGTTGATGTAGGTAAGTGGTACTGTCCCTGGGCAGGTAGACTTATAAGAAATCAAACTGAGGAAGCCAATAGGAGCAATCCAGTAAATGGCATTTCTCTGGGGCCTTTGCTTTGATTCCTGCTCCAGATTTTTGCCCTGACTTCCCTCAGTGGTGGAGTGTGGCCTGAAAGATGTAAGATTAAATAAATCCTCTCTTTCCCAAGATGCTTTCAGTCGTGGTATTTATTATGGCTGTAGGAACCGTAACTAAGATGTATACACACAGACATATATGTATGTAATATAAATATTCTAAATATTTATTTTTTAATCAGCCCAGATTGTTCCTACCAACAGATAAATTCTTTTGTAAAAAATAAAATAAAATAGCCATTGTATTAACCCATTTCTCTTCCCAGAACCCTGTGTGGTGAGTGCCATCATTAGTTCTATTTTACAGAAAGGACAGCTAAGGCACCATCAGAATGAGTGTATTGCCAAAGTCACACAAGTCACAAACCTAACCTCCAGCTTGTGCTTACAATCACTCTTCCTAGGTCTCCTTACTGCTTCGATAAAAATTCCACTGTTCCTACTAAAAACTAAAAGAAAAAAAATGCAAGAATTTGGTTGCAACTTTTCCATCCTTTCTGATGTTTCTTCCATTAAAAAAGAAAAAAAAAACTCTACAATTTTCGAAAGAAAGAATTTACATTTCTACCTTTTCTTTAGCAGGCTCAATGAGAACATTCTCATTTGTCTTAAACAAGTTAAGGCCTAAGCAAGAAACATGGGTCAGAAACCTTTCCTTCAGGTTGCTAGCAGGAGGCTCTGTTCATAAGCAGGACTGGCTTGTGAAGAAAGCCAGCAGAAGAAAAACTCAACAGAACACTCTTCCAGCAACGACCAGGTCATTAAAAAGTGCATTCAGATTTATGGGTAATCCAGCTACCTTATCAAAGGAAAACAATATAAAAAGCTCACAGCTCCAAGGGGAAAGAGTAGACGCTCTGCCACAGAAAAGAGGAGAACCCAGCATCAATCACGTTGCCTTTGCGGGCCCAGTGCCTTTGCGGGCCCAGTGTTAACAGCTTCTCAACACTGGAGGTGAAAGAACATTTGTTCACCAAAAGGTCACTTTCCTCTTTGGTTCGAGGGGGGAGGTTTCTGAGCAGGTTGGAAAGTTCCCCTCAGTGTGTGCTGTTATGGTACCCCTGGGCCCAGTTTGCCTACAAAACAAGGCTGGTGGTGGCAAGCAATTAGTCTGGCAGCTAATCAATGTCATTGTGTTAAAGCCTGGCAGGGTAACATTCCAATTCAAAGGCCCACTGCTTCAACTCCAGGCCATTTCTCACTGAAAAGACCAAGCCCTGAGGAAGCCCCTTGGGAATATATACTTTCTCTTAGTCAGTGTTTCTCAAGAGTCTAGATACCTGTTCAGGAGACCTCATTAAAGTACACCTACTTCCCACCATACAAGTTTAAGACCTGATTGTAAGAATAAAAAGCGTAATTACATCAGGGACAGGGATTACACACAAATGGAAGAGGTGGCTAAGTGTTTCTGCTCGCACGTCTTTGCTTCTCTTTCTTCTGGATATTCACAACTCAAGTTATGGTCTTCATTCCATCTGTGAACTCTCAGAAAATAACTGAACCCGCAGAGGTCAAGTATTTCCAAATGGTAGTGTTTCTGTGAATTCATTTCTCTCTTTCACCCTGACCCCACACACAACAAAGAAATTCATATCTAAGGGAGAGAGCTGACAGAAACACAGGTCTCACGCAGCAAGTGTTTGGAGAATTACATTGTACTCTTGCCCCACTTAGCACCAGCACGCTGTTTTTTTATGTAAAAGTTTGTAAACAACCAGCGGTGCTGGCAGCTAGCGAGCAGAGGCCAATGAATGTAGTACAATGTCAAAATAGCGTGCTACTTTTTGACCGTCCTTCCCTCTCCCCAGAGAATTCTCTAGGGTTGATTCCGTGCTTCAGTTTTGGTCTTAGTTAACTCAAAACACGTTGATTTATGGGATGATCACAGATCGGTTGAGGAAGAGGCTATGATGAAGAAGTTTGCCCAGCGAGTCAATGGGTAGATTCGGAATAACCTGGCACCCTTCCTGGCACCTAAGCTGTCTAGTTGTCTCTATGAAGCCAGTGGGGACAAACAACGCAGAAATGAACAATTAAAAAAGGAAAATAAAGGCAGAGGCACAGGACAAAAATCTTCAACATACTAAAATCAGTAGCTTTTCTATCTCTCAATAACTAACTTACTGAAAAAAGAAATAAGGAAAAAGTCTTATTTGCAATAACCCCAACAATAACAACAAAACACACATAAGAACAGCACAATTAAAGAAGTAAAAGATTCCAGCACTAAAAATTACAAAGCATTGAAGTAGAAAGTTATGACACTAGAAACTGGAAATGTGCCCCATGTTCACAGAGTGGACGAATCAATGTTGTGAATATGCCATATTATTGAAAATGATCTACAAGTGCAATGTAGTTCCCATCCCAAAAGTATGATGATATTCTTCCCAGAAATAGGGGATAGCATCCCTGTGTTTCATATGGAGCATGAGAGTGTTTGACGAGCCAAGCAGCCCTGAGCAAAAAGAATGATACAGGAATTATGACACCCAATACATTCATCACAGTGGAGAAAATAGCCTACCGCTGCCATGAAAACAGAAGTGCAGAGGGCACAGAAATAAAGCCATGCAGTTACTGACGCTGATTCCTGACAAAAAGAGCCAAAATATACATAGACAAATTGATAGCCTCTTTAGCAAATGCTATGGAGAAACTGGGTATTCACATGTGGAAGACTGAATCCCTACCTCCCACCCCATACAAAATAAAAGGACTAAAAATGAATTGAGAAGCTGAATGTAAGATTTAAAACTTTGAAATAGTCAAAGATGGCACAGGAAACATTTTAAAGGTTTCTAATTTTTGAGAATTCCATGCATGAACACAATGAAATATGAGCTCATCTACCCCATATTTCTCCATCTGGCTCCTTACCCCGTAACTTAGCCTCCTGCCAACTTTCTATCTTTCTTTATAACCCAGTGCTCCCATATGTGCCTGGGTGTTGGACCATCCACTGGAGCATGGAGAAACTGCCAGTAGCCACATCCCCACCCGCTAAAACAAATACTATCCACCTCTAATAGCTCCTCAGCAAGGGGTGACATCTGGGGCTATCTACCTTGTCTATAATAGACTTGAGGATCACAGGTCTTGTTTTGAAAACCATAGCTGCTCTGAGCTCGTGATGGCCGTGTATACACGTCATGTCAACAAGACAGAATTTTACATTCCTCTCCCCCATCCTTTAGTTCTTATGTCTTCCTGCCCCATCTTCTACAGTGTTCCCTGAGCCTTTGTGGTAATGGGGTTAATATAATCTTCTGGTTGGGGCTGAGCACTCAATCGCTCATGTTGAACACTCTGAATAGGTGTGATGTCTTTATTGATGGCTGCCCACTTCTCCGACCACAGTTCAGAATTATGTAGGCCTATGGGTACACACACATTCTAGTTGGTTCTGTTTGTTCCGATTTTTTATTTGTAAACTTAATACAACTTAAAATTATCTGGGAAGAGGATGCTCAACTGAGAAAATGCTTCTATCAGATTACCTGTGGGAAAATCTGTAGGGCATTTTGTTGATTGTCTTCTGATGGAGAAGGACCAGTCTGCTAGGATAGTGCCACTCCTGATAAGGTGGTCCTGGGTGGTATAAGATGCTGTTGTTGACTGGCATCTGATAGAGTAGGCCCATCATACTGCTCCTGGTCAGGTGGTCCTGGGTGGTATAAGATACTGGGCTGAGTAAGCCACAGCCAGCACACTATGAAGCAGTGACCTCTGTCACGGTCCCGCCACAGCTTGGGTTCAGGTCCTGAGAAGGGGAAGCGGTGTCAGCAGGAAGAAATGAATTGTCTGACCACCAGATGAGCTTCACACAAGTGGCCAATCCCGAATAGCTCCAGTCATCTTTATTTATACTTCAAAAGCAAGCATGTTTTTCCATACTAACAAACAAGTTTTCCCCATCCTCCAACATTCTCTGGCAAAAACAAATATGCCAAATATGTTTCCCCCCAACTTTTATATCAAAACATCTTTAGACCAAATACAACACTTACCATTTTGCTGTCTTGGCCAAATAGTGAGCCAGGTATATCCTGTCTTTACAAACTAGAAGATTATTGATATAGGCATGCATTTTCAAGAACAATAATCTCATTCAAAACATATTTACAGAAACAAGGGCGATCTGCCTCCAATCCTGTTAAACTGAATCAGAACAGCATGCAGGATCTGAAGTGAGAGCTGGCATCCCCAGACAAGAAACCTGAGAAGCATCAGTTCCCAAAGAATTTTGGGGGAAAATATTCAAGAAATAAATGGGGTTTCCAGAAATGATCACATTGGTCCCATGCATGATTGACAAAACGACACTAAAACCACCAAGAGAGTCAACAATTTTAAGAGAGAGAAGAGAGCAGTCCAAATGGTCCCAGCAATACTCTGCGATGTCCCAAAGTGTACTGGTCCTTGCTGAATGAGAACATCCCCATGGACTTTGGCCTCATCTGGAGACCATGTTGAACGAGCACTCATATACTGATCCTGCCTTGAGTTCCAGCCCTGACACCTTCAGATGACAGCTGTAGACGTGTAAGACAGACAAACCCTTTCTTTCTCAAGCTGCTTTCTTGTCACGGTCTTCATCACGCAGACGAAACCTAACTGAAAGAACACACAAATATTTAGAAGGCAATTCGAAGCGACATCATTTAGCAAAATAATAGTAGGTTCTACCCTAGGGCCTGCAGCCTCACCAGCCACTGGCTTTTGACTAGATTCCAAGACAAGGCATGAAATTTCCTCCTGTGAAGGAGGCTTCAAATCTGACCAGAAAGTCGGGCTACTACCTAAGTCATGCCGCTATTGCGCACCTTGTCAGGAAGCTCAGCATTTCAGCAAGTAGTATCTAGTGCTGAGTAAGACCACTGAAGTCTTTCTCCCCTACAGCTCCCTACACGGCACCTTCTGGCACTATAACAGCTGAGTAGCAGACAGGAAGATTCCTTATTGAAAACTTACTATGGTAAGGCCCTATTCCTGAAGACACCACACACTTTGGTTGCAAGACATGGGAAACATTTTAAGACATGAACATATTCAACAACTTCCTGAAACAAACCCCAAGAAATAAGCTCAAGGAATAATTGCAAGAATAGATAAATGAAGCCGGGCGGTGGTGGCGCACGCCTTTAATCCCAGCACTCGGGAGGCAGAGGCAGGTGGATCTCTGTGAGTTCGAGGCCAGCCTGGTCTACAAGAGCTAGTTCCAGGACAGGAACCAAAGTCACAGAGAAACCCTGTCTCTAAAATTAAAAAAAAAAAAAAGGAATTGATAAATGATAATTACATCAACTTGAAAGCTTTTGGCATAACAGGAAATGACTAACATCATAGGAACAGGCTATGGGATGGACTAAAAATTCTGCCAGCTATTCTTTGATAAAGGATCAAAATCAACTTTTAAATATCAAAAAATATAATTACTAAGTAGATAAGTAAACTGAACAAAAACTTCTCTTAAAAAGTACGAATAACAGGCCAGGCAGTGGTTATGCATGTCTTTAATCCTAGCACTCGGGAGGCAGAGATAAGCAGATCTCTGTGAGTTCAAGACCAGCCTAGTCTACAGGGCAGTGTCTGAAGCTACAGAGAAAGCCAGCCTTGAAAAACCAAAAAAAAAAAAAAGTACAAATAACAATAAGTACATAAAAAAGGTTCAATATATTGAGCCATCAGGGAAATGTAAAATCAAAACTATATAGAAATTCCATACCACTACTATCAGGATGGCTATCTCCAAGAGCACAGAAAAATAAGTCCTGGCAAGAAAGTAAAGGAACTCTTGTATACAACCATTGAGAGTGTAAATTAGTACATTCACTATAAAAGTTAGCAAGGAATTTGCACAGAAAACTCTAGCACAGCTATCCTATGATCTTGCTATATGACTCCTGATCGTGCGATCCAGCTATATCACTCCTGATCATACAAAGTCAGCACACATAGAGATACCCACACACCCGTGCTTCTCCCAACACTACCCTCAACAGTCAAGTTACAGGACCATCCTGGGTACCTCACTGACAGACGAACGGATGAAGATGCTGTGACAAGCATAACAATGGAATACTGATTAACCAGGTCACATCTTTCAAGTTATGTCACTTTGCTTTGAGATGACCAGGCCACGTTTTGGTTTCTATCTTACTCCTCTCAGCTCTTCTTCTCTGTACAACCAACCTCTTCTGATCAAGGAAACACTGGTGCTAATTTGCAGGATGAAATCTTGCCTGGTATGAGAATCACATAGTAAAGGCAATGAAGATCTTTGAATGGTTCCAACTTGGTCTTTGACAGTCTTTCATGTGCTGTGCACTCTGTGTGAGAGACGGGCTCTCCTTTTGCACCTCTACCTGTGATATTTTCCACATCTTTCCTAGGGATGCAAGGGAAGGTAGGGTGCTCAGCAACTATCGGCATTTAAGTGGATAATTCTTTGGTATAAGAGATCATCCTGTACTTTACAGATGTCTGCTGTAGTTGTGGCATTGCTAAGTGTCCCTATTGGATCAGAATAAACCTAGTCTCAGTTGAGCTTCCCAGCAACATCCTGCTTCCCTTACCACTCCTTCAATGTCAGAAATCCCACCTTAGGCTCTGTCTCTAAGGAACCTATCCCCAGATGGCACAGTCGGACCAATTCATAGCATTGCCTGTTTACTCCTTGGAGTAATTTTTGGAGAGAGTCACTTACAGGCAAGGAAACAGCAGTGAAGAAAATCAAAGTCACACAGCAATAGGGTGAGAATCACACTGAAGCAGTATGACTCTTGAACGATACAAGTAATCTATGCAGAGTTAAGCATGTGCCCAGCTGGCAGAAGACACGGTGATGTTCTCAATGGGTGTTTGCCACAGAAGATGTTGCTGCTGCCCTTGTTACACAGTGACTTGTGAGATTATTTAAATTTTTGACATATATAATATAGTGATGAATATTTATTAGTTCATTCCACAGTTTAAAGGCAGGTAGAGAAAAGCCCAGATTCTTTCTTATCAATGAAGCAATGGAGATTCATTTTAAAGATAAAACTACCTTTATGATAAATGGGATTTATATATTCTCAGTAGTTCACTGACCTTGACTAATCTACAGACATTTGATAAAAAACCGACTTGTAATTGTGGCTAGAATCCAATTTTCAGTAAGTCATTTGTTCATTCTGAAGTTAATAGTTCCTAAGCTATAGAGAAATGAGGGAAGCATTTGTGTCCAGTAAGTTAGTATTCTTCCCTTTTTTAAAAATAGTGTCTTCTGGCTTTTTCTGGCATCTTTGTTAGCTCTGGGTTCACTGATATCTGTGGATTGCTATTCCATAACTACACTGTCATTCACTATGACCACACTGAATATATTTAGTACATGTAGGGGTTTGGGGGGGGGGCTTTTTACATTTTTTTGAGAATTTCACACATACTTAAAATGCATTTTGGTTATCCATCCCTCACTCCATCCTCCAACTCCTCCTCTGTTCCTCCCACGATCCCCTCTCAAATTTATACCTCCTTTATTTTTGTTTGTTTGCTTGCTTGCTTTTTGGAGGCAGAGTTTCTCTGTGTAACAGTCCTGGCTGTCCTGGAACTCGCTCTGTAGACCAGTCTGGCCTTGAACTCACAGAGATTCACGGCTTCTACCTCTTCCTGAGCACTTGGATTAAAAGTGTTTGCACCCTACCACCACCACCTATCCTTAACCTGTTGGATCCAGCTAGTGTTATCTGTAGGCATGTAGGTGTAAGGCTGACCACTGGGGCATAGGCATACCAGGAAGTTCTCCCTGAAGAAAACTGTCCCTCCCTCAGCAGCTGTCAATTTCCTACAGTTCTTCAGCCAGGGGCTGGAATCTGTGAGCCTTTCTCCCATCCCTGCTGGAATAATAACAAGTATGATTTTTGTGCAGGTCTTATGCCAGTAATCACAGTTATTGAGAGCTATGTGTATAATGTCTCTGCTATCTCCAGAGGACATTATTCCAAAGAAGTTCTGCCAGTCTTCTGGTCTCTACACCCAAAGATTAGGACACATTATGGGTGAAAGGGGACTGTAAGAGCCAGAGGAGAGGGCATTCTTTTAAATATTGCTCACAGTATAGAGTACTTGGCCATTTCCTGATGGAGGTTAATACAAGAAGCACAGCAGCACAGTGGTTAAGCACACTGTGACTATCAAACTTTATTTTGTAGCCATGTGATGCAAAATGTATTTTTTTACCCATCTAAGCTGCATCTAGTCATCTTTACAATGGGAATCACACTACTTTTATCTTAAAGAATTATGGTAATACTGAGACAGAGAAGACAGACTAGAAATTAAATTGGTGGGAAAGGGGAAGGAGTCTTGAAGCCTCTCGTCGGCTCCAAATCAAGAATTGTAGCAAATTCTGAAATTTGTTGCAAGGATTGTCAACATAGAAACATGCCTACTTTATATAGGGTAATGTTAAACGAAGGACAATGTCTGAACCTGTATGACTTCAAGTTTGGCATCCTATCTTTTTCAGATAGCTTCTGGGAATCTCCACAATAAGACTCAACCTTCATTGACAGTAAAAATATACTAACTTTCTCTGCAACCCTCGTGGTCTATGGTTTTACTTAATTAGGAACCACTTGGTGATGATTTAAGTTTCTTGACAGCCCTTGGAAGTATAGATACAGAAGCCACCAAAAACAGTACCTATGGCAACCATAAAGACCCTAAAGTATTCTTCTTCTGGAGAAGTCACATATGCTGAGCTTGTCCTATCTTTTCTCTGAGCACTACTTTCTATGGTGTAATCTGTTCTTAATAAACTTCAACTCTGCCTCATGCTGGAACTCTTTTCTGCAGAGTAAAAGTCTTAGCTACACCTGAGTTGGGCTCTCTGGAAAGGAACTGCCGCAGGTGAGACCGTGTCTTTGACCCGTAACCACGCTGCTACTCATGAGTCGACTGTGGGCCGCTTGCCCAGGTTGGGTTTTTTGTCTGGAGACCTCAATTGCTGGAAAGGGAAGATGGAAGGAGTTTTCATCTTGGGAAGCTGTGCTCACCATTGCTTGGATGCCTGTTTCCCATTCTCTTGAAATCCCTTAGTATGGCAACCCTTTGTTCTTTGAGCAGTGGTTTGATTGTTAAAACAGCCCAATATATTTGAAGGGCAATCTAGTGAAGTCATCTTGGGAGGGCCGTTTTTTAATGAAAGATGAAGCATGAGTTTAAGTGTTGAGATGGAGCCAGTATATGGCTTTTGAATTGTTTTGAAGGTTGCTCTCCAATGGGGATTCCTAAACTTCTGTGTAACAATGAGTAGAGACATAATACCCAAAGGGTCTCATTTCATTTGTGATGCAAGTCATAAGGAAACACCCAGGCTGTGCCAAGGTCCATCTCAGAGGAGTCCAAGAGGACTTCTCTTGCCATTTAAGCCAAGTGCTAGGTAAAGAGATGAAATTACAATGCTGATCTCATTTTGAGACAGGACTTTCATATTCTGGTTAGAAGGTTAAGGGAGTAAGAGGCCAGAAGATCTGGGTGTTGACTTACAGCAAAGAGAGTAACTTTGTAATTAATAACCTATCCTCATGGCAGGTAAAGGGATTTGACCAACACCATCCACTACACATGTGTGTGTCATGTATCATGAGTACTTCTCAGATATAAGTTTCTAATCTTACCTATATATAGTAATAGCACATATTTGTTGTGTACTGAAATTTGCTTGGTAGTGAAAATAGAAGAGCTGGATAATGTACAGTCCTTCCTTGAAAGCATCCCTGATCTCCCTGGATAGACAGATGTACAGTGGACTAAAGATGCAACCAAATTGTAGGGCAGTATTTGTTATACCTCTGTAGGAAGGAGGCTGCTTGTTGGTTCCCAGCCCATCCAGCTATCTTAGTAACTGTATTAATTAAATCACTGCTTCGTCCATTAGTTTTAGTTTCTTATTGGTTAACTCTTATATTAATTTAACCCATTTCTATTCATCTGTATATCGCCACGTGGCTGTGGCTTACCAGGTAAAGTTCCCAGCGTCTGTCTCTGATGGCTCCATGGCTTCTCACTAATTCCACCTTCCTCCTCCCATGCTATAGGCCAAGCCAGTTTCTTTATTCATTAACCAATGAAAGCAGCACATAGACAGAAGAACCTCCCACACCATACCTCTTCTTACAGCCCACCTCAGAATGGCCCTCTCCTCTGACCCACATACCTAGGGGCTTCTTGTTGACTGTTATTCCTGACAATATTCAATGTCTACACTTGTATTTAAGAATTAATTTTTAAAGATTTGTTTATTTTTATTTTATGTATTGCCTACATGTATGTGTGTGTGCCCCATGTGTATGTTGTCTTCAGAGGCCATAGAAGAAGTTCGGATCCCTTAGAACTGCAATTACAGGCAGTTGTGAGCCTCCATATGAGTGCTGGGAACAGAACCAAGTCAAGAGCAGCAAGCTTTTAACCTCTAAGCTATTTCTCCAGATCTCAAAATTCTTATTTTTTTCATTCTTAATCCTTACCAAAGACAGATGTGTAAGAATGGAAATGGGTCTATCAAAAAACCAAAGCAGTTTAACAATTGCATTAGTTAAGTCTCAAAATCAATAAAGTGGACGAGGACAACCTTGATTTTTTAAAAGGGGAACCGGAATATAGCAGAATACTATGCTTTGCCACAGCATAGTAGTAATGACACGGTGACTAAGGCCAAGGGTAGGAATGCTGTGGTTTCTGAACACACGTGTGTCAGCATACATGTATTAGATACTTCTCCTAGTCTGGGTAAATGTTTTTCTTAAAATGAATTGTCATCAAAACGTTGGAGAAACACTGCCCCAAACTGAACCCAGCTGTGTTAGCTTGCTAGTAAAAGATTCCCCTCAGATAACATGTCTTAAATGGGTCACAGCATAATTGTGAGATCAAAGCATGAAGTCTGAAGGAGCAATTTCAAGTGCATCTACAGAACAAAAGATAAATATTTGGGGTTTGGGGTTCTTTTAGCATCGTCTGTGTTAACAAACCTGCTTTATCAGTAAGACTATTAAATATCTTACCAAGCTAAGCTCTGTGTACTGAGAATAAATGAGGACAAAAATACAGTTGAACCACTTACAAGTGATTTCACAAGGTCTTAAAACAAGGAGCTCATTTAGTCAAGTGTGAAAAATGTTCCCATAGTCACCACAGAGGTGACTAAGCAAGAGCGCTAGCACTACATGGACTGGTTCCCTAGTTTGCACCCTCCTTTAAGGACCTTTCAATCTTGTTCCAGAAATAAAACTTACACAAAAAAATTCAAAGTGACACCCCCACATGCACAAGCTCATGAGACGAGGGTGAAAAGATTTCGCTTTTCTGTTGCCTGTTCTTTATTGGTCATTTTTCACTCAAAAAAAAAAAGTGAGAAATACAAAACCAGACAATTTTGATTCCTGAAGATAAACTGAGGCCATGGATTTGCAAATTAGGGCTGGAAAATGCAAACCAAGCCTATCCATCGGAAAACAGGAGTTATTGAACAATCCTTGACTGAATCAATTCACTCAAATACAGCATCTGATCGGTGAGGAGTTGTTCTTCTGACTCTGACATCTCCTAGCAACCAGCAAGAACAAGCCCATGACGATCTACACCCATTTCTCTAAGACAATTGAGCAAAAATCCAGTGATGTCATCTAGACCTTGAGAACCAATCACCTGTGGCCCACAGTTTGTATTGATACCAAGACTATAACACCTACAATGCACAGGGCAGAAAGTGATTTTGAATGGTTTGGAAACGAACAATGTTAAGATGCTCAGATTTGGATGGTTTTACTTAGCATTGTTTAGTCTAATCAGCTTTATTAAGGTTATTTATAGTCATCAAAACTAGTGATTTTAAGTGTGTAATTTGAAGACTTTTAACATATGAATTTAGTACAGTAGCCTTCAGCATGGCCACCACAACAAACATGCTCAGCATATCAGAAGCTCCACAATGTCCCTTGTGTAGAATCATGCTTTAAAGAAACTCTGAGGTTGATCAATTTAGCCACTGCTGCTAAAACCAAGTAAACAAAAGATGAACTCTCTAAATTAAAATTATCATCATTTAAATTAATTCTTCAATGAAAGTATCAAGGCAAATTAGGGAATATCAAAGAGATGGTTCTTTTTTTGCATTTTTTTATTAAAAATTTCTGCCTCCTCCCCGCCTCCCTTTTCCTTCCCCCTTCCCCCACTTCTCTTACCCCACTCCCCATCCACTACTCTCCACCCCCTCCCTCTCCAGTCCAAAGAGCAGTCAGGATTCCCTGCCCTGTGGGAAGTCCAAGGTCCTCCCCCCTCCGTCCATGTCTAGGAAGGTGTGCATCCAAACAGGCTAGGTGCCCACAAAGCCAGAACATCCAGTAGGATCAAAACCCAGTGGCATTGTCCTTGGCTTCTCAGCAGCCCTCAGTGTCCACCATGTTCAGAGAGTCCTTAATAATAGACTGTCCAAAGACAAAAAATTCACTGAAAAACTAATCTAATGTTTAACTCATTGGTCTGATCTTTATCCATGCAAATTTAGTGAAAGAGTATACATTAACACCAAGGAGTGGTGGCACACTCCTTTGATCCCAACACAAATGAGGAAGAGGCAGACAGATCTCTGCGTTTGAGGCCAGCCTGGCCTACAGAGTGAGTTCCAGAACAGCCAGGCCACTGTAGAGAAACCCTGTCTCGTAAAACCAAAATGAAACAAAGAATGTACATTAATTATATTCAGAAACTATGGGCATCTGCAAGGTAGAAACACTTTTTTCTTCAAGGTAGCATACTTACCAAGTTATATGCAGTGAGACAAAGAAGTCTGGGACCTGAACAGTTGCAGGGAATGAAAGGGATCACCTAATGCTTACAGCTAACTCCCTCTCTCTTCGTTTTCAAAGGTTAATAAACACCCTGATTCCACAAAGAAGGAAAACATGCCTCTAAATACCAAATGGTCATGAAGACAGCTGTATAAGATTCAGACAGATGTTTCAAAATAAAAGAGAAAAAAGCCAGATGGGTATATAAAAGACAGGAACCAAATGAAGCCCAAGATTCCCTTGGAGATAAAAAGATGACTAAAAGATTATCTGCCAGCACTGACCAGTCAGAGTACAGACAGCCCGAAGCCGACAGACATGGCTCAGACTTGGCTAGACCCCAAAACAAGCAAAGTACCCACATGCACACCAGTCAGGGAGTGACCATGTGTTAAGCCACAGACTCCACCATGCTCCAATAATGTCTACAGTTCTTTCTCAAGAAAAATGCTTTGGGAATAATGGGAATTCTCAAATTATTGGGCAGGATGAACCTCATGAATTGTCCCCAACAATGACAAAAACACAACATTCACACACACGCACAGACACACTCATGTGTACGCATACATGCATGCGCGCACACACACACACATGCACATGCTAGCTTGCACGTGCACATTCATGCACATTCCAGAATGTTTTCAATAAAATTTCAAAGGAAGCAAAATATGAAAAGAAAATACAAGTTTGCACTCAAAAAAGAAAAAAATATAAAAACGAGATCAAAGCATTTATTTTATAGTTTAAAAATCATTCGTCCCACAAAATCATTTCCCGGTGTGTGTGACCCTTCCTTGAAAAATTCAGAGTTCCCTAAGGTCGTGCCTGGGCCCTGGGCTATTCAAAGCCCTCAGCATTGAACTTGTGCTGCGTTTGCTCTTGTTGCTGAAACCCACCTGGCTCACTTGCTACCTGCAGCACACAAAAACATCACAAAGTGTTGCAAATGTCACTCATCATTCACACATCTGATTGTGACCAAGGTACACTGTCCGGAATATTACACACTAGTCAACTATGGAGGACTCAGAGCAATGGGCACTCCTTCTGCCTTATCCATCAACTGGCAAATCCTTCTGAAGTGTGCGGGACTGCCTGCTTTGATCCTGACTCAAGTTGAACATGAAAAGGTTATGGATAACATGTTCCTGAATGTTATGGAGATATCAAAGCCGCAAAGAAGGAAGAAGAGATAGTGGTGAGAAACTATGGCTTGCTGTTCTGAGTGACTGCTTCAGTTAAGAGCAAGATAATCACTTACAGAACAATAGCCTGAGCCCCGATGGGGGTGGGGACAGGGAGTATGGGAGGGAAACATGCTCACATGCCCAACATACAGTGTATGCTTGCACAAAGACTGAAATTAAAAAATAGCCCCAGAACAATCATAAGATCACCTAGCTAAGTATTTCCTGAATTCCCTGGAGAGATTCCTAAAACTTATTCTTGGTAAACAAATCTGGAACTCAGTATTTGCAGCAAGCTCCCAGGTATGATGTGATGCCCTCATTGCACGTCCCTAAATCACAAACAATTTTAGACCCATCTCTGACTATCTAAAGTTTTAAAAGTCAGCATTTTTGTGTCTCCCAAGGATGATTTATACATATATTTTTAAACCTATTTGTACATACTTTTTAACCTATTCACACATTTTGCACATATTTTTACATATTATTGCAGTGGGTGTATGTATATGGTGTATGCATGCCAAGGTGAATGTGTGAAGGCCCAAGGACGGCATTCAAAAGTCCATTCTCTCCTTCCACTTCAAGGGATCCAAGTCAGGTCATCAGGTTTGCAAGGCTACCTCATTGTATCTGCTGAGTCATCTCTCCAGCTCTCTTACACCAACCTAAAGCATTTAGTTTTACTATGTAGTCTGAGTTTCTGTCCTCCCACCAGGTCCCACAGCTGTTTAGCCCCAAAGAAATCACACAGAGGTCTATATTAATCATAAACTGATTGGCCCATTGGCTCAGGTTTCTTATTAACTCTTACAACTTATATTAACCCATTATTCTTATCTATGTTAGCCACATGGCTCAGTACCTTTTTTGGCAGGGTAGGTCACATCTTCCTTCTTCAGTATCTGGGCAGGACTGGGGAGGAATGGGCTTCCTCCTTCCCAGAATTCTCCTGTTCTCGTTGCTCCGCCTCTACTTCCTGTCTGGTTGTTCCGCCTATATTTCCTGCCTGGCTACTGGAAAATCAGCATTTAATTAAAACATAATTGACAGAATACAGACAATTGTCCCACACTATTACTAAATCACAATTGGGATAATAATGCTTGAGTCTTCCTTGGTCAGTTATTTTTACAACAGCAAGAATGGCAATGGGCGCATGGCAGGAATTCTCATCCACATCTGGAATGATTGGGCATACACTCTAGACACCATGAGAAAACAAAGGTTCTTTCCCCCCTTAAATACTGCTTTGTCATGTATTGGTAAGTTATATGGTGATGAAGACAAAAGGAGACTTGCCCCCTTTGATGTATCCAGAAAGGAAGACAAAATATTAGGGGTGGTGAGGTGCCCCTGGTGGGTATTTGGCTGAGGTTGTTTGCATTCCTCTAGGATTTTCTAACTTTCTCTATGAATATCCATTTTTTCTCCTTTTTTTGTTTTTTGTCTTTGTTTTCTTTGTTTGTGTTCTGTTTTTGAGGCAGAGTTTCTCTGTGTAACAGCCCTAACTTTCTGGAACTAGCTCTAGTAGACCAGGTTGACATTGAACTCACAGAGATCTGCCTAAATGCAGTGATTAAAGGTGTGCAAGACTTCGAGCATTGGGCTGGAGAGATAGCTCAGCAGTTAAGAGCACTGGCTGTTCTTCTAGAGGTCCTGAGTTCAATTCCCAGCAACCACATGGTGGCTCACAACCATCTGTAATGAGATCTGGTGCCCTCTTCTGGCCTGCAGATGCACATGCAGACAGAACACTGTATACATAATAAATGAATAAATATATCTTAAAAAAAAGAATTTGAGCATCCATTGTTTTTTGTTCAGAAAAAGAAAGCCTTTGACGTCTTTGATCTGAAAGCTATGCAGTCACGTGAAAATGCTCCAGAATGCTATGCCTCCTAAAGTGGCCACTTCTCAAACTGTCTTTGTCCAGAGTTCTGGCTTTTGAAATAATTCTTAGGTTCCCTTTCTGGTACCCCTGTCTGGAACAGTTCACCTGCCAGGCTGTGGTCACCCAGTAACGTAGGCAGAGTTCAGGTTTATAGATGTATGCTTTTCTTTGTTTTCTCTTTTTAAAGACTGATTGCTCAAGGGGTTGATTGATTAGTGAGTATGAGTATGTGTGCATGTGTCCATATGAGTTCTTGTGCCCAAGTATGATGCCTGAGCACATGCCTAGAAGCCAAAAGTCATTCACCATCCCTGAGCCCAGAACTTGAGCTTTGTCAGCTAGGCAGGAAACCAGCAAGCCACCTCCTGTCTCTCATGCCCTGACTCCTCTAAGCGCTCAGAACAGGGTTGGAGGCATACACATCTGACTTGCTGTTTCGGGCCTCATGGCAGCAGCGTGTTCTTCCACACCAACCAGCTCTGTGTCTGTTTATCTGTTCATTTCTCTTTTACTTGTTTGTTTTCTCTGGTTGTTTTTATACATCATTGAATAGCTTCAGTATTTTTTTTTCAGTTTTTGGTTGCTCAATGTTAAGTCAGTGGCACTATAATGTACCTTAATTAATGACCCACGCCATCTCTTCTGTAGCTATTCTGCTTTATTTCTTTGATTGTTTATATTTTTTAGATCTATTAAAGACAACATTATACAATGTGAGCATTTACTTTATTTAATTTTTTCTCATTCACTTTATGTAACTGTTATTAATTATTTTTTTAAAGATTTATTTATTTATTATGTATACAACATTCTGCCTCGATGTATGCCGGCATGCCAGAGGAGGGCGCCAGATGTCAGTACAGATGGTTGTGAGCCGCCATGTGGTTGATGGGAATTGAACTCAGGACCTTTGGAAGAGCAGCCAGTGCTCTTAAAACCCTCTGAGCCATCTCTCCAGCCCCTGTTATTAATTATTGTTTATAACATATGACATTTTACAGTCTTGGCTATTACTTTATCAATTTGATAAAAAAAAAATTATTTGAGACATGGTTTCATGCATTCCAGGATACCAGTGAACTTGAAATGTAGTCAAGGATAACCTTGAACTTCTTATCTTACTGCCTCTAGACACAGTTGTGTGGGTCCTAGGATCAAACTCTGGGCTTCATGTGTGCTAAGCAGTGTGTCCAACAACTAAGATACGTCTTCAGCCCCTCTTCTGCCATCTTTAGACACGGTCCCATTACTTCCCATTAAATGAAGTGATGCAAGTATTGACATATTTTCTTTTTGCTTTACTTTTCCTCCTACTTTCTAACAAGGTATACTCTGTATAAGAACATAATTTTTAATGTTTGAAATATATATAACTTGATTCAAATATACAAAAGAATAAACAGCATTTATGGCACGTTGATGAGCTCTGTGTTCTTTATGACAAAGACAGGAAATGTGACGGTTTAGCCTTCCTAATCTACTGTAGGGCCCACAGGTCTACCCCTCCTCCCAGGGCTCATATTGAGGATAGCTTGCAGTTTCTGGTTGCAGTTGCCAGAAAAACATCCTGTTTGTTCCTGTGCTCCCTCTGCCCCCCCCCCTTCTGTGGTTAGCTACAGGGCCATTGTTTATTCCATCTTGGGCCTGGTAATTTCCCACCTGCTGGGGGGCAGGGGGGGATTTCCATTGTGCAGCAGTTAGGGTATATAAGGATTTCTCTAAGCTTGAATAAATGGCATTCGGCATTCTCTCTTCACAGATGATACACTTCTCTTGTGTTTCGATCTCCAGCCTCTTGCCCAACTTGCAAACCTACAATCTACAGTCCCACGAAAACTTCAGTCAACCCAATGATAGCACACAAACTCAACACTGATGTCCCTAACTCCCAAGAAGACCTAGGGAGGACAGGCCCTCTTGTCTCTTCAAAAGATGGGTTTCCATTGGATGAGTGATGGAATAGAAATAGGAGGAAATGACCTTGGTACCCCTCTTCCCACATTATCCCATTTGGAATGCTCTTTTTCATCCAGCTTGGTTCCAGTCAAACATTCTTTTATCACATGTCCACAATTACTATAAGTTCAGATTTTTAAAAATTGTTTATTTTAGTATTAATTGCATGTGTATGTGTTTGGCTGTGTGGAGACGTGTACACATGAGTGTGGATGCTCTCAGAATCCAGAAGAGTGCATAACATCCCCTGGATCTGGAACTGCAAAAGGTTGTAGGGTTCCTGATATAAACACTGGGAAGTGAACGTCAGGCCTCTGAAGGAGTAGTAAGTGCTCTTAACCACTGAGCCATTTGTCCGGGATAATTCTCATAGTTTTGGTTTCTCTTTAGACCTGGACTTTTTCATACTTTTGCATTTAGTGGAGGGCAAAGAGAAGGGGGGGAATTATCTTGCTTTTCTCTTTAGTAACAATGAAACATATTTACTATGGTGGTTTAAATGAGATGTCCTCTGTGGTCTCAGGCTTTGGGGTACTTGGTTCTAATTAATGGTTCTGTTTGGGGAGCGAGCTTAGGAGGTGTTTTATTGAAAGATGTCTGCAGGAGCTTATATGGAAGGTGATTTTGAATCCTTGCACAAATAAAAATGTCCCTATTCTATATTAATACCTGATTGATAGACTGAATCTGTAAGTTTTGCATCAAAATGACTTTCAGTTGTTGGAGGCCACAATTAACCCATCTCTATTAATCTGTGCACTGCCACATGACTGTCGCTTACAGGCAAGGTTCTGGCTCATCTGTTCCCAGCAGCAGCTATACGGCATCTCACTGACTCTGCCTTCTTTCTCCCAGCATTCAGTTTAGCTTTCCCTGCCTACCTCTGTTTTGCCGTGCTATAGATCCAAAGCAGCTTCTTTACTAATCAGTGATAATCACATCACATAGATGGAAACCCCACATCAACTTTCCCTTATGATTTTGAAAGAACTGTTTAGCCATGTTTTAATACCCAGCAAGGATGCTGATAGGCCCATTATAAGTCTTGATGGGCATGCTTCCTGGGAAAGTTTCCTTTTCTGGAGATGGACTGGGCTCATAACTGCACCCCAAGTGTCCTGAATTTCATTAAGAATTTGTCTCTGTGTGATTAATCTTTACAGCCCTTGAAGAACTCTCTTAAGCTTCAATTCTCCCTGGAAAGTTTCTTCAATTATTTGGGTAAATCCTTTCCTCTGTTCACTGAGCTTTCCAGATTTGAGACTGCCTATGAAACTGGTATTAGATCTTCCAAGTGTATATATCTCACCTTCTCATATTTTGTTAACTTAGTTTTACATGATAGTCTTGCTGCTTTGCTTTTTAGAATTCATATTTAACTTTTTAAATTCTTAAAAGACTTCATGACCAACCCCACCTTCTGTGTTAGTTTTTGGTCTTGCATGTGCTTACACAGGTCTTGTGCATACATACTGTCTCAACCACCATGAGTGTGCAGCTGCCTGTGTGTCCAGACCCTGTTTTGTTTGTATTGAGACCACCAGGACTTCCTTGTACTTTTTGTATTTGGTGGAGAGCAAAGAGAAAAGACTGTTTATCTTGGCTGTTCCTTTATAAAACAAGCATACTTTTACTGTTGTGTGGGGGTGGGTATTCACTGCATCTGGCTCTTACATCTTTTTGTCCCTCATCTCTGAGCCTTTGGAGGAAGAGATGTGGTATATATGTTCTATTTAGAGCTGAGTGTTCTCTAGTCTCTTATTTTCTCTGCTTTGGCCAGTTGTGGTTTTCTGTGTTAATCACCATCTACTGAGAATAAAATCTTCTCTGATGAGAATTGGGAGATACACTACATATAATTAATTCATTATGTATAATGTAAATTACTAAAAATAAATTTTAATGATGTGGGATTCCCCTCTGTATGCTGTAAGTACCATTGGTGAATAAAAAAAAAACTGCTCTGGCCTATTGGTAGGGCAGAACTTAGCTAGGCGGGAAAAACTAAACTGAATGCTAGGAGAAAGAAGGCCAGAGTCAGAGGGAAGCCATGGAGCTGCCGCTGAAGACAGATTCACTGAAACTTTGCTGGTAGGCCACTACCTCGTGGTGATGCACAGATTAATGGAGATGAGTTAAACTAAGATGTAAGAGTTAGCAAATAAGAAGCTAGAGCTAATGGACCAAGCAGTGGTTTAAATAATATGGGTTTTGTGTGATTATTTTAGGGCTGAGCAGTTGGGAACCAACAAGCGGCATCTTACAACATTTTAATTTTGCTTATTTACTTATCATGGAATCCTTCATTTGTTTTAAAGATGTAAAAACATATCATAAGTCACTGTCAGAACTAATGGGTAGAAATTTTAAGGTTCTTTCATGCTTTCCTCAAGAGTCAAAATATATTTAACATATGTATTCGTTTCTTCTGTGCTGTTTTGGGGTAGACTTTATCCCTGAAGGGTGAGAATTGCCAAGAGTCATGTAGTTGTTGGAAGGATTATGAGATGGAAGAGCTCTGATTGCCCTATGGGAATACTGGTTCTCTGGAGACACTGGTTATCTCTAGGTAGATTAAGCTCTTCAGAGATCAGCCAAACTTTTCACAGCTGGGATGATATATCAAAAAAAGATTTTTCATCGAGTCAGTTTTCTCCAAGCTAGAAAAGATACACCATGGCTATAGGAGCTTCAGGCTCTTTGGAGAGCCCTAGCAGCTCCTCAAATGGAAGTAAGGGAAGGTACTACATCCATTGTATTGCAAAGAAAGCTTCACCCCTTGACTTCAGCATGCTGCATCTGCCAGCTGGCCCCTAGAATCATCTTTCATTCCATCCCCTATATGCCCATGGCTCTCGCACATCTTCCAGGCTATATCCTACTCACATTTCCCTGTTTTCAGAAATTCAATAAACTCCCATCTGTTGATTATCTATGCCTCTCTCTTTCCTACATGTTAGAAATTTCTAGACAGCTTTTCTGCTACTTCAGTGGGATTCGAGATGGAGGACCAGTAAATAACCATGCTTGATCTGCCATCCTACAATCTTGGACCTGAATGCACCATTTTCCAGGCAATCAGGATAAACTCTTCTATTCTGTTTTTTCCATGTTTTATTTAATTTTAAGACAGACATTATTATTTAGCTAAAGACTTAAATCACGAAATTATCCTTAATTTCTCCTTCGCCTTGATCCCCAAATGTAGCCACTCATTGACTCCTATCTATTATTCCCTGCAAAGCTTCTGAAGTCTGTTTCTGTTTAGCATTCCCACTGGCCATATGGAAAGTATAGACTGATGAGAGGCCAATTAAGAACGAAGTTCTAATCACAGACCCACTGTGCTTCTGTGACAGTTCCCAAAGCTCTTCCTACCTGTAACTCCCTCACTCCAATCCTTCCCACTCACTGACCTCTAAACCCTCAACCTATCATTCGTAACATTGCCACATGAGTATTGATTATTAGGACACAAATTCCTGGAGGTAATTTTTGAGAACTCCAGTTCTCAAGCTTCTTAAGTTAGCATTAAGACCATTCTATGTTCAAGCCTCATTTTATATCACTAGTCTTACTCCCTCTCTTCCCTCTTAAACATCATCAGTTCTAGCCAATTGAATTATTTTCTAAGTCTTTAATTTGTTCTAGAATGTTCTATTCTTGTACCCCTGATTATCCTATTTAAAAAGAGTGCTTTTGCAGAGAGAAAGTGGTGTTAATCTTTCAGAGACCAACTTAAATGTCTGCTTATTTCTGGGAATCCTTGATCTTCTCGTCAGGGATTAACTTCCTTTTTCCCTGCTTTATCCTGGTAATTAGCTTGCACTTTTATTATAACTCCGCCATATTCTAACCTATTCAATAGTCATTTATATATACATATTTTGCCAATCAAATCATATGCATATATAAAACACAATAAAGATTAAAGATTCATTGAGAATATAAACCATGGTTTGGGGTTGTTGTTTTTCATTATTATTTTCTCATGAGATGTAACACAGTGTCTCTTATCAGTAACTGATAATCAATGTCCTTTGGGAGGAGGTAGAGAAAACATCTGATGAAAATTTCAATAACTTCAATGAAGATTTCAATAACTTCGTTGATCAAATTTATTAGGCTAACAAACAAAGTTTTCTACATTACAGCCCACATTACCTTCTCCCCTCCAGAAGTCTTGATTCCTGCTAAACTGTTGTACTAAATGACTGCCAAAGTGGTTCGCATGCTTCTCTATTCTCCCTCACCACATTTGTGATGTTTACGGATGAATTCAAAGCCGTTCTCCATGAAGCCACTGTCTGAATTCCATCCACTCGGTCTTCAACCCTCATCTGCTAATTTCATTTGGCAATGTTCACAGCTGCAATTTTTCTTGTTACTTTAGCATTATTTAAAGGCTTCCCTGCATACATTTTATGTTTATCTCTTACTTGCCACAGTAGTTTGCAAATGGCAAACCTTAGGAAGTATTTGACTTAGCGAAGACTTCCTCATTTATTCACACAAATCAGTGGCAGTCTCATTGCAGCATTTAAAAAATATGTTTTAGTAATTTCAACTGCAATTCATTTACATGAGCTATATTAACGAAGAAATACATAAGCAGTATATAATCATTTCGTTAAAAATAAGCATTTTAATGAGTCAAATATGTTGCCATGTTATAGATGATTTTTATATATGTGCAAATATTATGTATTAAACTTACGCACTGCATTAAATACATACTTTGCATATATACCAAAGTTTATTTCAGATATAATCAAATTATCATCAATTTTAAGTTAGAAGACTCTGGTGTAATTAAAGTTTGTTGTGAAATATAATCAAAGGCAATCTTTTCTCTTTTAATGTTTTCCTATAGTTTTTTTTTTCTGGTACAATTTACAATCTAATCAGAACTTATTTTGCCAGAAATAATCCATATAGAGGAACAAAACCTTATTATAAAATTAAGAAACATTCTATGTATTTCATTATACTCAGAAATTTTCTCATCAAAAACATATCATTTCTTTTTATTTATTTCCCAGAATGTTATATCCATTTCGCAAATCTATATGTTAAGTTGGGAGCTTAGGCCCCAGCCCCTCGCATCTATCCCAATCCCCAGGCCTGGTCTGGACTCCAAATCCCCGCAGGTCAGGTCCTGATCTTTCACTGGGGGTGGGGTCAGGACCACTCCCCAGGGTATTTAAATGAGCCCCCAAAAGAGGAACTCATGGTCCCTTTCCTTCCTCCCAGTGGTCTCGTTCATGGCTCCTCGGGGCCACCCGAGAGTGCAGAACTCCCATTAAACCTGGATATTTTTTAATTTGGCTTGATTGGGAATTTTGCTTCATCAGTGAGCTCGTTTTAGGAAATATTCCTAACACTGTCCTTGTTTCAGTTACTACTTCTTCACAACATCCTATGACATGTCCTTCTCTGACCATTTTAGTTCCGCAATTTACTGTGAATTTATTCTTCTTTATAGTAAATTTTGATTGTGCCTCTTATGAATCTCATGCCTGTTGTTTCTCACCTACTCCTTTGAAAGGGCACTAAAAGGATATTAAGAAATCTAACTCTCAAGTTAGATGGCTTCAAATGGCTTAGCACTAGTGGGAAAATATAAATATGGTCATTTAAAGCTATAATAATATAAAGAATCTCTCTCTCTCTCTCTCCTCTTTCTCTGTCCCCCTTCTCTCTCTCCCCTTCTCCCCTCTCCACCATAACCCCTTACTCTTTACTATTCCCAATACCCACTAAATAAACTCTATATCCAAACTCTCTTGGCATGGCATATCTATTTGTCTCCCATCCACTGCTGTTTCCCACCTGCCTCGAGTGACCCACATCACTCCTCATGGGCCCAGCCAGTAGTCACCCCGTTTTATGAATGATAACAGTGGGGACAGCATGAATAGGAAAAAGGCTGCTGGTCTGTCATGGTTCTGGTTTTTATTTATTTGTTGTTGCTGCTGTTGCTGTTTCCAGAGTATAGGAAACTTTCTTGGACTTGGTGAGCTTAATTTGGGGAGCTAGGGTGTAGGAAGACCAGTGATCACCAAAGTCTCCCCCAGTAGCTTTCAGAGGTGTTGTCTCACATCTGAGGGGAATAAGAAAACTTGGACAAAGACTGAGCAGAGCAAATGTAGGTTTATTAAGAAGTGGGAAAGAGCCCTTATGGGGCAGAGTTCCAGGGGAGGAAAACAGATACACCGCCCTGCACAGTGGGAGAGTGAACGGAGACTTGGGCAATCTTTAATGAAATTGCTCTTATTTTTTTAAGTGTGTGTGTGTGTGTGTGTGTTGGGTATAGGTATATGTGCACAGTGCCCACAGAGACCAGAAGAAGGTGTTGAATCCCCTGGAACTGAGGTTACAGGAGATGGTGAGCCACCAGCCACAAGCAACAGGTATGTGACCCAGGTTCTTGGGTCATCTGCAGAGGATCTCAGGTCCTCTGTTAAATTACATAATCCTACCTGCTGAACCATCTCCAGCTCTAGACTGGTCATTTTGAGCACATCATGGGTCACACAGAAAGCCGTCCGCACACCCTGGTGCACGCTCCCTCAGTCTCACTGTAGAAGTGATTATAAGTCATTTGTCCCAGCAGAGGAGTGGTCATATATGTTAGAAGACTAATAATCCACCATGGGCCCTGCCCTCACTGTCTGCAAGGAGTGTGACTCTTGTCTCGACTAACGCCAGGCAGATCTATAGTCTGTTAGCCAGCTGTTTGATCCTCAGATAATGATGTCACCCCTGCTAAATCATGGCCCCAAGATAAAAGGAGACGCTCTTTCCCAACCTCAAAAGCCCCAATTCCTCCTCCTCCTCCTCTCCCAAGGAGAAGACCCTCCTGCAGCCTGTTCGAAACCAGAATCTAGTCCACAGGTCAGACAGAGTAGCTAAATTTTTCTATCAGTTGGAGGGAAGGTAATGAAGGAAGAAAGCAAAACCTAGTGGACGGCTTTCCCAGACAATGCCTTCAGACAAAGAAGCTGTCTTAGTCACACAACTTCCAGAAAGAAAAGTTTCCACACCAAAAGCAATGGCAATACGGAATGATTCTAATGATGGAAATATGAGACCTGGGATTCCAAGCTGATGCCTCAGCTGCCTGGCATTCCTGTGATCTAGTGAGTCATCCTACTGTCCGTACAGTGTTGCAGTCGCCTTGAGAGAGAGAGAGCGTGAAGGGGAGAACCTTGAGTGACTTGGCTTTCCCTGCAGATTCCCCCAGGACAGCCAAGCTTCTCCAACCCTCTTCCGCTCCAGTCTCACAGTGCACACAGATACCCTGAGAGCCTGTGCACACTGCCCTGGAGTAAGAAGTCCAGTTTACTGAGGGAAAGCTCCTCTGCTGGGTCCTCACAGCTGCCACGTACATAGTGATGCAGATGTCACGAGGTACAGTAAGAAAAAAGGCAATTCAAAAGATCCCCAAATACCAGGGCTGATAAATGGAAGAGATGAAATTAGGGAAGTATGAAAATTCCCTAAGGGCTTGTGCATTCAATAAAACAACACTAGCTAAGCTGAAAAATTCCAGCTGGAGAAGGTCAGAGGTGAAAGACCTTGGAGTTATTGAAAACTGACTTTGGGTGGAGCAAAGGGAACTTCCCTGAAGAAGGAAGGGTGCTTAGCTCGGCAGACAACAAAAAGTCTGAAGGAGGGAGGCAGGAGGGTGCTCGGAGTGAGCTCGTGGGAAAGGAGGCCTAACCCAAAATGACCACACACTCAGACAGATGAGGCTCCCTGGGAAACCCTCCTTTTACTGAGATTTACTAGAAATCTCCAAAGAAGTTAAAATGAGGCCAAGTTGAGAGCTCAAGGTTTCAAAGGAACAAGGTGAAGAGAGGAAGCGCCAGCTATGGGAGAAACCACTGAACGATAGACACGGCTTGCCCCAGAACCTATAAGAGCATTCCGGAATGAACTGAAGAAAAAGACCATTCAAGGAAAGAAGGAAATATCTGTTTGTTTTTCATGGACGATTACAGGCTTAAAAAGCAGTCTTGGAGATTTTTACTCTTAAATAGATAAATAGCATACTATTTTCTAGTGAACCACCAAATATAACCTGGTATCTGGAGTACAATTTAATATGCAATTCCCAGAATAAATTATATTGCCCTAGCTATATATTCCCAGCCTAGTGAGATGCTGTGTGTGTCCCTCTCCCAGGAGCACACTGAAGCTTTCATTCACTTACTGCACCCAGCTCCTCCCCGGGCTTCCTGGGGTCAGGTGATGTCTCTACAGTTCTTTAGTGTAGATCTGGGATTCTACAGTCGGAGCCTCCCTCATTGTGCTTCCTGACCTTTGACACAATTCTTCCAGGCCTGGATCTGGTCCAGGTACATGACTAGTTTTCTTTGCACCTAATGGAAGCTAAACTGTCCCCAAAGACAAACACAAAGCAATAGGAATCCCCATGCACAGTCTACATGAATTTGACGTGGAGTAAAAGCAGAAATATATCTCAATTTCAGAGACTT
This sequence comes from Alexandromys fortis, assembly GCF_014885135.2. Taxonomy (NCBI): domain Eukaryota; kingdom Metazoa; phylum Chordata; class Mammalia; order Rodentia; family Cricetidae; genus Alexandromys; species Alexandromys fortis. The sequence continues at coordinate 404,791 of NW_026068055.1, read as the reverse complement.
CGTTTAGGTTCTGAGTCTACTAAAAACATTAATAAAAAACTTCCTGCTTCAAAAAACAACAAAGGACCTCTTAAAACACTGTGTTTTTAGCTCTCCCACAGGTTTGCCTCCATGCCTGATAAGAAGCCAATACGTCAGAGTGATACCCTGTTGTGTTGATCCTCATTATCTTCACGAGATGGCAGTCACCCTTGCCCTTTGAGATAATGGAATCCCTTGTCCTCAGATCAAACAAAATGAACTGACAACAGTGGTCAGTCTGAGAAGTCTGTCTCCGGGATTCTGGTACTGAGTCCTAAGCAGCTCTGTGGAACTCCCCACCTCCACCCCCAAGTCATTCTGAAACAGTACTGTTTGCTCGCATTCACTAGCAAATGAAAAGTAGCAGACCCCAGAACCAATGACTATTCATCCCACCCCGCGATAACCCTGACCCTAGGAAAGCCAACATCTGTCTTGTGTTTGAGGTGGCCGACAGCCAACCAGGGATCAGAAAACAATAATTTCCCTGGTCAGATGTAAACCTTGCCCAGCATGTTGACTTTATAAACCACCCTGTAAGCTCGGTAAATTTAATTGGTAGATAGGGTTGTCTTTCCTTGGCTCATTTCCCAGCGATTAATATTACCAGCATGAGTACCCACATGACCAGACAAACACTAACAAGGCTCTGTCTAGACAGAAAGGCAGAAAGTTCGGGGTTTCACCTCTCTCTCTCTCTCTCTCTCTCTCTCTCTCTCTCTCTCTCACACACACACACACACACACACACACACACACTAGGCTTTAATGTGCTACTTGTGAATGGAACGAATGTTTATATAACCCATGCCAGTAACTAAAGACTGCTCTCAAGTACTTCCAGGGGAGACGCTTCAGATGGGATTGGTCGAGCATAGGGAGCTACCATTATTGGTGATTTCCTATAAACTTCAAAGTTGGAAGACCCAACAGGAGGGAGGCTACCACAGTTTGTAAGAAATGTGGGCAGAAGGCTCATAAATCAACACTTTCAGCAGGTTAACTTCTGTTCCTTTGGTTTAACTAACATTCTACCTTAATTTACAGTGGAGAGGGTCACCAACCATGCTCAGCCATGCTGAGAAAGAAACTGGATAGCCACCAATATATGAAAAACTAGTAGAGGCACTTTTTAAAAATACCTTGAAAAGGTAATGTGTGCACTGTAGAAACACCCATTTTCCAAAATCTAATATTTTTAGTGTTCTCTATAGAGTTTTCCTTTGATTTTGAGACAAGATCTCAGTGTGTGCACCTTGCCTGGCCTGAAACTCACTAGAAGACCAGGTTGGCCTTGAGAGTGCTGGAAATAAATTCAAGAGTACTCTTTCCCAAAAGGATATATATATACAGGGAAAATAATTTTCCCCCGGCCAGCATTTAAATAACTCACCCAGAGCTTCCCTTAATCCCCTCTTAATATTGCTTATACTGAACAAATTTTTAAACTAAGTTTGGCATAAAAAATTAAATTCACATGATTTAGGGTAAGCAAACTCTAGTACTATTATTGGTTATTATTAAGATTAATCCATCCCTTGTCAGAAAGGATCCAACTACATCAATATTCGGTGCATTTTCAAATTTCCCTAAAAAGGAGCAGAGGCTACAGAAGTGTGGGAACTGATGGCTTTTACTCTCAATAACGTCAATTAGATTATCCATTCTGTCTTAATAACTAAGATTATAGCTGTAGAAATGGAAGACCAGTAAGTGTTATAACAAGGTTGTTCGTGGAAGGGAGATGTCGTTGGCTGAATGAATAATATTACTATTTTCCTTAAAGAAAAGCACACTACCCTCTCAACACAAAATTCTGTCAAGATTTTAAGTCATAGCCTCCATTTCCTCCAGGACATAAAAGGGGACCTGAGCTCATGTCCTATCCAAGTCTAGCCCTTAAACTGCTTTGTTCTTGTTTTCTGTTAGTTTGTTTTGTTTTGCTGACAAGGGCTCTTTTTATGTAGCCCCAGCTGCCCTTAAGCTTTTGAATTCTCTATCCCCCAGTCTGAGCCTCCCAGAGTTGATATTACAGGAGTGTGCCCCAATATGCACACCCTCCCATGGGTAGTAGTGGATGTGGAATGCCTTGGGTGACGAGTTTTTGAGAGTCATGACACTGAACAAAGAGATCCTGAGCAAATGGAGACAAACCACTGAAAGAAGCAGTGAAGACACTGCGAGGCATGACGGCTCCAGTGCTGGGCCCTTGGGGCTCACTAGACCTATGCCCTCCATACATTGGGGTGTTGTTTGCCAAAGAGAACACTTAACAAGATAGTTGGAGCCAGAATTCTCTCACAACAAAACCTTGCCTTTTTGTTTTGTTCATCCAATTTTGTTTGCTTTGTTTTTTGCCATGTTCTGTGGTTTTTGCTGGCTTGTTTTTGAAATGAGATTTTGTAGCTCAGGTTGACCTCAAGTTCACTGTATAACCAAGTGTGTCCCTGAATTCCTCTTCCTAATCATGGGATTATAGGTATGTGTCACACAAAACATTACTTGACACTTTCACTTCTAAGATACTTAATAAGAAAAATAGTCTTAAATATAATAATCACATGCTGGTTAAGACATATTACATATGAATTGTGTTCAAACATACTCGGTACATTCTGTGCATAGGGAACTTGTCCTTTTTTTCAGATCACCTCAATAAATATCTAGAATAACTTTACATACAAAATAGGGCCTAGATGACATGAGTAATTCGCAAACTTTGTTCTACAGATTTTAAAACTGTTGAAAAGATCCAGAGACCACCTATACCATTCAACAGTGCAACTTCCTCTGGCTGCTTCCTGACTTGAAGCACCTCCTTGCTACTCCCGCAGTTTTGTACACAAATATCATACATAATACACACATGTGCACACATGCTTTCAAATGCATATATGCACACACATGCACATGTGCACACATGCACACACAAATGCATACACACAAGCATACACACATACATAGGCACTCACACATGTACACACACACACCTAGATATGGCCATTCACAAGCATAGTGTATTCTAGTGTCACCCACACATTCTTAGGCTTGTCATCAAAGCCTCATTTAGTCTCCATTCTCCCTCCTGGCCATCTGGAAGTTATGTCACTTATATCTCAAGCTTCTTTTTTATCCTGTCCTGTCCCACCTCACGTTCTACATTGGGCAGAAAGACCTTCTAACACTGCCATGAACTTCATTGTCTTTGCAAACTAGCACTAACTTTTCTTTCCCTTTTTCAGGGGGTGGAGCAGATGAAGGAGCAGTTTTTAAAAGCTCCACTTCTTTATCCTACTATTACATAAAACAAAAACATAGGCAGTGCTTGAACCTCAGCTAGGAACACTCACCGGTTATTGGAACTGCTTCTCTTTGACCTTGGAATTCACAAATGGAGGAGGAATGCAGCTGTGTTGCCCAGAGACACTAGCAACAGTGAACCGCATGTGTTACTTACTTAGCTACTGAAATATATGCTTTCTTTAACAAATTAGAAGCAGTTATTAAGGTGATCAATGATTCTGAGAGTTGGTCCCAGGATAAAAAGAAAACCCAAAGTTTTCCTTCAGTGCTAGTTGCAGACTGTGTAGGCTACTAGGATTGCAGGCAGCAGCATGTGGGCCAGCATGTAATGCACCAAGCAGCAGCATGTGGGTTGCTAGCCAGGGAGTGCTGAGCAGCAGCCTGCTGCATCTGAGTGTTGGTTAGAGCGGCAGGCAGGAGAGTCAATGCCCAATATGCCACGCAGCTGGCAAACCAAAAAGGGTGGACTGGGCCCCACATTGGGTGCATGATGATGACAGAAGTTACAAAATAATCCCACACTAGTTCAGAATTACATATAATAAAGGGTTATTTATTTAGGGGTAGATTCACAGATGATCACTGTCCTCTGCACAAATGGGGAACAGGAACCAAATTTACCAGCTGGAAGCAAGAGGGCAAGCACATGCTTTACGGCTGCATTTGTGGTACAAGAGACCACGCCCAAGTGGGCTGGTATCTTAAGGCTATTGGCTGAAGGAGCTCTCATAGCACCATTGTCTCTATCATCTACTGCACATTTTGGAAACTGCTTGATTGCACTTCCTGCCTACTCAAGTAATATAATCTCCCTTCTCAGGCCTTTGATGGGGTTGAAGATTAGATAAGACATTCTCTTATGATCTGGCCACACCATTTCTAGTATAAGACTTAGACTCCTTAAGATAGTATGTTTATTAAAACATTAGGATATGTTCCTTACCTAATATTGTTTATGCTGGTTGTAATTCTAACTTTATACTTGATATCTGTTCCTGGTGTACATAATTTTGTATTGGGTTTGGAATTCTCTTATTTAAACAAAAGGGGGAAGTGCTATGGGAGCTCCTTCAGCCATTAGACTTTAAAATACCAGACCACCTGGGTGTGGTCTCTTATACTATAAATGCAGCTATAAAGCATGCACTTGCCCTATTGCTTCTGGCTGTTTCACAATGATGAATTAATCTGTCACTAGAAGCTTGAGAAGTCTTATTTCACTAGGGAATAAACATAATGTCTGGTATATAGATGATGCAATCATCATGCTGGTTTATTGGCCTGCCACTCTTCAGAGAGTTTTATGATTTAAAAAAAATATGTATTCAATAACAACTGAGACAAGATCACTTTCTCCAAATGTCTTATTTTTTTGGTGGCTGCACATATTATTGAGATGTAAGTAGGCACAAGGCCAAATGAGAACAAGAGGTGACCATAGTGCAGATGTGCTGTTAAGTATGATCCTCTCTCTCTCTAAGAAAGGCAGGCACACATCTCCCCCTTCCATGCCTCTTATCTCTCCATCCCAACAAGATTTGCTTTGTAATTTATTGGGGAAGCACATAAGATGACATCATTTTGCTTGAAACAAAAAAAAAAAAAAACAGCAGAATCCATGTAGATTTTAAGAATGAAAGTCTCTGAAGAAGTTAGCTCACATGGCTCCCAAGATGCTGCACAGAGCAAAAATGCAGAGCAACACACATCAAAATGACAATGCTCTGCAAATGGATGGAAATAGAAAACACTATCCTGAGTGAGGTAAGCCAGACCCAAAAAAAGGAACATGGGATGTACTCACTCATATTTGGTTTCTAGCCATAAATAAAGGACATTGGGCCTATAATTCATGATCCTAAAGAAGCTAAATAAGAAGGTGAACCCAAAGAAAAACATATAGTCATCCTCCTGGATATTAACCTTCATCAGTCAATGAAAGGAGACAGAGACAGAGACCCACATTGGAGCCCCGGACTGAAATCTCAAGGTCCAAATCAGGAGCAGAAGGAGAGAGAGCTTGAGCAAGAAACTCAGGACCGAGAGGGGTGCACCCACACACTGAGACAATGGGGATGTTCTATTGGGAACACACCAAGGCCAGCTGCACTGGGTCTGAAAAAGCCTGGGTTAAAACAGGTCTCACTGAACATAGCGGACAATGAGGACTACTGAGAACTCAAGAACAATGGCAATGGGTTTTTGATCCTACTGCATGTACTGGCTTTGTGGGAGCCTAGGCTGTTTGGATGCTCACCTTACTAGACCTGGATGGAGGTGGGTGGTCCTTGGACTCCCCACAGGGCAGGGAACCCTGACTGCTCTTCAGGCTGACGAGAGAGGGGGAGTTGATTGGGGGAGAGAGGGGAAACGGGAGGTGGTGGCGGGGAGGAGACAGAAATCTTTAATAAATAAATAAATAAATAAATAAAATGGCAATGCTCTGTGTCATAGAAACAAGCTCAAAAAGAATTCAGAAAAATAAGTGAAAAACAAACAAATGCAGGATTACATACACTTGCCCATCAAGATGTAACCACACAAAAAGAAAAAAAAAATGTGTTATCTGAAATTCAAATTCATCTGGCTGCCCTGGAGTTTACTGTTGACATCCTACATGGGGAAATTGAAACAATAAGAGCACACACACATACACACATGCACAGGAGCCAAGAGCAGCAAGGTATAATTGTATGTATTGTTCCTACAGTGTTGGTGTCTGCCTCTGGGTGCAGAGTATTCTGGCAAGTTCATTTTGTTTTTGAAGTTGGCTGAGGCTGGGCAGCAATTTCTGACCAGATATCCTATGTAAATATGATGTGTCAATTCCGATCTGGAACATTTAACTAACCGTATCTGGTGTTCCTCTACTCTCTTCCTTTGATATGGCAGTCAACAATCCAAAGAAATAAGCCACTGCAGTGAAGATGTTGGAGTAAAGACTCTGGGGATTGTAGCTCCTCTAGGAATAGAAAGTAGACATTTACCAGCCCCACCCACAAAGAAACGAAATCCTTATTCTTTTTTAGTCATTGAGCCTGAGGAGTTGGGGTTGTGCACTGCCATTGGTTCCCCTAACCAATTGTAATCCTAACCAAGGATGACACAGTGAAGGTAGATTAGTCACTTCTTGTTACTATGGAAAAATACCTGCTAAAAATAATTTAAGGAATGAAAGATTTCTTTAGGCTCCCAGTTTGAAATGCTAGCACACCATGGTAAATAAGGTAGGGCAGCAGAAATGTAAGCTCATTGTTCCCATTGAGTTCACAGGTCAGGAGGTAGAACTAGAGGAGCCCAGCCAGGACATCAGCCCATGGAGCAGAACTATTCACATAGGGTATATCTCCCAGTCTCAGTTAGACCAATCTAGAAATCCCTTCACACATATACCTTGAGATTTGTCCCTTAAATAATTCTATATTCTGCTGGCAATTCAGATTAACCATCAGAGAAGGTTAAATGTAATTGTGCGGTGGGGAGAAGAGAGAAAAGAGTAGCTGGGAAAGCCCATAAATGTAGACTAGTGTAAATAGAATCAAACTCTAGAAATGAGGAACAATCGTGGGTATGGATCAGCATCAGAGGATGCTAAAATATTTCAGGTGATTAGCATCCTGGTGTTGAAGACTGAGAATCTTTTGTCTGAAAATTCAGAACAGAGTATGAGTGAATGGATGGCCTAGAAGACATAGAGAACACCTGTATTGCCCATGTGTTTTGTATGTTCCACATCAGCTTCCAGATAATCCCAACAAAGACAGAAAACATTCTAGGTGCCTACAAGATAACTCAGCACTTGCCACAGAAGCCTGACAACCTGAATTCAATCTCTGGAACCCACAGCAAGGTGGAAGGACCACCTCAAAATTGGCCTCTGACATCTGTACAAGCTCTATGGCATGCCATCCCCACCCCCACAACACAGTAATAGGAACTAAAATATTAGTCTTGTCGACTTTTGCACATTTAAAAGAAAAACAGTTACCTTTCACGAGATGATTAGTTAATAAATGCCAAGTGTCTTCGCTATATTGATCTTTCAACAGTATAAAAATTCTTCAGCTTTTTTCTTTCAAAGAAAATGGGGATTTTAAGGGGCTACACAAAGTGTATGACCTAATGATTCATTGTTAGTCTGTCACGCTTATGTGTTCATTCACTCGCCACAAAACCATTAGAATTATAAGTAATCCTAGGAGTAGCTAGCATTTACTGAATTTATACTATAAACAAGGGCTGGGATAAGTAGCCTGCACTGATCATCTCTGTCAGTCCCAACAGTAACCCTATTGAATTAGTGGCGGTGATTACAGTTTATAAATGAATATACTGAGGGTCATAGAAATGAAGTAAATTTATCATAAGAAAATATAATATTAAAGAAAGGGGATTTTATGAGTCCCAAACCCACTATTTTATGACTACTAAATCAGACTTATTCACTAAAATTTCACTCCATCATTTTCCCGAAAAACTTTCACAGAATGAAATCTGTTTAAATTTGAAGCAGAAAGTACTTGGTAAAGGGACAAGATTACTTATCAAGAAATGTTCTCTCTTCTTGGGGAATAAATACCATGCCTTAAGTATCACCACTGCTATGAAACAACTAGCAGAGAGGAAAAGATTGCTCACCCACACAGTGCCAGCATTGGAGTTTAGATGAGTTCAAAACCTCTAGAGACATATTTCCACCGTGATTCTAACTCCTGTCAAGCTGACAATATTGACATCGTATTGCCAATTAATCTGCATATCAATAGACATGATAAAATACAACCTGAGGTGCTGTGTGTGCACTTCTTGGCTAGTACATGAAACTGGAAAGAAACCAGATCCCTGCCAACAACCTCTCTCTTCAGAACCCCATGAAGACATATGAATCTATGCATTTGTAAAAATCATATGTATACATTTTCCAAGGAATGAAAGGGAACAATAGCCTAGTTACTATAAGTAATTTATACTAGAGCAATGGCTCTCAACCTGTGAGCCACAATGCCTTTAGGGTTAGAATGACCCTTTCACATGGGGTTACAACACTTAAGGTCATGCTCAACCTCCCTAGCGATCAGGGAAATGCAAATCAAAACAACTTTGATATACCATCTTACACCTGTCAGAATGGCTAAAATCAAAAACATCAATGATAGCCTTTGCTGGAGACGATGTGGAGTAAAGGGAGCACTCATCCTTTGCTGGTGGGAATACAAACTTGTGCAACCACTATGGAAAGCAGTGTAGCGGTTTCTCAGGAAATTTGGGATCAACCTACCCCAGGACCCAGCAATACCACTCTTGGGAATATACCCAAGAGATGCCCTATCATACTACAAAAGTATTTGTTCAACTATGTTCATAGCAGCATTATTTGTAATAGCCAGAACCTGGAAACAACCTAGATGCCCTTCAATGGAAGAATGGATGAAGAAAGTATGGAATATATACATATTAGGAGTACTCCCAGCGGTAAAAAAAAAAATGACTTCTTGAATTTTGCATGCAAATGGATGGAAATAGAAAACACTATCCTGAGTGAGGTAACCCAGACCCAAAAAGATGAACATGGGATGTACTCACTCATAATTGGTTTTTAGCCATAAATACAGGACATTGAGCCTATAATTTGCGATCCTACAGAAGCTAAATAAGAAGGTGAACCCAAAGAATAACATATAGTTATCCTACTGGATATTGGAAGGAGACAAGATTGCTGGCAAAAAAATGGGAAATGGGGGGGTGGGTGGGATAGGGGAAAGGAGAGATGAGGAGAGACAAGTGAGAAGGGGAGGATGGGGAGAGCTTGGGGGAATGGGAAGCTTGGGATAATGGAAGGATGGATATGGGAGCAGTGAAGTATATATCTTAATTAAGGGAGCCATTTTAGGGTTGGCAAGAGCCTTGACTCTAGAGGGGTTCCTAGGGGTCCAGAGAGATGTCCCCAATTAGGTCCTTGGGCAGCTGAGGAAAGAGAGCCTGAAATGGCCCGATCCTATAGCCATACTAATGAATACCTAGCATATCACCATAAAACCTTCATCTGGTGATGGCTGGAGATGGAGACAGAGACCCACATTGGAACAATGGACTGAGCTTCCAAGGTCCAAATGAGGAACAGAAGGAGGGAGAACATGAGCAAGGTAGTCAAGACCGCAAGGGGGGCACCCACCCACTGAGACAGTGGGGCTGATCTATTTGGAGCTCACTAAGGCCAGCTGGACAGGGACTGAAAAAGCATGGGATAAAACTGGACTTTCTGAATATGGTGGACAATGAGGGCTACTGAGAAGCCAAGGACAATGGCACTGGGTTTTGATCCTACTGCATGTACTGGCTTTGTGGGAGCCTAGGCTGTTTGGATGCTCACCTTCCTAGACCTGGATGGAGGGGGGAGGACCTTGGACTGCCCACTGGGCAGGGAACCCTGACTGTTCTTCAGACTGGAGAGGGGGGAAGTGGGGTATGGGGAGTGGGAAGAGGGGGAGGGAAAAGGGAGGCGGGGAGGAGGCAGAAATTTTTAATAAAACAAAATAAAATAAATTTAAAAAAAGATTGTCACATTATGACTCACAATAGTAGCCAAATTGCGATTATGAAGTAGCAGCAAAGGTAATTTTATGGTCGAGGGTCACTACAACATGAGGAAACTGTATTCAAAGATCGCAGCATTAGGAAGGTTGAGAACCATTTGCCCAGGGGGTGAAAACACATATAAACATATCAGCAAAAACATGAATTCATTTCAAACTGTTCTTCACAGGTCGCCCACCCATGAAGGAACATGAGCACAAGTCATAAAATCCTGGAAACTCTTTAGATCCACCCTTAGAGTGTTGAGAACAATGTTGTACTCAAGAAACTAAAGTCAAGACACCAAAAGTAATTTTTTTTAATTTTTTTAAAAATATTTTTAAATATTCCCTTTTCTGTGCATGTCTTTTTTATTTTGCCTTTTTAAATACAATCTTTTCTCATTTTACATAGCTATCCCCATTCCCACTCCCTCCCCGCTTCTGCCCCACCCTTCCTCCCCACCCCCATCTACTCCTCAGAAAGGGTAAGGTTTCTTATGGGGAGTCAACAAAGTCAGACACTTCACTTTCAGACAAGACCAAGGCCCTCCCCCCTATGTCTAGGGTGAGCAAGGTATCCCTCCAAAGAGAATGTGCCCCAAGAAGTCAGTTCAAGCACTAGGGATAAATCCTGGTCCCACTGCCAGTGGCCCCACAGACTGCCCGAGCCTCACAACTGCCCCCAACATTCAGTGGGCCTAGTTTGGTTTTATGCAGATTCCCCCACTATTATTCCAGAGTCAGTGAGCTCTCACTAGCTCAGGTCAGTTCTTTCTTTGGGTATCACCATCATGATCTTTACCTCTTTGTTCATATTATCCTCCTCCTTCTCTTGTACTGGTCTCTGGTAGCCCGGCCCAGTGCTTCTCAGTAGATCTCTGTATCTGCTTCCATCAGATGCTGGTTGACGGTTTTATGATGACAATTAAAGTAGTCATCAATCTGATTACAGGGGAAGGCCAGTTAGGCATCCTCTCCACTGTTGCTTAGAGTCTTAGTTGGGTCATCCTTGTAGATTCCTGGGAATTTCCCTAGGGCCAGGTTTCTCCCTAGCCCTTTGATGACTCCCTCAAGATATCTCTTTGCTCTCTGTCTCTGTCATTCCCCCAATCCGCCATCCTGTTGCCTCATGTTATCCTCCTCCCTCTCCTTCTCCCCTCCCCTGTACTTCCTCCCTCTTTTGACCCCACTCCATACTCCCAATTTTTTCAGATCTTGTCTGTTTCCCCTTGCTAGGGAGATCCATGCATGTCTCTCTTAGGGTTCTCCTTGTTACCTAGCTTCTCTGCGATCGTGGACTGTAAACTGTTTATCCTTATGTCTAATATCCACTTATGAGTGAGTACATACCCTATTTGTCTCTCTGAATCTGGGTTACCTCACTCAGGATGGGTTTTTTTTTCTAGTTCAATCCATTTGCATGCAAATTTCAAGATGTCATTGTTTTTACCACTACTCCATTGTGTTAATGTGCCACATTTTCTTTATCCATTCTCTGGTTGAGGGGCTTCTAGACTGTTTCCAGGTTCTGGCTATGACAAATAATGCTGCTACGAACACAGCTGAGCAAATGTCCTTGTGTTATGAGTGTGCATCCTTTAGGCATGCCCAAGAGTGGTTTGCTGGGTCTTGAGATAGATTGATCCCCAATTTTCTGAGCCCCTGCCACACTGATTTTCAAAGTGGCTATATAAGTTTGCACTCCCATCAATTTTTCAATAGGGTTATTTGCTTCTTGATATCGAGGATTCTTTTATATTAACACTTTGTCAGGTGTGTAGTTGGTTTAAAAAAAAAAACTTTATCCATTCTGCAAGCTGCCACTTCATTCAAATGGCAATATCCTTTGCCATAAAGACGCTTTTTCTATTTCTTAATTGTTGGCCTTAGTGCTTGTGCTAATGGCGTTCTATTCAGAAAGTCTTTTTCCCCATGCCCATGAGTTCAGTACTGTTTGTTCCCCCACTTTCTCTTTTGTGAGGTTCAGCATATCTGGTTTTATGTTGAGGTCTTTGGTCAGCTTGGAGTTAAGTATTATGCAGAGTGATAAGTATGGATCCATTTGCATTCTTCTGCATGCTGTATCCAGTTAGACCAGCAGCATTCTTCTGCATGCTGTATCCAGTTAGACCAGCAACATTTGTTGAAGATGCTGTCTGACTTCAAAAATCAGTTATTGCCAGGTGGTGGTGGTATACATCTTTGATCCCAACACTCAGGAGGCAGAGGCAGATGAATCTCTATGAGTCAGAGGCCAACCTGGTCTACAGCACAAGTTTCAGGACAGCCAGGGCTGTACAGAGAAATCCTGCCTCGAAACACAAAACAACAACAAAAATGTCCATAGGTGTGTGGTTACATGTCTGGGTCTTCAACTGGAGTCCATTAATCAACCTGTCTGTCTATGTGTAAATGCCATACTGTGCTTTGTAGCACACATTCATATCTGGGATGTTGTTATTTCCAGAAGTCCTTTTATTATGCAGGATTGTTTTAGCAATCTTGTTTTGTGTGTGTATGTGTGTGGTTCCATATGAAACTAGAAAATTATTCTCTCAAGATCTATGAAGAATTATGTTGGAATTCTGATGGGGACTTCACTGAATCTATATATCCCATAATTTGGGTATGTTACATATTTATTTTCTTTAAATTCAAGAAAGTTTTCAATTTCTAAACCCAATAAAACTGTTTTGACCTATTTTTCATTCAGTATAGTTCGGTTTCCATGAGTTTGTATGATTTCTGTTGTTTCTATTGTTGATATTCGGCTTTAAACTATGGTGACCAGAAAGTGCACGGGATGTTTTCTCCATTTTCTTTTTTCTGTTGTCACTTGCTTTGTTTCCAAGTATGTGGTCAGTTTTGGAGAAAGTTCTATGAGGTGCTGAGAAGAAAGTATACTCATTCATATTCGGGTGAACAGTTCTATAAATATTTGCTAGGTATATTTGGTTAACAATATCAGTTAGCTCCAGGATTTTTCTGTTTAGTTTTTGTGTGCCTGAGTTGTCTAGTGGAGTCAGGTATTGAAATATCCCACTATCAGTATGTGGGGGTCAATTTATGATTTAAACCTATGCAGTGTTTCTTTCACAAAATTGGATACCCTTTTATTTGACACGTAGATGTTAGGAACCGCAAAGTCCTCTTGTTGAATTTTTTCCTCTGATGAGTATGTAGTGTCCTTCCCTGTCTTTTCTGATTAATTTTGATTTGAAGTTATATTGTTTAAGTGCACAGAATACAAATAAAAGTTTATTGTACAAAATTAAGGCTTCAGATTTCACAGCTCACCAAAACTAAAAAAAAAAAAAAAAAAATAGGTGACTCTATCTCCCAAACTTCAATTTCACTTCCAACCATTAAAATGACTTGACCAGATGTAATCCAAACAAACACTATAAATAATACCAAGTCCTTTCAAACCGGCCATTCCAAAAGATATTTCTTGGCATAGGTAATCTTCATTGCATGAGATGATGTGATCTTAAACCCTTGCAAAGCATCTATGGCAGCTCCAGCCTGCCCATCATTTTCAAATTCTACAAATGCAATGTCATGTCTCCCAGGTACCAAGGGAACTTCTTTGAAACCAGGGAACTGATTGAATAGCATGGATAACATCATCTCATTCGTCTCTTCTGGAAAATTATTAAGGAATAGGATATAGTTTGGAGGGTAATCTGGGACCTGAGGATTTGGTGCTGCGTTTCCTTGAGTATTAGCTGAATTTGGTGTTCCCTGGCCAGGCTTTTTGTTTGCAGCTGCTGCAGCCTGTTCCATGGTTTTAGCTTTCTTCTTTTCCTTTTTCTTTTCTTTGTCAGCGAAAGTCCCATGCATTTTAGATATTATATCGGAATCGTTTTTGCATACCGAATTCGCATTGGTTTACCATAAAAAGGAAATCCTTGTAACTGTCTCAAAGCATTTGTGGATGAGCCCAGTTCCTTAAATATAACAAAAGCCTGCCCCCTCATCTTCATGGTCTTTAAAGCCACAATATCTACCATGTGTCCAAACTGAGAAAACAGTGCATACAGGGATCTCTTCAATTCTCCTTTTTTAATATTATCATTCATATTGTTGATATAAATTGTGTGATTTGGCCTGATATCCATGTCTGGAAAAAAAACCCTTCAAATATCCTGAAGCCTGGGCTGTCCTGTCTGAAGACCTTGAAGTTATATTCTTAGATATTAAAATGGATATACCAGCTTGCTTCATTGGTCCATTTGCTCAGACTATGCTTTTCCAGCACTTTACCCTAAGGTAGTGTCTATCCTTGATGTTAAGATATGTTTCTTGGATGCAGCAGAACGATGGTTCCTATTGTCACATCCATTCTATTAGTCTGTGTCCTGTTATGGGGAAATCAAGAACATTGATGTTGAGAGATTATCAGCGAGCAGTGTTTGTTGCATCCTGTTATTTGTTTGCTGTGGTGGTGGTGGTTGTTGTTGTGGTGGTAGTGGTGGTGGTGGTACTGGTGGTGGTGGTGGTGATGGTCATGTATGAGTGTGTTCTAGTGTGTCAGGAAGAGGTAGGTGAGTGTCTTTTCCTCTTTTGAATTCCTAGCCTGGGATTATTTATTCCTTGAATTTTCTTGGCTATGGTTAATCTATTTGGGTTGAAGCTTTTCTTCTAGAGCTAGATTTATAGGTAGATAATGCTTAAATTTGTTTTTATCGTGGACTATCTTATTTTCTCCATCTATTGTGATTGAAAGTTTTATTTGGTATAGTAGTCTGAACTGGCATGCGTGATCTCTAAGAGACTGTAGAATGTTTGTCCTTGTCTTTCTGGCTTTTAGAGTCTCCACTGAGAAGCCAGATGATATTCTAATAGGTCTGCCTTTATGTTATTTGGTCTTTTTTTCCTTGCAGCTTTTAAGGTTCTTACTTTGCTCTGTATGGTTAGGGCTTTTAATTATTATGTGTCAAGGAGAACTTCTTTGCTGTTCCTGTTATTCCAATTGGTGTTATGTATGCTTCTTGTATTTTGATAAGGTACAAGGGAAATTTTCTCCTATGGTTTTGTTGAAAATATTTTCTGGGCCTTTGACCTGAGTTTCTTCTATTCCTATTATTTGTAGATTTTGTTCTTTTCATGTGTCCCAGGTTTCCTGGATGTTTTGTGCCACAATTTTTTTTTTAGATTTAACATTTTTTTTTGCCAAGCTATCCATTTCTTCTATCATGTCTTCAATGTCTGAGAATTTCTCTGCCATCTCTTGTATTCTTTTGGTAAGGCTTGCTTCTGAGGTTCCTGTTCAAGTTCCAGAGGCATCTGGAAGAGTAAGGAGAGAAAGGAGTAGACTGAACATGGCCAAAAGACTGAACCAAGTCATAGAGAAATGGGGAGAGAAGAGAAGAATCCGAGGGAGGGATCAAAGGAAACTAGAGAGACAACTAAGAGCACAAAGAACCAAGAGGGCAAAGGGATGCATGGCCAAAATGTCAGGGTTATAGAAGAAGGAGAAGCAAAGGCTGGAGAGGTTTAGGTTAGGGGGCAGCATGTGAAGAGCTGAGGAGAGACGGGATACCAACACAACAGGGCACTCTGTAACAGACACTTACTGAGAGAGTGGACAGGCTAGCGTGTTCTTTGGTATGCTGATAGGTACCACAGTTAACCATTTGCCTGAGTTTCTTTTGGACCTGACATGCAATATGTGAGAGCAGAAGCTAACATGCCTGGGACTTCTCTCTTTTCCTTCCACTTTCCTCCCCTCTCTTCCTTGCAAGCGAGAACCATTTCTGTTTGTCCCAACTTGAGACAAATTTGGGACAAATGATACAAAATTAACTCACATAGAAGAAAAGGTACTACCTAGGTAATGGTAGAAATGTGATATCATACCACATGTGATTGACTGAATGGCTCCCATAAACACATAGGGTGTGACAGTATTAGGAGGTGTGGCTTTGTTGGAGTAGGTATGGCCTTGTTGGAGGAAGTGTGACACTATGCTGGTGGACTTTGAGGTCTCATATATGCTCAAGTCATGCCCAGTGACTCAGTTCACTTTCTGTTGCCTGCCAATAAAGATGTAGGAATCTCAGCTCCAGCACTATGCCTGTCTGCATGGCACCATGTACCACCATGATGAAATAGACTAAACCTTTGAAAGTCTAAGCCACCTCATTAAATTTTTTTTTTAATTCTGTGATCATGGTGTCTCTTCACAACAGAAATCCTAACTAAGACACCACGTTAAAAAGAAAGAGCCTCTATGAGAGAAATAATAGCATAGACATCAGAGGCCTGAGGCCAGCAAGGAGGCAGGGAAATTGACATCTAAGGTGCAACCCAAGAACTATACTCACCACATGCATTCGCTGACTGCTCGCAAAGAGAAGGAGCATCTCCTTCCTGACATAAGAAATCACAGCCAGGAACGTAAGCCTGCGATACCTACTGACTATGCTCTATCTTCATGGTTTGAGAACTCTGTTGCTTGTGGCCAGGATTTAACAATAAATGCTGGTCACAACAACTACTTTTGTCCTTCCGTACTGCTATGCAAGGACCAAAGATTGCGTACTAATATCTATTTTGTTCCATGACCACACTAACCAGGACATATGTGGCTCCTTAACAAATAGTTTCAGAGGATAATGTTAATTTCCTTAAACAATAAGGACGCTCTTAGAAGAAGAGTATCTCTGACTTCAGACAGAGTAGGGATCATAAGCCTGGGTGAAGAGACGAACTGCTTGAAGGCCCATAGCATCATCACCAAGCAGGACCCGTGAGTACAGATACTAGAACAAATTGCTCAGGTATGATGTGAAAATTGAATTTTTCTCATATTTCCTGAATGTTAGATTCAATATGGGACAGATAAAAGAGACTTCAGTCTCAAATAAGCAGAAAATCCTAAAGAGCCTTCTGTATATAGCTTGATATGGTGGTACACACCTGCAATCCTAGCGGTCAATAGAAGGAGGCAGAGAATCGGGAGCTTTAGACACTCAGGCTATTCAGCCAGTGAGACGGTTTCAAGTAAGAAAAGGGAGAGAGAGATAAGGGGGGAATGGAAAGAAGGTGAAAGGGAGAGAGAAGAGGAAAAAGCCTTCTCATCGAAAGCATTTCCCATGCTCATTTCACCAAAGAATTGACATAATAAAACAAATATATAATATTCAAAGGACCATGTTCCCTAGCTGCTATCTAATGGAGCCCTGTATAATGCTTTTTATCTGCTTTTTTCCTTAGTCCTTTTTTCTTCAAGAATAATGCCACTTTTTTTTTCACCCACTTCTAAAGACTAATATAGGCAGACCCACTGTAAAGAGCTGACACGGCAAGCAAGAGATGAGGGATGACGGCCAACATTTCCTCCCTGCCTGCATGACTAAGATTTATAACCATAATCCTGCACATCTCTAGCTCCTGTATGCAAATGTGCAGCCAATTAGTGATCCACCTGCAACTGTTAATTAAAAGGCTGAGGGTGATGAATCACCATGAAACAGGCAGGCTGGCTAACTGGCCAACATCGTCTCTTCCCACACAAAGGACAGCCCAAGGAGAGAACCTCCGAAGGGTCGCTCCCCAAAGAGCCATCAACGTTTATATCTACTAATTTGAAAGGAAAAATAATAATAAATTGTGTGGGAAATGTAATTACGTTACAGCTACAGAAAACAAAGGCAGTCTAAGCCCAACGAGTGTTGGTGCGTCTTAGAGAAGCTGGCCTGCTGCGTAATTTTCCCATGCAATTCAGAGACAGGAAAAAAAGAACGGGAAAAGAACTTGGACAGAAACCACATGTGATTATTTCCTCTTCAGTTACAACAAATTTCCACAGTTTCCAACTCAGCAAAATGCCTGAACCAAAGCTGAGCAAAGAGCAGAGAGTCAAGTTGTTAATACGACAGAAAAATCAAGACCAAGCCTTCTAAACAGCTAGCCTGAACAGACTCTCCTCTTGCCTACGTTTTGAGGTACTTATTCGATTTCTAGCTTTTAAGTTCAGCTGAAACAATCTCATTAAAATTCAGATGAAAATAAAGAAGTAAGCTCGCTTTCCCAGTCCCTAAGCAGCAGGACCGGCAGAGCTCTGCTTCTCTCCCACAGTGAATGGCTGGGGTAACTCTTCCTTTGCCAGTCTTTGGCTCAGGCCTAACTCACCAAACCATGGCTGTGGCCACAGTGCTTTATGATCCACTTAGACCTCAAACCCACACCTCTTCATGGTTCTCATGCCTCAGCCCAGAGGACAACCACAGCACTGGCTGCGCTGACCGAGGGCCAGGTCTGTGGCTAGGCAGCTCTCGCCTTCAAAGGGCTGCTAAGTGCAGGGTCTTGCTTGGTTAGAAGTACTTTTCCCAGGCAGCTCCAGCATGTTTGCGGGGTGCGCGGGCACCTCCTGAGCACATACTTTTCTGCGTGTGACATCCCCAAGGACCTAATGAGGTTTCATGAGAAGGACACCCCTTAATTCAGTGACCTCACAGGGGAAACACAGATGAGCCATCTCAGTGTGTTACTGGCAGGAAAGTCTAATAGACATGCATAGATTTACCGCATCAGTAAAGAGCATTGCCTTGGGAGAAGAAGAAATAACACTTAGTGAACATATGCCAACACACTGTGCTTTGGGTTTGCACAGGGTCACCACCCAGAATCTCGTCTTTACTTCACTTTATTTATAGACCCGTATATCAAGTTTCTACACTGTTGGCTTTTACTATAGTTAAGTATTTGTAATTGTGGTAAATGGCACCACATTTTCCTAAATGGAACATGGAAGTATTTGCTTAGTGCATACAATGTGTGCAATGTTCCGGGCTGTGTTGTCCCCACGAACCTTTCAACCACCAGGAGTATTGCCCCATATCTTTAGGTTGTCAAGTTTGGAGGGGTATTCATGCTGCAAACCTGGGTTTTCACAATCCATTGTATCTCCTAGCCCCATCCTGTCTGTGCCATATAGTCTGGAGAATGAGCTACAGAGCCCACCATTTGGGTTTTGAGTGAATAATGAATTTATTAAATATGCAAGTCAAAGTAAAAGAATAAATAGCAATAACAAATAAATAGTAAGAGAGAGAGAGAGAGAGAGAGAGAGAGAGAGAGAGAGAGAGAGAGAGAGAGATATCCAGCCAAAGGTCATCAAATTAGGCACTCTAAACATCCAGCAGAAACTGACTGGGGAAACTGAGGCAGGCAGTCAGCTAGAGTTCCCAGTTGAACTTTCCTCATGGATAAGGTTCCCATGACTGAACAATCCCATAAACTTCTCTTTCCCCAAATACACTTTTATATCAAGGGACAAGCAATAGCAACCTCTGTTGCCGTGGTTCACCTTCTAGCTATTCTGAAAGACAGTGTTTTTACTCGACTTGTTTTGCCTTCCCTATCATAGAAGATCAGGGTTTTTTTCTGGAAGGAA
Source organism: Alexandromys fortis (assembly GCF_014885135.2). NCBI lineage: Eukaryota > Metazoa > Chordata > Mammalia > Rodentia > Cricetidae > Alexandromys > Alexandromys fortis. The sequence continues at coordinate 385,489 of NW_026068055.1, read as the reverse complement.
GGGTTCATCCCCAGACAAAGAACGTTGGGGGATACTTTAAGAAAACATGCTTGAACCTGAAATGGAGCAGGACTTTGGCGAGTACAGGGGATGGACACAATCCTACTTCCAGAACCCGTTCCTCAGTGAATCAAAGAGGGCACCACAATTTGCCAGTACAGTGGATCTTACACCCTCTTCCCACACTTGTCTCCTATGAGTCTGCATTTAAATGTGCTCCTTATTTTGTCATACTTTTCCATCTTCAGATTGTGGCCTTTCCCTACATGACTCTATTTTCCTTATGCCTCTGTTTTCTTTCTTCCAACTACAATCCTTTCTACACTCAATTCTCTGTCCTTCCCCTTCCACTTTTTAATCCCTTTCAGAGTCTCCTTAGTCATCCATGCGTAGGACATAACATCAGACAAACCCAAGTAGACTTTCCACATTATCTGCCATCCCTGATTCTACTTAGAGGAAGCAAGAGTGAGCGGGGTCAGGCAACATGGCTAATGATACGACCTCTAGGCTATGATGGATCCAGCACCTTGGATTCCAAAGCAAGCAAACTAAAACTCAACTAACGGTAAAAACAAAGCTTAAGTCTAGGTAACCAGAAAGTGCCAGCTAATCTCTATGTGGGGAATTTTTGCCTTAAGGAATTGAAAACATATCTGTCCTTGTTTCTGAAAACACCTTCTGAAAACTCTCTCCAGTTGTCCTCTTGCGAGAGAATCAAGTCCCTCACAGTTTGGCGTGGGCTAATTTGTGAATCAGTATCTGCTCAAGTAAGCTCACTACAATTTTAATATTCTAAGCTTACCTTTAATAGATCAGTAGAGAAAGTACATCCTGATTTGTCATGAACTTAATGTCATGAACTCAGATACTTCCGTCTTGTACCCCTTGGCTATGATCACAGAGCTCCAGTTCAGTTTTGCTTGCTGAAGGGTCTTCCCAGGACATCCCACCAGCACTGGCCTTCCTCAATCTCCGCAACTTGTGCACGAGCTGTAAGCACTTGAAGGGCACAGGTCTGTGTCACGTTTCTCACACGACTACACTGAAGGGAGCGGGGACTCCATCGTGGCTCTTGGCTGCATGCATGAACGCATGTGTTGTAGGTTCCTCACAGGTCCTAGCCCACATCTCCCCCACCCACCTACACTACCGGGCAGTTCTCTATACCTGCAATGTTTCACCTTAGCGCCTCCCGCCCTGATGTTCTCCCAGCTTTTCAAGTTCAAGTCCTTTGTGGTAGAGCATTTGCTAAGAATCCCCCCTTGCTTGGAGCTTCCTAGCCCTCATCTGCTGTAGGAGCCAATATGTATATGAGCTAGTTAGGATTTGACTGTGTATCCTCTTTGACTCCCTCATAGTAGTCTTATTGCTGGAGCATTGGGAACCAGTGCTGTGGGAGGTCCTTCTGTCTATGTGTTGTTTTTATTGGTTAATGAATAGAGAATCTGCCTTGGTCTGTGATAAGGTGGAGTGGAGCTAGTCTGGGAAAACTAAACTGAATGTTAGGAAAAAGAAGGCAGAGTCAAGAGATGCCATGAAGCCCTTAGACAGGAAAGACGCAAGCTGCCATCTGGAACCTTGCCAGTAAGCCACGAGCCTCGTGGTAAAATATAAAATAATGAAAATGGGTTAATTCTAGATGTAGGAGTTAGCTGGGAATACACTTATTGGCCAAGTATTGATTTAATTAATACAGTTTCCGTGTGGTTATTTCAGGCCTGAGCAGCCAGGAACGAACAAACGGCCTTCCTACTACACGGTTCCAATTCTTATACTAAGATGTTTCAGATTTAACTGGAGGTCATCCACAGTGCTACATCCTAGACTCCCCCAGCAGCCTGCACACAACCATTCTAGTCCACTTCCGCCTTCTCCTGGCTTTTCGAGCTTCGGAAGCTGAACTCTCATCAACATGCTCCGTGTCATCTGGGGGCCAGATATGTCTGCCACAACTGAAGAGCTGATACACGCTCAGGAAGGGCTCACATTTTCCCTTTAGCCATTTGTCTCTTAAGCATGGACCTATGACTCGTCTCATCTGCATCTTATATCCTTCACTCAGTCTTACCCCCATCCCCCTGTTATCCCTGTCATCACAGTCCAACTGTGTAGTCAAAAGGCTGGGCTCCTTTGGTTTGGTCACAGCACATTACACAGAGAAAATGGAAGGAAATTAAGGCCATAGGATGCTTGATCTTTGTTGTCAGCCTGACTCTAAAGTCACCTAGAAAGTGAACCGCAGGATGTCTGTGAGGCCTTTTCCAAGGAGACTGAATGAAGTGGGATGATCCAGCCGGAAGATCTAGTGCATGAACCGTATTGAAGAAGAAAGCAGACTAACCCCCCTCCCCCATACACGTCCTTTCTGTGTGCCTTCCTGAGTGTGCATGCAGTGTGAGCAGCTGCTTCTGCCACAGTGACTGCCCCACATTGTGCTCTGCACCCTCAAACCGTTAGGCCAAAGAAACCCTTCCTTCCTTCCTTGGGTTGCTTTTGTCAGGCATTTTAGCAGAAGAATAAGAACCGTGACTAAGGCAGGACAAGTTCTCACTTTGCATCGTAGAGGTTATCTTGAAACAAAACAGAGGACTACTGCCCCACCAAGAAAGAGTGAGACAAAGCAGGGTGGCTGGAATTCATTCCCAGATAGATACATTGTCTAGTTTCTGAACGAGTTGAGATCACAGAAGTCAAAAAGACTCAAAAGATGTTCTTTTTAAAAGACTTTTTAACAAGAGGACCAATGGAACTGAATCGAAGACCAGGAGATTAATCGACACACCTACAAACACCTGTTTTTGACAAAGAAGCAAAAAAATATCAAATGGAAAAAAGAAAGCATATTTAACAAATGGTGCTACATAACTGTATATCAACATGTAGAAGAATGAAAATAGATCCATATCTATCACCATACACAAAACTCAAGTCCAAAGACTTCAACATAAAACCAACCACCACTTAACCTTATAGAAGAGAAAGTAGGAAGTACACTTGAATGCATTGGCACAAGAGGCCACTTCCTAAATATAATCCCAGTAGCACAGACACTGAGAGAAACAATTAATAAACAGGACCTCCTAAAACTGAAAAGCTTCTCTAAAGCAAAGGACATGGTCAACAAGGTAAAACAGCAGCCTACAGGATGGGAAAAGATCTTCACCAATCCCACACCAGTCAGAGGTCTGATCTCCAAAATATACAAAGAACTCAAGAAATTGGTAATCTAAATAACAAATAAGCCAATAAAAAATGGGGTACAGACCTAAACAGAGAACTCTCAACAGAGGAATCTTAAGTGGCTGAAAGACACTTAAGGAAATTCACAATATCCTTAGCCATGAGAGAAATGCAAATCAAAACTCTGAGATTCCATCTTACACCTGTAAGAATGGCCAAGATCAAAGCATTGATGACAACTTATGCTGGAGAGGTTGTGGGGTAAAGAAAACAACACTCCTGCATTGCTGGTGGGAGTGCAAACTGGTACAGCCCCTTTGGATGTCAGTGTGGCACTTTCTCAGAAAATTAGGAAACAGCCTTCCTCAGGATCCAGCAATTCCACTTTTGGGTATATACCAAATACCCAAAGGACATACCACAAGGACATGTGCTCAACTATGTTCATAGCAGCATTGCTTGTCATAGCCAGAACCTGGAAACAACTTAAATGCCCCTCGACCGAAGAATGGATAAGGAAAATGTGGTACACAATGGAGTACTACAGAGCAGAAAAAATAATGACATCTTGACATTTGCAGGCAAATGGATGGAGCTAGAAAACATCATATTGAGTGAGGTAACCCAGGCCCAGAAAGACAAATATCATATGTACTCACTTATAAGTTGCTTTTAGACATAAAGCAAAGAAAACCATCCTACAATTCACAATCTGAGAGAACCTAGACAACAATGAGGACCCTAAGAGACATACATGGATCTAATCTACATGGGAAGTAGAAAAAGACAAGATCTCGTGAGTAAATTGGGAGCATGGGGACCATGGGAGAGGGTTGAAGGGAAGGGGAGAGGAAAGGAGGGGAGCAGAGAAAAATGTATAGCTCAATAAAATCAATAAAAAATAAAGAAAGAATATAAAAAAGACTATTTAAACCCTACTGTCAAACTCAAGCCTAAAGATGGGCCTTGTTAAGAAGCTCTCCAGTTGGGTCAACTAAATACACAGGCATCCTTTATCTGCCAGTGTGTTCACTGCTTGGGGTAACAGATTTAAATGTCAATATTATTTTTCCAATAATCAAATACTTGCAAAACATCCTGGTCTAATTATACTCTGTGTGGTGGCTAATCTTGATTGTTAACTTGGCTAGACCTGGAATCAATTAAGAGAGTTGTCCCTGGGTAGTATGTGAGGGTACTGCCAGGAACGATTAACTAAAGAAGAAAGCCCAACCCGAGAGGTGGTGGCATCTTCTGCTAGCAGCTGAGAGGTAACGAGGTCCTAGGGAAAAGCAATGCCCTTTGCCTGCCTGCCTCCAACCTCTGCAGATGAGCTCATCTGTTCTGCTCCTGCTGCTGTTCCCATGCTTTGCTGTCACGAGAAGTCAGTCTCTGCAGCCCACCAATGGAACTGCGGACCAGCTGCTCATTAACGAGCCTCTAGGCCTTATGTCACAGGTTGAGATTGTGGCATAAGTCTCATGGGTTAAACAACAACAATCTCCTCAGCCTCTCCAACACGAAGCTAGCCTAAAACAACAAAAGTTATGGAAGAATCAAGGTCTTTGTAAGTGAAATCTTGAGAGCTGTATTTATACTCAGCTGTGGTGTCCTTGGTGAGCACGGTGAAGTGCTAGGTTCAATTTTTAACACACACAACAACTAACTATTCTGTATGATAGTCTAAGAGCAGACGTGTGTCACCATACATGTTCCAAAACTCATAGGCTATACAATACCAAAGCTGAATCCTCATGCCCCAGCATAAACTATGGGCATCAAGAAAGAATGCTGTCATTGCCAGGTTCACCAGGGCAGCAAATGTACCTTTCTGGTGTGAGATGTTAATAAAACAGAACACGCATGTGTGGGTGCAGGAATATATGTGAAATCTCTGCATCATTCTTCCTATTTTGATGTGAGTTTAAACTGTTCCCAAAATGTCTGTAAAAGAGCATCTATTCTAGGGGATAGGGTAGAAATTTTTTCAATTAAAAAAAAAAGAGGATCCATTCTAAAAACTGAAATGCAATATGCACATTTCTGCACATACATATACACCTGTCCTATAAAAAATACTTCTTTGTTTGATGGATGTCAGAAGTACTCACCCACCTTGACTGCATACTTACTTTGACATCATGACATTTCGATTGGGAAAAGGGGGGGGGGGGTAGGATCAGTAAAGAAGGCAAGAGACTCTCATCTGATTCCTGATAACGGTGGGAAAACTTCTCCAGGAATTCAGCCAGAGAGCAGTCACATTTAAACTTAACAAATACATGCTGATGATTTACTAGCTAGAAGAGATGAGTGGTAAGAATTGAAACCTGTTCCATCTTTTCCAATCTTCATCCGTAAGTGAGCCTTAAGAGAAAGATCGCTTTCTTTCATTTTCTGCCTTTGATCCATATGGGCCCAGACTTACAATCTGTCAACAACTTCCTCCACGCAACTGGCAAGTGCAAACCCTCTGTCGATAAACAGCTCACATGCTTGTCTACAGCATTAGAGCGGCTTCCTTCTTCTTCCCAGGTTTTCCACATGCACGAAGGACATGGCTCCATCTTAGGCACTTCCAACAAGTTGCTTCGACTTAGAAAACAGCTGCACAGAAACCTAGGTAGAGATGTGTCTTTGTGTTGTATCTGCCCTTTTTCCATGCTGGCACTTTGGAGCTCTCAGTGATCTCATTTCTTTTACATCATCTGTCTGATCTAAACTGAGTTTGCTTGGTGGTTCCTGTAAACAGAGACTACACTTTCATTTCCTGGCTGCCCAGACTCAAATAATCACACGGAAACTATATTAATTATAGCACTGTTTGGTGGATGGCTCATGCATATTTCTAGCTAGCCCTTACATCTTAAATTAACTCCTTTCTCTTAGTCTATGTATTGCCATGTGGCTGTGGCATTACCTCATTTTCTACATGTCTTGTTTCCTCTGTGATGGGCTGGCATCTGCTTGACTCTACCTATTCTCTCTCTATATCTCTGTTTGGATTTCCCACATGGCTTTATTCTGCTAAGCCACTGGCCAAAACATCTTTATTCATCAACCCACAAAAGCAACACATATACAGAAGGACATCCCACATCAGTTCCACTGATAAATACATAATGGCTGAACAAAACCTTCCCTTGTTTATTCATTCATGCTGAGTTAATTATTAATTCTCCAGGACAATGCTCTTCTTGGGGGCCCATCACTTACTCTCTTAACTCCAGATTGTCAAGGGCCCACGGGAGCATTATCCTTGGAATTACAGCCAGTAAGAGGCAGAGGGGAAGTTAACTAGTAAACAAAAAGAAACCTGCTATTCATAGAAAAAGGTCAGAGGCTATGTTGTACCCCAGACAACTACACACTTGATAGGGAAAAAAAATAAAAAGAAAGGAAATGTAGACAGCCTGGAACCCACTGGGTAATAGGTCTATCACAAGCACATTTGCTATCCAATAAAAAGTCCTTGCCCAGCAAATTCGAGTCATGATTTCTATCTTATTACAGTGAGGAATCTTAGGACTGAGCAGCATTTAGAATTTGTACTCAGAAGCTGTCGTCATGTGAAAGTGACATGGAAGTGGAGTGGAGCCCGAGGGTGGGTAGGGAGTGAAGGGGGAGGTGAGGGATGTGAGAGAAGAGTAAAGGGAGAATTAGCAAAAGCAATTCTCATTGGAAATTCCATAATGAAATCTAATACTGTGCATGCTTACTAAATTGTTTATTTATCTATTTATTTATGCATTTATTTGGGATGGGTTATGGGAGCCACAGCATCATGTGGTCAGGAAACAATGTTTGGGAGTCAGCTTTCTCCTCCCACCATGTAAGTTCCAGGGATTGAACTTAGATTGTCGGCCTTCGTGACAAGCACTTCTACCTACTTAGATATACGGGCCTAATATTTCAGAGACCATCCTTTTATGTCTGAGAAAGCCTAAAGGAAAGATAAAGCTTTTAAGGTCTCCAAACGATGGTTACACCTTTGAGAGCAACCATGTTTGGGATATAAAGTACTCTCAAAAGTTTATGTGTTGGAGAATTGTTCTCCAGCTAGGAGATCCATTATGGAGAGGTGATTTGATGACAAAGACTCTAATCAAATCAGAGCATTATTCTATTGATGAATTCATGATTAAATAGACTATCAGATGTGCTGGGATCTGAGGAGGGAAGGTCCTAACAGGAGGTCGTGGGTCACTGGGATGTGGCAGGAACTGAGGAAGGCAGGTCCTAACTGGAGAACGTGGGTCACTGGGGGTGTGCCCTTGTAGGATATGTTCTGACCTTCTCTTCCTATATGCCCTTCTGGTTTCTGGTCACCCAGAGGTGAGCTCTTTTACTCTGCCACACCCTCCTGCTATCGGAATTCCCTGTCTCACTGCACCTAAAAATGGGATCCCCTGACTGTGGGCTCTCAAACTGTAAACCAAAATAAACCATCTCTTCTTTATGTTGTTGTCCTCAGGTATTCATTCAAGGTGACCAGAAATCTGACTGTCAGGATGGGCTCTGTGGGATGGATATAACAACAGGACTGATGGGCAGACACACAGAGGCCATGTTACCTCTTCTCTCCTTCCCACCGCTAGCTCCTGTTCAGGGAAGATCTGGGATGCCTAAGATGCAGGTACCTGCATGGATGAGAGAGGAAACACTGTTTTATTCAGTGAGGTCATCTCTGATAGTCTGCTCTTGCTCCAGTGAGTAACCTCCCACCCCTTCTCAGGTAAGAAACTCTGATTAAATCTGGGTCACACCAAAAGAATACGGAGAGTGGGAAGAGACTTGTGGAGAAGTGTGCTGGTGGGAAAGGAAGGGAATGAGGAGGGGAAAGGACTAAAGTTCTTTTTTTATTTTATTGAGAAAA
>NW_026068055.1:287491-376548 GCF_014885135.2 Alexandromys fortis | reverse complement strand
GCAATTTTGTCCACTTCCCATAGACAAGAGGATAAGTATATGATTTTCCTTGGGTTCACCTTCTTATTTAGCTTCTTTAGGTTCACCAGGTATACACTCTGTGACCTTTATTATATACAAGTCTGAAGCTGGCAAAGGACAAAAATGACAACAATGATGGCAAATTGAACACAGCCCCTGCAGTAATGAGCTCGCCTGTCTTCTAAGTGACTCACAGCAGAAGCCTTGTTAAGGAAAGTGATCCCATCCGTGCCTGCACACATCCTGACTCCTCTTGCCCAGACAGCCTTCATCCTTTCCCCAATTCACTACATCTTCCATTGTCCCTTAAATCCCAGGAAGAGTGAAAGGAAAGCAAATGAAAGAGATTGGTCAGAAGTTAACTATTGAATCTGAATCATGGTTATCTTGGGGTTAGACTATTCATCATATACAGGTATACTCCTGTACAGATTGGAAATTTTCCCTAACAAAATGTTTAACCAAGAGCTGGAGTTGTGGCTCAGTGGTACAGTATCTGTGGGGCATGTCCAAAGACCTGGGTTTGATCCCTAGCCCTGAAAACTATGAGGAGCTTGACCCACCCACCCCCATTCCAATCAAATAGAGCATTTTTTTTCCTGAAGGGTTATCCCTCCTTGTATTTTTTTATTTATTTTTTTATTTATTTATTAAAGATTTCTGTCTTTTCCCCATCGCCGCCTCCCCTTTCCCTCCCCCTCCCCCAATCAAGCCCCCCTCCCTCATCAGCCCAAAGAGCAATCAGGGTTCCCTGCCCTATGGGAAGTCCAAGGACCACCCACCTCCATCCAGGTCTAGTAAGGTGAGCATCCAAACTGCCTAGGCTCCCACAAAAACAATAGGTGCAGTAGGATCAAAAACCCATTGCCATTGTTCTTGAGGTCTCAGTAGTCCTCATTGTCTGCTATGTTCAGCGAGTCCGGTTTTATCCCATGCTTTTTTCAGACCCAGGCCAGCTGGCCTTGGTGAGTTCCCGATAGAACATTCCCATTGTCTCAGTGTGTGGGTGCACCTCTCGCCGTCCTGAGTTCTTTCCTCGTGCTCCAAATAGAGCATTTTAAATGACAGGCTCTGCAACACTCTCCCCAAAAGTACTGGAGTTCTGCAGCTATTTTGAATGCATCTCTAGATCATACAGCAGAATCTAGCTTCATCCCCCCATGCAGGCTATTCTGTTCACAGGCACGTTCCTCGCCCAACTCTACTGTTCTCTAATGCTCAAAGTCATAGTTGTTTTGACTAGAATATTGCCAGTTATTACTTCTATGCATCTCAAAACCACACATTTTGAAAGAGGAAAAAAGTCAGCTCTAAAGGAAACAGTTGCCAGCTGATGAGTTTGCTGGAAAGATAACTTAGGGCTTGGTGTTCTATAACTCTTATGGAGGAGATGAAGGGAGAGAACCCTTCTGGTTCTCCTTCCCAGCCAGGGCACCATTTCCTAGCTGCCAAGAGTGTTGCGCAGGGGTGTGTTGGCCAGTTTTTAACGGCCACATTCCTGTGGAGTTGTAAAGGTGTCTAGTATGTGTAGCTGTCTCTGCAGCATGCAAGCTCATAGCAAAGCTGCTCAGAACGTGGATGGTATCACTAGACCCCAGGCTATCCTTTAATCGTGACAAGAGAAAATGAGAAAGAAGCAGGAGTCAAAGAGAAAAACTGTGAGGGAGGGAGGACAGAAAGGAGGGGAGGGATCCATTGGTTTGGTGAGCCATAAAGTGATCTTCAAGAATTGCTTCCAGTCCATCGTTTTACAGGTGGGACAATTGGGACTGGGGGCTCTTTGCTGACGATTTGAAACTAAAGTCTTTCTGTCTTGCATTCCCAGGTCAGCTACTTCTCTGCATATCAGTTGCCTGGTTAACTTCGTAAGACCACGCTGGTCCCAGTACAGGAGTAGGAAGTCTGAAGACTTTTTAGAAAATCAGAAGGATTTCCCTGCTGATGCCCCAGCACTGGGTGGTGGTTTGTCTAGCAGGGAGCCTTCAGACTCCATGCATTCCCAAGTGTGTGCTGGAAACTATCCCTCCATCCAAAAGGGGGCCAAAGTCTAAATAATTTTGTACTTTCCAGCTGGTGTCCTTTGATCACTGATGGTCCAAGAATGCCCTCTGGTGACTTCCTGCTGTGTGTTCAGGCAGACACATGGCTCCTGGAGACAGAAAGTGGCTGTGGGAAAAGGGAGGGAGGGTTAGACCCCTGGATGTGGTTTTCTCTCCCACCAAATGTACTGTGGGTGTCCTGTGAGCAAACTGACGGGCTGTGACCAGGAAGTTGGATGAAAACTTAATACATTGGTAAGCCCCAGTTGCATTTCTGTTTTGTTCTCTAATGCTGTCTGTAATTATTTTTAATTACACAATTATTTCAATACTTACTCAACTCATATTATATTAACTCAAGGCAAAGAAACAATACCAAATGGGTAGGCATAAAACTCTCTAACACAATTTTAACTTGAGCTTGTCCTTCTGTGGTTTTCTTCATCATCACATGACCAACGTTTCAAAGAACATTAACAAAAGCATATCCATGGGTACTCAGAATGGATCTTTGCAGAGCTGATGCTTTTTTAGTTTTGGAGGCCGGAATTTAAGACAGAAAAGGGAAAAAAACGTGACATTCGTGTCTCTAAGAAAATTGAATGGAGCGTTGGTTGGAAAGAGCAATGGAGCTGAAGGCTTTCCTGAGCTGTGGCGTAAATGCACTTATCCTTGTGAATTCTTATTCTGATCAAAAATATTAAATGTGAGATTTGAAACGGACAGTGACAGCCCTCGCGCATGTGAAGACTGACAATAACACCAACTCTCATTTGTTTTTACCAAGTGGCAGGGAATAGAAGCAATTCACTTGTACTATTACACACCAACTGTCACAAGCACCTCTAAGAAAGGAGTTGCTCTTTTTTACACATCTCAGATGGGAATCCTGAGGTGGCCTGGTCAAGTTCATTTAGCTCAAATACTTACTTTTGGACTCCTCAGGCAGCCTGAAACAATAGACTTTCCCAGCCAGCTTCTCTGCCTGCCTCCTTGGATTCATCCTCGCCTGAAATCTCTTCCTGTTGCCTAATGCCTCCTTTGTTTAAGAAACTGTTATCTCGTGATTGGCGCCCTTTGGCATGCATTTTGTTGGCGACAGTGATACAGAAATTGTTTCATTGTTCTGCTTAGCATCTTTTAAACGTTTGGAACCAGGTATCAGAGACTAGTCTGCTCTCCTAGACTCCTTTGCTGTCCAAACAGTGCTTTTGTTCGGTGTATGATTTGTTTTCCGGGCTTTTATTTACCCAGGTTCAGTCCAGCTGTGTGAATGGCACATCTGGCGCTGTGCAGCCTTCTGAATGCAGTCTGTCTGCACAGAGCACAGTGGGACTACTGCCTTCTCGCTATCCAAACTGACTGCGGTTCAAAGGCAGCAAAAGACCTTGATCCTCGCCGCAGCGGCACCACACCGACCTCCCTCTCAGAGCTCACAGCTCGTGACAAACTTCTTTCATTTTCACCCAGGAAGTGACCACCAGCCAGTCTACAAATAAAACCTTTCAGGGCCTGATTTCTTAGTTTTTTTTCCCCTCTATATTGAGATTGTCCAAATCTCAGGTCAAGATGTGGAAGAGTAGAGTCCACAACAGAGCCATGGTTTTCCTCGTCAGGGTCCTCAGCCTGCCAGTGTCCCATCATCCATGAGTCTCCCAATTCAGCTCTCCCCCAATTCCTGTATCTTCATCTTCCCATGAGGACATCATAAGACATGATCACACGTCTTCCTGAAATCCAGACACGCTTTGTCTGTGGCATTTCCCTTCCCAACCAGGCTCCTCACTCTATCAAGAGAGGAAATGAGGTTGGTGGGGCATATCTTGTTTTTAAGCAAACCCATATTTAGTGACATCACTATTAGGAATTATCATTATAGTCTAAAAGGAACAATTGGGTGTTTATTTTTAAAAAAAAAAAAAGAAAGAAAGAAAAAAGTTCCTTTAAAACCCAAATTTGAGCATATAAGAGAAATGACATTTTGGTTATTTTTTTATACTTTGACAAAACAGACAAGAAAATGTATTTTCAAGATTACAGTACACAGCTAGGGAGTACAATAGTGCCTCAGCAATGGAAAATTAGAAGCTTTATGTTTTAAAATCCAAGCAACAAAGGTCATATGTATTTTCTATGCCCTCACTGTCCATCCTCTGAAAGGCCCTAAATACTTCTCCTTGGGTCAGGAAGCAATGAATACTTGTCCTCACAAAGGACCAGGTTAAAATAGTAAAAAAGAAGATAAAACCAAGTGACATTGCAGAGCACATGTGACCAGGCTTAGGCAAACACTCTTACCTCTAAGCTGCAGTTCACTCTTCCCGTGACAGGCCCAAGAGCTACTGTCTCTCCTAACCAGTGGGAGGTCCTGAATAAATTGTCACCAAATTTAATCAAAGCAGTCTCTCTGTGTGCTTCATGGGCATGCATCTGTCCCACTTCAGCTTAGTGACATGTTTGATGGGCATGTGCCCCCATGCTAGAGGAACACTTGGGAATTGACAGGCAGGAGGGGAACCTCCAGCTACAGTTCTACTCTGTGCGGGTTTGAAATACTGTGGTAGAAACAACAAAGTCTCTTTGTGGTCAAGAGTGGACGTAATATCCATCTATTAAGTTTATGTTCTTTTCAAGGAACTGTAGGCCAAGTGAGAGGTAAAGCTGGGTTTGGGCAAGCCTTGAGCTATGTAGTACTCAGAGCCACGACCCCTTCACAAATACCACCAACCCCATGTGCCAGACAGCACAAAGTTTACAGCTAGCTGGCTGAAGCCTTCGAAGCCAAATGGACTATGTAGAGGAAAATGCATGATGAAACATGCAGAAGCTGAAAATGATGCTAAGGGGCCCATGATCAAATTGCACCCATGTTCCCCATCATCCTTGGTTGGTGACAGCCCAGGCTCAACAGGCTCCTGTAAGCTCAGTGTGTAACCCACCTCCATGGCTATACTTTCTAGCTCCACTTCAGGGAGTCCTTGAAGTTCATGGGCAATGAGAAGCCACAGTGCCCTCGGAAGGATGAGATTCTCTTCTGTCTTTCAAGGATCAAAGATGCTAACAGATAAGGAAATTACTGCCAAGTGACTAAGGCCTTTGTGTCCTTCAAGGGATGGCTGAAAGTGTTCATGACCAGTTCTACCAGGACAGGCAACAAGCATTCACATTCAGAGACAGAAAGAGCTGTCTCCCATTCCCCTTCTCTCATCATGAACTTGAAGAACCTGCCCCTGAGGCGAAGGTTGTCAGTGACAATAAAGTGTCAGGCCAAGAAGTCTTTTGCAAGTGCCTGTGAATCTTAAATTATCCTGCTGCTGCTTCTTTTCTGAAATTTCAAGCCTTCCAGCAGCCCTGCTAATAGAGAAAGCTACGACCAATCACTTCCATGCCTATCTCCACCTTGTAAGACACACGAAGTCCTCCCTGTAAGGATTAACTGCCAGCCTCTCTCGTATCTGGAGTGATGTTTCCAATCAAGCCAGACAAGCATTTTGCTCTGGCTCCTGCCTCTACCTCAGAGGCGAAGTCTTGAAGAATGAGACTTCAGGTGGCTGCTGACACCTCTTTTCACACAGAGGCTTCTCTTGACAAACAATATTGACTACAAATCTGTCAGGACTCTCTATGGCCATCAGTCACTTCTGTCCCTTTGTCTTCCTGGGAGTACACACCTGTGCTTCCTCTTTCTCCCATGCGAAAACAAAATAAAACAAAAAGTTGAAATTCTCAGAATGAGGGCCATTGAGAGCCTTGCAGCTCGTGGGATGTTGGGGGTGCACTTACGACTGTGGATTCACCTTTCCAAGGGGAACTAAACTCTACAGAACAAAATGATGCCTTGGAGACATGAGCTTTGTAGTTGCCTAGAACACTTTGAAATGTGCTTTGCAGTTGTCTGGCTGACTATCCCTCCTCATTCTTACAAAGCTCTTAGAAAGTCAAATTTCAGTTAAAACAAAGCTTTATTGCATAGGCACCATGACTTCAGTGATCTAATGTTTTGAATAAGAAATGTCCTTGGTATAAGACATTATGGGGTCATAGACAAGTTTGCTTTCCAAATGCTGTGCTAAGCAAACTAAGTACATATGAGGGCCAGTTTCATAGCATAGGCTTCCAGTTTTCATCAAGTCAGATTGAAGAAGAAGGAGAAAGAAAAGAGAGGGTAGTGGGAAGACAGAAAGGACTTGGTTTATAGCAGGATTCGGGGACCTCAACTTTGGGCAAAGGAAGAAGACTTATTGCACCCTAGGCCTTGGTAATAAATCAAGAGTCCTACAATAGCAATTGTATGTTGTTAAGTCTGCCGCACGGATACTCTGTGAGCCCGGAAGCAGCTCCGGCAACCAGGACTGCCACCCTGCCTATAGAATCCCTAGACAACCTGGGATGTGATTATTTCAGTTCAGCAAGTGTTGCAACCTTTCCTAAGAAGTCTAAGAGAGTCTGTGTTAGGTTAGGATTGAAGCGTGGTCAGTAAAAATTATCTAAATTGTTCCAGTACAATAAAAACTCGGGAGTCAGAAACTGAGATAAAGACCTGGTAAATGCAAGGAACAGAAAACGGTTGATTGGCTAACCCAGTCAGCCAATGGCCAGCTCCACCCTTTGATTCAAGGTGGTTTTACTGGCAGAGTGGAATGGCTGTATCACAACCCCCCCCCCACACACACACACACAACATGAGGTTCAATAGCCTGGGGGATCCAAGGTGTGCTGGTCTCATCTTCTGAGTAAATGAATAACAGAAAGCAGCATAAGAATACACTACTGCAGCTTCTTTCTCTTGACTCTTGAAGAAGAAAGAACTGGAGTTTTGGTGAAAGCAAAAAGATCTCTCCCCAAGTTTTATCAGTGATTAAGCTGATGGCCTGGCAGCAAGCAGTCAGCAGCTGCAGGAAAAGAAACACAAGTGTCTTTCTTCTGGCCTGTGCCTCATCTGTGTGTACACCAAGTCGCCTAAGAAGAAATACCAGCGACTTCCCAGCAACACGGAGATATACACATAATTACAGTGTTGGGCTTGCAAGTTTGGTTTAGAACAAAAGCTTAAGCTAAAATGATTCAATATTAAACAGAATTTCACGTCCCCCTTGGTTGCCACAGATCTAACTTACCTTTTCCATTTTTCTAAATTTTTGAAATTAATGACAACAATCTAATGTTGATTCAAAGCAGAGGGGGAGAATGGAGAGTGAGCCTCAGAAACCAGCCATTTTTTTCGGTTGGGGTAATGGTGGATGTCTAAGCCACAAGGAAAAGGGGATCTGTCTACAGATGGGGGTGGAGTCGTTTAATGGTAAAAGGCAACAAATCTGTTTAATAAGGATTTAATCTGACTACAGAAAACCCCAAGTCTTTGACACTCTGTTCCAAACCTCACAGCTCCACAAGACTTCATCTCTGCCCAACGTGTACTTTAAATATGGGCAATGGGACCTAAACTTACACAAATATAAAAGTGACCAGAAGGAATTTTTTCTTTGATCATAAAAAGATCCTTGGTCCTTGCCCAGATCTCACGTATCTATGGCAAAGTTGAAATGGTTAGCATGATGGTGTTCGTCAAGTTATGTGCATGAATCTAAGTGGTCAACAAGATTAAAAAACAGCCACTTTTGAGAAAAAGAGAAAATATACAGCAGAAGAACTATGTCCCCTGCTCCTTTGTTCATAGCAGACATGAATAGTCAATACCAGCACTGCCAAGGAACCTACTCAACCTCAGAACCCTTCCTGTGGAGCTCCAAGCAGCTCCTGCCAGTCAACAAGAACTGGCTTCCGGACTGTAAATGCCCTGCCATCCTTGAGTGACAGAAAGCAGGCACTAACAGTTTGCACTCAGTTGTATGTTTAGCTGAGCATCTAGAATACTTCATCATCTGATTCTTTAAGTTTTACAAGCTCTTTGTTTGTACCTGACCTTTGAACCTCTCAGAACCTTTGTGAGGTAAGTTGGTCAGGTATTTGGACCCACTCTTTTTTTTAAAAAAAAAAAAAAAAAGGAAGGAAGAGTTTGTTGGCTCACAGTTTGAGGGGACAGTCCGTCATGGTGGAGAAGCCATAGAAACCAAGCCTTGAGGCAACTGAACGCACTGCATCTGTGGTCAGGAAGAGAGAAAGATGAATGTTGGCACTCTGTTCCCTGTCTCTTTTAAATTCAGTCCTGGACTGCCCCCCATGAAACAGTGCCAACCACAGTGAATCCCACCTCAATGAATCCAGGCTAAAACTCCCCCACAGCAATTCTTGATGACAATCAATGTAAGCCTCACAAGGATTGATCAAGTACATTTGCTGTTTCGATTTGTTCATCTGTTCTCTGAGGAAAATGTGAGGCGGGAAGATCTCTCCTTGTTCTCCTTTTCTTTTCCAGTGCATCTTCCAGAGTCTGGCTGAGAGAAGACACTCTGAACTCTAGTAGGTGCCCTGTGGACCTATAGTGAGACCTAGCACCACCATTCTTAACCAGAAGACACAGAGTGCATAGAACACAGGGAACCAAAGGAGAGCGGGCAGGAAGAGGACAGCTTTTGCTACAGGGCTCACAAGCCAGAAACTAGGAAAGGTGAAGACTACAGAGCACAAACCCTCTGTGGGGTCCACATGGCCACATCTGTGACACTGCCTCTTCTTGAGACTGACGGCAAATGTCCCTCTCTCCCAAGCTTTGAAATCACGAGGATCTGTTCTTATTCTTTGGAACCTCAATTTGTAGACAAGCAAAGTGGCAGTCACAGAAGTGGTCTTGTAAGGCTGGAAAGCTGCTATTTGCAAAGAAAATGCCTTCATTTGTCTCTGAGACCAGCATTCTGCTCACTATGGACCTGAAAATTCCAGAATTTGGAATGAAATTTTGGGATTGAGGAAGTGAATATAGACTAAGCATAGAGCAAACAGGAAAGAGAAGGCAAGGCTGGCCCAAAAGGCTGAACAACTTGTCCATGGTCACAAAGCCTCTGGAACTGAAGAACCAAACCTGAGCTCCTCTGTGTCAGGCTGTGACTGGTGAAGTAAGCTGTGGGGCTCAGCACAGAGAAGAAGTGCACCCCCTCCCCACACTGCCCAGAAGGACCTCTCTCAGACCCCTTCCCTTCTTCCACGGGTATCATCGTCTCAGTCACACTCACCTCCGCACAACCCACCCCCTCCTGCCCACCCCTGCAATGTCCCTTCCCCTGCAAGCTGAGGGAAACAGCCTGCTTACTCAGAACAGTCCCAGCCAAGTGACTTAAGATAAGACAAGCACCTTGGCAGGGAGACTTGAATATAAAATTGCAAACAGCTTTTGAAGTTACAGATCCAGAATATTCTAAGCCAAAGAAGAGGGGCTTGCCTCTTCTGCCCCTTGTCTAACTCAACACTCCAAAAAGAGGAAATGGGTCCGGCCAGCCTTCGGATGTGATCTCACAAGGCTGCCTGCCACACACACACACACACACACACACACACACACACGCGCGCGCGCGCGCATTTACAGCCTGTCACCAGAGTAAAACCCCCGTGAGGCTTGTCACCACCAAAAGCAGGGACACCTTTCTGCTGAAAGCAGAACAGAGGGGTATGGTTTAATGTCCTAGCATGGGCTCAGATATGTCCTGCCTGGTCTCAATGGGCTCTCACCTCTGTAAGACATCACGTACTCCAGATCATAAGACAAGACGACGACGGAGGGTCTCTGAACACAGAGCCGGCCCACCCTACCACATGCTATTGTATGACCCTGACCAAGTAACTTAATCCCTCAACTTTTCCACCTGAGAAATGAGACTGGAAAAATAGCACTGCCCTACTTCATTGTTTACAATACCCAGGGCTTTTGAAAAACTAGAAAACAGGTAAAATATCAAAGTAAGTGGGTCATGGATAGAATCTGGCAAAATGACAGGTGCAAAGTCAGCAATAGATGTCACTGTTTATTTTAAAGACAGAAAACAAAATTATCAAAATACGTACTAGAGAACTCTTAAGTTTGGGTGGCACCTCAATAGATTCCCAGTGTATTTTAGATTCCATACAGATAGGTGCAGACAACCCTGATGTTATGACATCATGTTTAATGACATTATTGTCAGGCATAGAAGTGAATAATTAACGGGAGTCAGGAATATTCTTTTCTGAATTGTCATCTTAAAGTAACAGCAAGATTATACATATTTTAGCCTGTATGTAGCATGTATATGTGTGTGTGTCTTAGCCTGCATGTAGTATGTATACATATCTTAGTTTGTATGTAATATATATGTGTATAAGTGTATATCTTAGCCTGTATGAGATATATAGTTCTATACTTTCCAAAATCCAAACAAAAACTTGATTAGTTCATAGTTAGAGAAATTAAACAAAACACCCAATAACCTGAAGCACCAGCTGGCTTGCAATATACAAACAGGGCTATCTAACGGAAATCACGATCAAAGATTAATAAGCCGGGAAGATTGCATCATGACTTCCCCTCCTGGCATGATTAGACATTTCTTCTGGAAGCTTCGAGAGGCCCAGATTTCAAAATCTAAATGGAATTGGGCCACAGATATTTCTTAGAGATTACCAGTAGTACTTTCACCCCAGGAAAAGCCAAAACCAAAACCAAGGATTCTTTTAGGTGTAGAGGGCACCACCTGAGCCCGTAGCTCTATGTGTGTGCAGAGCCTTCACTACAGAAAGCTGTTTGAAATTGACCTGGTGAGTGTGCAAAGACAGACGGACAGGAAGACAGACTAAATGGCACACACACACACACACACACACACACACACACACACACACACTGCTGTTTTGCTTCCACTGCTTTGCCTCACATTTTCCTTGAAGGAGTTTAGGGATTCAACCTTTGTCTTCCCTCCATTTACATAGAAATGTCTCCAGCTAGGGTTTCCCTTCACTGGTAAAATGGTAGAGAGTTCTACTGTCCTCTAAACATGAAAAGTCTGAGAGCAGACGTTACAAGCCCCATCTTTGAAGTATTCATGTAAGGAAGATCTGGAGTTATAGCAAAGCTAATCTGTCCTTAGGATCTATGAGCACTGGAACCAGCTGGGTCATTTGGCAGCAGACAAAAGCTGAAGGGACCTCAAAAGCTGGCTTTTGCTTAGTGGTAAATTCAGGGCTTCTCATGGGCTGCACCAATTACATATTTGAAAACCTCTCATATATTAAAATTTGAATAGATTCCAGAATACTGCTACATGAGCTATGGTATTTTTCTTGTTTACATTTAGCAAACGATTGCTTTTGACCCAGGAGTGATTTTTAAAACAACATGCATGCGTTGGTTTAGAGATAGCGTCAGATGTCAGGCTCTGAGGCCCTTCATCAATAAAAAGCCCAACACAAGCAGCCCCTTGTGGCCATGCCTGTCATGATCTGAGTAAGGGCACAGAGAAGAAGATTCCTAAGGGGCTGGTCTTAGGTCACAACATCAGCCATGGCTCATGGTGTTGTAGGAAGGGTGGGAGAGGCCAAGAGTGACCTCAAACTGGAGCCTCCCTCAGATCTCATGTGCCTCCTGAGACACCCTCTTTGGACAAGACCTTTGGATCCAAAGCAAGAAGTATAGCCGAACTAACATCTCAGCTCTTCACTGAGCTGCTGAAGGATGTAAATCTCTCTTTTCTAGGCCTAGTTGTGGTGTGAGACAATTCTGTATTCTGTCAATTATGTTTTAAATAAACGCTGATTGGCCAGTAGCCAGGCAGGAAGTACAGGCAGGACAACCAGACAGGAAGTAGAGGAGAGGCAATGAGAACAGGAGAATTCTAGGAAGGAGGAAGCCCATTCCTCCCCAGTCCTGCCTACACACGGAAGAAGAAAGATGTGACCTGCCCCTCTGAAAAAGGTACCCAGCCATGTGGCTAGCATAGATAAGAATAATGGGCTAATATAAGTTACGAGTTAATAAGAAGCCTGAGCTAATGGGCCAATCAGTTTATAACTTATGTGGACCTCTCTGTGTGATTTTCCTTTGGACTTAACAAATGCAGGAACCTGGCACTTCAGACACAGGGTCCAGAGGACCTGACCTGGATCTGACATGAAAGCTCTCTTCCTGACAACTAGCTTTCACAGTACCAGAAGGCACTCTGGAAGCTTCTGGAAGAAGGGAACAATCAGAACCACAGACTCGGAACCACAACAACAGTCAGCACAGCATAATGAGCCTAAGGGTAACCAAGAGCTCTCTAATTGGACTCAAGGTCCAGTCAACAAGAGGAAAATCATGCCTGGTTCTGAAAACCTAGCCAACTACTCAGGCTTAGTGAAGTCATAGATCTTGTAGGAGAATCTACAGCCACCACTTTACTAAAGGGCATGCATAATTCATAACTACATCCTAAGTATGCATCCTAGTGCTCACAGGTGAGTACAGCTCTCGTTATTTACAAGAGACGGAGATTATTACAGAAAACCACAACTGATAAAGATGCAGAGTTGTGAGTCCCAGTTCCAGTGGACAGATCTACAACACAGCACCTGCACCCAAGCTAGGCTCAGGGATCATTGTAGGAGAGAGGGAGGGAAGACGGTAAGAACCAGAAGTCTGCTGTGAGACTGTGTCTCCTAGAAATGTCACAGAAGCTATATTCATGACGTCTCAACAACATGGCTGCCTAACAGGACCTGAGTGTAGATGATACCAAGTGTGCTCATACCGAAGGGAGAAAGCTCAAGAGGCCTCAATCCTACACAAGAACTACAGACAGCTAAGGAATTCTGGAAACAGGAGAAATAGTCTCCTCCAAGGAAAAGCACACCAGGTGGGCATCCAACATCAGATGGTCAGCCCTGAAAACACACACACAAACACATACACACAATGTTATACAAACATACCAGGTTGTACTTATAAATTTAGAAATACATACTACAAACACACATGCGTACGTGCGCGCGCGCGCACACACACACACACACACACACACACACATACGCCAATTATAGAAAATGAGGTTATAAATCCTAAAGGGGATTATATAGGCGGGGTTGAAGAGAGGAAAGGGAAAGTGGAAAATGACAAAATTTTATTATAATCTCAAAAAATTATAAAATCCTTTTTTAAAAAGAAAGTTGTTGGATTTGGGATTCAACACTCTTTTTAGTCCATTTTTAATTCTCAGCCGGTGGTTTTCCAAGTCTTCCCATGAATCCAGCTATCTCCTAATAGTTTGCTTCCCCTCAAATTATATAAATAATGTCAACACACCTGTTATGTTTACTTCCCAGTTTCAGGAACATTGCTTCCTATTGTTTCACTTTGTGGTTTAGAAGTTCAAGAACTTTTCTCCCCCAGGAAGAATATCAGAGCAAAGAAAATAGAGTTACAAATCTACTTAAGAAAGAACAAACAGGGTTCTCCAAGGAAAACAGAGGATCTGGCATCAGGAGAACATGCCCACTACACAGAAAGAAGCCAAATGCATTAGTCATTATAAATACAGATGTGCTTTTGAACAAAACACAATAAAAAGTTGAAACTTACCCTTGAAACCAGAGCACTTACTACAAGTGCTGTTGGGGTCTGAAGGAGAAGCACACAGTTCCCTGCTGGACACTGACATCAACAGAAGGGTTGGTGGGCACCCCTGGGAAGTGGCAAGATTCTGCCCACCTTTTGGCTTAAAAGGCCAAGTTTATTCTCCCTGCTTTGCTAGGCAGAGCACATTTTAGCAGTTCACCAAATTGTGCTGTGAGCCTTCAGGAAAACGATGGGGTGCTGAGAGATAGCCACACTCCGCGAGAGGCTGTGGGTCTCTAGTGGCATCCACACTTAGCGTGCACAGCTGGCCCCAGAAGTCTTCTCTGACAACACACAGCCGCCTCAGTGGCCATCCGCCTCCCTTGAAAAGGGAAAGCGTTCACTGCCACAAAATGGACTAAAAAGCAGACTATGGCCACGTGGCTTTTCATTTGCACTTCCCTAGCCCATGGCTTTTAAATAATTAGGAGCAATTTTTTTAACACTTGTGAAGAACAGTAAGTGATTTAGCAGGGAGCATTTTCCCTAATGAAACAACAGTAGGCAGCTGCATTCGGGCCAACAGGGAAAAGGAACTGCAGTTCTCCGTTGCTGATTCATGGAGCATTTTCACACTGCTCTCGCATGAGATTCCAGGGCCTGTGCCCTCTTCATCTTTGGATTCATAGAGCCTTCAGGAAAAGCGCAAAGATGTAGAATTATAACGGACGTTTGAAGAATGGATAAGTGCAGGAAAAACAGACATCCACCAGGAGACAACACAGAGAATTCATGAGATAAAAATGAAATGTAATCAAGGCAAAAATAATAATAATAATTTCCACAGCTAATCACCTGCGCATTAAGGAGGGACTCCTCTGCTTCCCAGACTTCATCAGGGACTCGCTGCAAATTAACTATGAGTATTTAAGCAATAGATTGATGAACTGTGCGCATATCAACATCAACACTATCAAAAATGTCAGTCACACCCAAAATACATTCACACTAAATTCTCCAGAGGTGATGGTGACAGTGTCCCTGCAAAGTCTGGAAACTGTGGTCTGGAAACGGGGGGTTGAAGGATGCTGAGGGCAGAGGTTTTGTTTGTTTGTTCGTTTGGTTTTATTTTTTCCTTTGCCTCAAAGCTGGCTCAAACACCTGCAGCACTGCCTAAGAGCAGGTTGAGGAAACCCAGGTCAGACCCCCAAGATGGAGCCAAATAGATGCTTTTGTCTTTATGTCCTTTTTACCTCCTCCTCCTCCTCTCTCCCCCAAACCCAAGGAAACCATTTATATTAGGATGAAAGTGATTATGTGAGCCAAGCCTGGTGGTACAGGCCTGTCACTGCAGGTACTCAGGAGGCTGAGGCAGGAGGATTGCATTCGCAAAGACTTCCTAGGCTACAGAGTCAGTGCAAAGTCAGCCTGAACAACATATTGAGAACCTGGCTCAAATGTTTGGAAAGGGGCTGGGAATGGAGTTCAATGGTGGATTGCTGACCCAGCAGGTATGAGGTCGTAGGTTGAATCACCAGTTAACACACACACATCACACAACCTAAAAGAATGTCGACCATAAAATTTTTGTTTTTTAGTAGAAATAATGATGTTATTCTACAAAACAGTGAGACTCCTTCTTCTTCCCCCCCATACCTGCTCTCCAGCTCCTCAGTATTGTATCTGTGTTCAAGCATGCTCTCAAAGTGAGAATGATGTGTGTTTCAGGACAACCTTGGGTGTCAGCATTTGCCTTCCATCGTGTTTGTGACAGGGTCTCTTTGATGTTCACCACTGTGGATTCCAAACCATTACCCTACCCCCAAGTCTCCAGGCCTTCCTCTATATCCACCTCCCATGTTGTCATAGGAATTCTGTGTTACAGACGGGCGAGTCTGTGTCCAGTCCTAAGTGGATTCTGGGAATCCTGACTCCAGTCTTATGGAGTCAAACTTTTAACCCACTGAGCCAGATCTTCTGCGCAGCAGCAGAATTTCTACTGTCCATACAGCCAGGGGCATCTTGGGAAAATTATGAAGCCAGCTTCACAGTGAGCAGGTACCTGTGTGATGAGGTAGCTGTATCCATGTTTTGATCTTTGAAACTTAACGCTCAGGCCTTGGCTCTCCTGTGACGACGGAACTGTTCATATTTGAAGAATAAGCTTTTCCTACATGGTTGACACGGGTTGTCTAGCCGGCTTCAGACACCGATCGGTGGTTCTCTAGCGACCTCTAGTGGTCCAATGGGGACCATGTTCTATCAATGGGAAGGGAAAAGAGGACAATAATGAACGTGGGGACAGTGTAACGCACTCCCTTCTCCATACTTTGGGTGCCTCCTTTCTTATCTCTATCCTTCTCTCAACCTTGGTTTTCTAGTGTCCTCTCCCAGGACTGCATTTCTTCAAAGGAGTTAAGACAGGTCGTTTCCAGTGTTGGGTTTTAAGTGCTGTATGGTACTCCAAAGCTACACAGAGAAACTCTGTCTCCAAAATCCAAAAACCAAACCAAAACAAGAGCTATTTTCTAGCTACTGTTAAAGTTTTTGTTGTTGTTGTTGTTTGGGTTTTTGGGTTTTTTTTTTTTCTTCATTCTTCCAGGGTTTTGGTTTGGTTTCCGGTTTGGGTTTTTGCGGTGGAGACTGAGGCAGGGAGAGGGGCTGGGAGTTCATTGTGAAGTCCCAGAAGCAGAGAGAGCCAGGCTTTTAATACACATTTAAAAGGACAGAGTCAGCAAAGGAAATCAACCTTTGAGTGAGCTTCAGAGACAACCCTTCCCAACAGATAAAACTCACCCACAGCTCTGCCTGTGGACAAAGGAAGAGTCTGGTTGAACCTGGATCCTTATTGTATGTTATTGGGTTATAATTTTTATTTTTCTCTTCACCACGTCTTCACACAACTACTGAACATATGTCATATATTTAAGTAGATGCTCACCAACATGTACTAGAAAAACATTTTTCAACAACAACAAAAAAAAAGATGAAAATTCCTCTTGGCTTTGAACAAATCGTTATCCCGTAGAAGGCAGAGCTCCATGTAAATCTTCATATATGATGTGCACACATTGAAATGTGGCTGATATGTTCTTTTCTTTCTGTCTGTCTGTCTTCTTTCCTTCCTTCCTTTCTCCCTTCCTTTCTTTCTCCCTTCCTTCCTTGGTTGGTTTAGTTTGGCTATGGTTTTTCGATTCAGCTCTGTGTAATCGCCCTGGCTGTCCTGGAACTGGCTTTGTAGACCAGGCTGGCCTCGAACTCACACAGATTCACCTGCTGTTGCCTCCCGAGTGCTGGGATTAAAGGCCTGAGCAACCACACCTTACCAGCAATGATTAAAAATGGCAATGTACTTTTAAAACATGAGTAGAGCAGAATATACCAACAGAAACAGGAATGGAATTCAAAGACAACACTGTAAATTGTATATGCATTCCCACTTCGCCTCAAAGTTCTATTCCAAGACTATGATCCAGTAAAAGCGTCCCTTACTGCAGATCTGAGATTAAGCACTTTCTTCCTTCTGGTGACTGAGAATAGGCCAGGCCTATGGAGTGGGCATCCCAGAAGGACCTGCTTCATCTGCTGTCCTTCCTGACCTAACGTGGAAGGAGCAGAAAGGGGTGAGCAACACTTGGCAATCATCTAGTGAATTGTCATTATCGAAGACTGTGGTCTTAGCGTAAGTTAGTTTGCTGCCTCACGTCTTTGGTCTATTTTAGGATGAGATTCGTTATAAAAATCAGTCACTTGTTGCTCTCTGGAATACCACATGAAGGTTGTCACACCAAGTTTATAAAAGTTTGGTTTTGTGTTTTTTCCTTCTCCAAAATCAAAGGTGTGTCTGTGTGGGGAAAAGGTTAGTGATGTCACTTGAACATCTGTTAACCATAATACCCTTAGAAAAGAATGCGTACCATCAGTCTCTCTCTCTCCCCTTTCTCCTCCTCTCTTCGAATAATCTCTAATCTACTGTGGTAGAAGGTGGCGCTGTGGCTGTGTTAACTTGGTTAAGAACAAAAGCTGCTAAAGCAGAGGCTCTCAACCTTCCTAAGGCCTCATGAGGCTCTTTCATACACTTCCTCATGAGGAGGGATATAAAGTTATTTTCATTGCTACTACATAACTGTTGCTTCTTTTATGAATTGTAATGTTAATACTCTTAAATACAGAGGATTTCCGAGGGGTCATGACCCATAGGTTGAAAACCACTGTAGGACCGTTCATTAACTTGCGCTGATATGTTCGGGGGGGGGGGGGGACACTGAGCTTGCTTTGGTGTCGCTTCAGAGGGAGAAGCAAAAACAAGCGGATGAGTCTTGATGGCAACCATAAACAGTAGCCAGAGAGGATGACTTCTCCTTGATGAGCTGAATTTTAAAAAAGAGGACCCAAAAAGAGTAAATAAAAAGGAATTGGTACACAAATAATAACGAATATTCAGAAATTTTGGTCTCCCCAGTGACTCCTTTACCGTCCACCTATCTGCCATGTGTGAGGCTGTCTGACAAATGGCACCCGGAGCCTCCTGCCTGAGCCCTCAGGCCCTTTCACAGAAACTATTGTTCCTGGCGCTTCAGAGCCCTTTCAGGCCCTTCCAACCCAGGCCAAGTCAATTGCTAAAGTCTTTAGAAACGCATAAAAGAAATAAAGTACTTTGGTAACTTAGTAAATTCATCAAACTGGTTTATTTAACAATTGTTGAGATGGTTTTTAGAAAATTGGACCAATTGTGCTGGAAAAATGGGATCATCCCAAGTTAGGGGAAGTCTTGCCATGGGTCCATTCTGTCACATTGTCCATTGTCTGCATCCCCCAGCAAAGGGACACAGCCAGAAACATGAGGCACTTTCCTCCTGCTGGAGAGGATGATGGGAGTAGACTTTGACCTGGAGAGACGATTGCTGAGCTCACATCTGCAGGACTCCTTAAACAGACGTTCAGAGGAGATGGCTAGAGTCCACCGGGAAGAAATTTCCGCAAATGGAGACAGCTGCTCTCAGAGTTCAGAGTGAGTCTCCTACCAGTGGCGATAACTCATCAACCTGGAGGTTTGGTGATGCTCTGACATCTTTTCAGCACAGAGACCCTCTGATCTTCAGAGAGACACCCTAGACTCAGTCACTGGATGGGAGACCACACTGTCCTCTGGAGGATGCTCTTCAAACATAGATCATGGCCAAGCTTAGAAGCACACTCTGCACACACGGGGTTACATGAACTACCCAGAGAGGAAAGGGGACACAAGAAGAACATTGTTGGTGAAGGAGAAAAAAGGAGAGGCCCTTTGGGGCCTGCTTACAGCCATCTCCTCCTTTACTAGGGAAGACAGAAGAAAAGCTACATCAAAATTAGATTTTATTGCATTCAACTCTATCTGGAAAGTTACATATCTCATGGAAACACGGAGAAATCACACAGTTCCCCTGGCACAACCCCAGCCTGGGACCAGACAATACCCTACATTTTGACAGTCAGACATGTAAAGATATTCACAGCAGCCACGAGCATTGGTGTTGATGCTGGCGAAGAGGGAGATGGTAGGGGTACATCTCCCCATCATCCACAGATCTCAAGAGCCAACCTAGCACTAAGATACAGGGTGTCTCAGCCTGTATCCTTCCGGGTGGTAGGCAATGGCATGACTAGTGTACCCCACATTAAGCCTGGCGTCTATTGTGTGGAAAGTGAGCAGTGACCAGTGACTCTCATTCAGAGTCAGACTTTTGTGCTTTTGTGGAAGACGATCCAACAGCCTGTTCCCAGGTCTGGAAAGGACCCACTCACTCCCTTGGTCTCCTTAATCAGTGCTGCAGACGAGGTAATTTTGCACAATTAAACCAATACAGGAGCAAAGGGAAGATCGGGGCCTGGCTGGCTCTCTCCACAGTACTTGGAGGAGCACGACTTATAACCAAGAGTATCCTTTAATCTGCTTGATTTAGGCCAACACATGGGGTGCAGGACCAAACGCTCAGCACGTAGTGGTGATGGAGCTCAGTACATCACCTGCAGCTGCGTGTTCACGTCTCAGAAACCACAAAATCAATACCCCCAAACAGCCGAGTGGAATCTTAAGGGAGAGGTCGATTCAGCCTGCCGTTGTTGGTGCCTGATGCATTGCTCCGAACGTAAGAAGGCGTCTGACATTCCTGACACTGAATGGGTTGGGGGCAGCCCGACAGGGGTCAACAGAAAAGACCCCCGGGCCTACAGTGAGCCACACAGACCTTTGAAACAGCTTGTTCAGCTGTCTTCCCAGACCTTAGCTCATGCATGCCACTTCCTGGGCTTAGATGAGAACAAGGCGAAGAAACAGAAATAGTTCATATTTCATCCTCCGGTCTCGGGGCTACAAAAGCCCTCAGTCTCCAGCTTCCTCCTGGAGTTCACAGAGCATAGCAGCCCTGATACGGGCATGAATTGCCACTCTGTGGGCCCTGGCGCGGCTACACTGGGGTGCGCCGTGAGGGTTCACACTACCCCCTTGTTGCCTAGGCAGCCCGGGAATAGAGTGCTTCTGTCCTGATGCACATTTAGTTTCAAATCAAAGTCACAGAAACTGAAAATGACCTCTTCCTGGGAACTGAGAGTTTGTGTTTGAGGGGAAATTTGGATCTCCACTGGCCTTGCCTCACTGCCCGGGAGGAGACTCTCAGATATCTTCAGTTAACCATGACAGGAACTCCCTCTTTGACTGTCAAGCCCCACAGGTCCTCATTACTGGTCTCTGAATTCCCCTGTCCCTGCTCCCCGGTCACATCCAGGAGTCATTCTGCAGAGTCTGTCGAGGAAAGGAGAGTTACTAGTGTACCGGGTTCCAGAAGCCTCCACTGAGTCAGCTTGAAACACCAAACACAGAGCCTGAAATATCGAAACTGAGGTGGTAACACATGGGGAGCTGCCATGCAACCCACTGTCCCCTCCCTCTGCACAGGCAAGCAATGGGAAGAGTGCAAGAGTGGAAAGGAAGATGGGGAAAAGGGGACCTAACTTAACTAACCTTCTGGAGGCCAAATCACGTCAGGTGAAGCCAGGGCTAAGCACTTAGCCAGGCCTCCTCAGTGAGGCCAACCAATCAACAACATGTCAACCGACCTTTGCCGATGAACTCTGATGCTCTCTCTAATAGAAGAAGACCAGCACAAAGCCCCAGATTTGCAGGGAGTACCCTTTGGGGACACGCTCCCTTCAAGGTCACCCTCAACCCCACCTGTGTCTCGCCAACCTTTTACTAGCAGTAGGCAAAAGGACAAGAAGATTTAACTTTCCTCTCCGAGGCGTATATGAAGGGTGTGCTGGCACACCTTTTTAAGCAGGGAATGGAAACAGGAAGAAAGTTGTTAACAGCCCAACATAGCGCTCTACCGTAATAACATATCATAATGCTCTAAGTGATGCCAGCTTAGGCCAGGGGCACCAGGAACCATGACTTAAAAGCTGCCTGGGAAAAGATAATGACGTTCTCAGAAAACATCAGTGGATAGAGGGATTCAGGGAAGCTTCAGTTCCTCATCCAGGGTTGCAGGGCAGGGGGTGCATCCCTTGAAGGAATGATTCCTGAGCTGAGCTCTGACTCAGGAGGAAGGGTCAGCACGAGGGACAGAGAAGGGGGGTTAGTGGCAGTTGTCCCAGGGTCATTTCTGTTGCTATGATGAAAATATCCTCACAAACAGTAAAAGGAGGGGAGGGTTTCTTGGGATGAAACTCCCAGGTTACAATCTATCACTGCAGCTGAAAGCAGCCAGTCACATCCGCAGCCAAGGGCAGAGAGAATTAGATGTACCTGCTTCCCTGTCCTCATTCCCTTCTCCACAGTCCACACAGCTCAGACCCAGCCCTCGGCATGGGTGCCAGGACAGACCTTCCAACCTCAGTTCAAAAGAATCAAGTCAGTCTCTTTACAATCATGCCCACAGGCCAACCTGGGCTACACAGTCCCTCACTGATACGTTCTTCTGGGATGAATCTAGAGAGGGTCAAGTTGGCAGTGAAAACTAGTCCTCACAAGAGCTGCAGAAACAAGCTGGGCATTTCCAGAACCCACCATCAGGACACTGGACTTTGCAATATGACCGTTATCATCTGGGTCTGGTTTCTGAGATGAAGTAGAAGTAGGAAGACAAGGAACAGAGAATAAATGTAAAGATAGGCTGTTTAAAATATTGTTTATATAACAGAATTGTAGGTTAGTATGATGAATGAAATTTTTTAAGCAAATCAAAGTAAATGGTGGGCTGATTTCATTTAGCAACACCAAACCACACCCTTGTGGGCTACTTCAACCTTCTCAGCCCAAAGAGCTTGTCCAAAGTGAATTTAAAGATTTCTACATCAATTGTTTTTAAAATCAGGATGCCAATTAAAAATAAAAGATGCCTTATTTTATTGCTGTTAAATACACACACACACACACACACACACACACACACACACCTGCAACAAGTTTTAGAACATTCTTTACTCTCAGTACGTAACAATCCTTTTTTCTAGTCTATTATCTTCCGATGTCTTATTTTACATCATTTGAAGCTCTAACCTGACCCACTTGCCGTGGTCCAGGTAGAACCCCTGAAGGGCTATGAAGGAAGTGCCCCGGTTCAGTTAGTGAACCCGCTGCTGGTCTCTGACTCTGAGGAGGAGATAAAGCAGGAGGAAGACCACATGGAAGGTTCATTTGATTCTTAAGTGACCTGCAGGGAGGCCAGCCACTGTAGCAGAGCTAATGAAGACAAGGAGAAAGCAGGGAGCTTGACTGACAGTGAACTGGATGAGGAGCTGAGGACACGGAGAATGTTTCTTCCTCCATGCTAAGGAACCCCATTAACTGAAAAGAGGATGACATTCAGGGCCACACTGACAACAAATAGTTCTACTTGAGTCAATGGATGCATTCCTTTTGTGTTGCTGTGACCAAAATACCCAGCAGAAACAACAGAGAGAGATAACTTTTGGGTCTCCTTCCATCACAGTGGAGAATCCACGCAGCCAGAAACTGTTAAAGTCTTGTTCACATGGCATCGGATGGGGAGCAGAAATGGACCAGGCCGGTTGTTATCTTCAAAGCCTGTTCCTAGTGTCTTAGTTCACCTGCCAGGGCCTTATCTCCTCACAGTTCTCACATTTTCAAGCTGAGGGCACTGCAAGCTGAGGGCAAAGTGTTTAAAAGTGAACATAAAAGGGACATTTCAGATCTGGACATAACAATTACCCTTGAATCTGAGATTTCCTGACAGTGGTGGTGCACACCTTTAATACCAGTATTTGGGAGGCAGAGACAGATGAATCTCTGAATTCATAGGCCAGCCTGATTTCACAGAACAAGTTATAGAACAGCCAGTGCTACACAGAGAAACAATGTCTTGGAAAAAAACAAACAAACAAAAAGAAAGAAAAGGAAGGAAATGGAGGGAGGGAGGGAAGAAGGGAGGGAGAGAGAGAGAGAGAGAGAGAGAGAGAGAGAGAGAGAGAGAGAGAGNGAGAGGAGAAAAGAGAAAGAAAGAAAGAAAGAAAGAAAGAAAGAAAGAAAGAAAGAAAGAAAGAAAGAAAGAGGAGAGAGAGAAGGAAAGAGAGAGAGGTATCCAAGTGAAAACATTCAGTGCGTATTTGTGCATTAGAGTTTGGACTTCAAAGGAACAATTACCACTACACTGATATTTTAGGATCATCAGCATTTGAGCAGCAATTAAAAATTTGAGAATGGGTATTATACCCCAGAGAAACATTTTTAGTGCTAACCACACTCAAGATTATTTTATCTTGTTTCTGTGTATGCAATAATATATATATTATTAAATTAGTTACTGTAATTTTATACACACACACACTTGCACGCATGCATGCATACATGCCCATGCAACTTGTGCATGCAGCAATGCCATAAAAGTGAAGTTAACAAAACAACTCCAGACTTCACAGAGAAGCTGAAGTGGAAAGGTACAAGAAGGACAGTTGACTCCTTTTCCTGTATTCTAACCGCTATTCTAGTAACCATATTTTCTGAAAATAAACAAACCTATTGGTAGAGTAAGAGAATATAAAACAATAAACAAGTATATAAAGAACAATAACAGCAAAAAGATGGCCATTTGGCCCATTAAGCCAATGCCTTCTCCCTCTTTTCTATGCAGCCGCAGCTGGAGGAGCAATGATAACGGCTGGGAGCCTACCACTGCCCCCGAACACCCCACCCTGTGCTAACTGGACACCTGGCACACCGCAGACACTCTGAGAGACCTGGAGAGAGACAAAAAGAATCAGCCATCTGTCTTTATATGTGACGTCCACATCCATAACATCTATGCACTTGGAGGTGACAATTTATGTGTCCCTGATAAAAGACAGACCTCCGATGATACAAAACCTGCTGAAGTCATGAATAAATCATTTGAATTCCTTGAAACCAGGGCCAAGGCTTTTGGCACTATATCACAGAATCAGTTCTGTGCCTAAAACTGCAATGTATGGTGACAGAATAAAACAACCTTCTCCTATGGGAATGCAATTACTGCATGGCTAATCAATGTGAGTGTCGTGCTTGCGTGAGGGGGATGAGCAGGCCCTGCTGAGACTGTAGTGCATGTCCTTCTATAAACACGTGAATTCCCAAAGGTGTCACACTGTAGCATTTTAGCAATATCAAAATAACTGATTCAAGTATAACTCATTTTAATAATATTTAAATGCCAATGTTCATTAGGTAGTGAATAATAAACTCATTGTGTCAATAAATTACTTCATTTCTAAAAGTGACAACTTCCATTTTTCATATAAAATAAGCACATTTCAAATGAAGTTATGTGGTCTTTTGTGTCTTTCTCAATATTAAGTTAAAAGGATGATGGAGAACTTTCTAGCTTACAGTTAAAACTGTATTGGTTATAGTTTGGCATTTTAGTCTTTTCAAGGTGTACTAGAAAGACCTTGCGTTGCTGTGTCCCTTCTTTGTGGTTGTGACCAAAATACAGAAAAGAAACCATTTGAGAAGTCTGCGGCAAGTGGCTTTACAGACAGCTGGGCCCTTTATCAATGGTCTCATTTTTCTGAAGTCTCAGACACAGTAACCTCTATCTAAAAATATTAAACATAAAATTCCAGAAGTAAATACTCTTTAAGTTTGAAATTGCACAAAATCTGTAGTCTGATGCTCTACACTATTCTCCGTCTTGCTTTGAATATAAAACATCCCTTTGTCCAGTTTCTCCACCCTGTAGAAGTCACCTTCCATTAGTCATTCAAAAGTCATCTCAATAGTGTGCTTAGGTACAAAAAGATTGGGGGCAATACTCACATATCTTTAATTATAGCCCATGACTATAATTATTTTGTTTTATTATTAGTTGTCATCATTAGTCTTATACTGTATCTAACTTACTCTTAGGAGCAGATATAAATGTAAGTTCAATACAGTCTGGAAGTTCAGTATCCACTGGGATTCCTGGGGTGGATGCCTCACATATGAGGAAGGATGACTGTATTGTTTTCCACCTGTTCCTTAAGATGTAATTAACATAAAAGATTTCAGGTCAAATTTCATTATTAAAATAGAGGCTGTGTGACCAGATAAGTTCCATTAAGAAGAAACCCATAAATTGTGGACTTTATGCTTAGAGGATGCAAAATGTGCCTTGGGGGCCAGAACCTCCTCATCAAAGGTCACAGAGAAGGAAAACACAAACCTACTTGAAAGATTTTCATTTGAAAATTCAGAGTTACCTCAAGTGCTAGACTCAAACAGGGCCTTCTAGGGAAATATTTTCCCAAGTTCAGCCATACAGACACTTGGAGCCGCTGCAGCCATGGTCTGAGGAGCACAGGCTTCATCCCAACCTAGCATCAGAATTTGGCATCATCTCCTGATGCTGTTTGCAAAAGCATGTCAGATATGAGAGTCACAGAACCATCAAGGCTGACACCAAGGTTCCGGGGGAGGGGCACCAAGATCCTGAGGGGAGGGGGCTGTGAAGCCAGGCAATGGGTAGCAGGGCTCCTTCCCTATGCAGAATGTGCATGAAGCTCTGAAGATGAAGTCTGAGTTGCAATAGAGACCCCACAGTACTGAAGACATCAAGAACCTGGAACACCTGTGAAGGAAAGGTACAGCCACCAAAGCAGTTTGCCAAGGTTGCCTATGTTACAGGGAGCCGCATTAGACAGGCAAGGGCCCCACAAGTCCACTAGAGCCAAGATGGTGACATAGAGAACTTCAGCTACCAGACAAGAGACTTGAAATATTTGCTCTGCTGTGGTCTGGTTTTCTGTTGGAGCATTATGCCTTTACTGCATCCCCTTTTTCCTTTTGGAATTTAGAGTGTCATTCTGCGATGTATTATATTGGAAGTGTGTAATGATTTGGGTGGTGTTTGTTGTTCTTAGTACTTATTTTGTTTTCTTCTCAATTTTTCTTATAGTTCAAAAGAAACATTGGACTGTGAGGTTTTTTAATTTGAGCTGTAAAGTCCATGGGAGCTTTTGAAGTTGGATTGGAGGTACTTTGCACTCTGAGTTGACCGTGAGGCTCTAGGGGCTAGGCAGGTAATATTACAGTTTAATGTTATGTCTCCCACGTGTTCATGTGTCCTAACTCCTGGTCCTCAACTGGTGATCGGGAGCTTTGGGAACAGGAGGCATTGCAGCTCTTCGGGAAAGTGACACAACTTGGCGTCTTCTGGACGCCCCTGCTGGTCTCCACCAGTTTTGAGAACTCAAGCAAGCCAACATGATCATGGCAATTACAGGTAGCATCTATTCGTTAGAACTGAGTGGGAACAGGGTACCCCTCAGTCACTAAGTGCATGATACTTATGAAAGCAAGCCTCAGGTGGAATCCTAGCACACAGCCTCTATTCACTAGTAAGCATGCGCCCAGGCTACTCCTGAAGACTCTTGCTCCTTGAGGTATTTGTGCGAATGCTTTGCCATGTGGATTAGTAACCTTTTCTTGAGGCCGTGACCAAATATCAGATGAAACAAGAGAATAAAGGTTTGTTTGGCAGGGTGTCCAGACATAGACTAGCTGTGTAACTTTCCCAAATAGCTGTAATCCTGAGCCTTTCTAAAAACTCAATAGCCTTGGAAGGTATAAAAGGCCCAGAACATCTGAACCAACATACATTAGTTTTCGTTAATTATGAGCCTAAATTTCTCCTCCTACTTACTTTCCCTGCCTGGAAGTTCTGCCTATACCTCCTCCCTCACTATTGGCCATTCAGTAGAATGCCAGACACTGCTGTAGGCACTAGGGACATGCAAAGAAACCTAAGAGACATGTTCTACCTCTAGCTATCAACAGTGTTTAAGAAACAGCATGTGCTCAGTAAGAAACTCATAGAACTAAATTTATCACCTGTTTCCTCAATGACAGGAAGATTTAGGATATTTTGTGAGCAGAAAAGAGATCATGGGATGTGCCGAACGAAAACAAGGAGGCAAAACACTGAAAGAAGTTTCTTTAGGAGGCAGCCATAGCATCCTGGAACCAGACCCAACCCTAACCCAGGTAACAGAAGTTGTTATTGAAGGGGGGACAGGGACTGATGGTTCTAGTGAGACAGAATACTACTACACCGAGGAGCTATGTAATCTCTATTTACTAATAGACCATTGGACTCCTGCGGATTATTGGACTTCAGGACTGTTGGGAAATCCGACAGGAGAGTAACTTCCAGCCAGGGCAGAACACAGATGTAATTCTCCTTCTCTCGGCATTCATGTTTATCCCAAATCTTTCCCACGAGACCAGGTTCCTTCCTTTCGTTACCATAGACTGAATATAGAACAATCTGGTGTTTGCAGCGCACAATGGCTTCAGTGAGCAGAGGTAAAGGAAAGGAAAATGCACCGTCTGCCCCCTGCCAAGTTAGAGAACAGGCCCCCAAGGCCCCATCAATCGGGGCCAGATGTGGAAATCACCCTGTATCTCATTGTCCCCTCCTAGAGTTCTGCTGCCTGAAGTCATTTAGAAACAGGGGCAGGTAAATGTGAATTTGCTGAAGAACTTTTCCCAGAGAAGGAGGAAAGGGGTTGAGAGTCAAGGAGAAAACCTGCATTTTCTACTGTTGAGGATTAGGACTGCCCTTGGCAAGGAACTGAGACCTACTTGGAAAAAGTCAAAAGACTTGTCAGACATCAAAAGCTCAGAACAATGCTTTAGTGATTTAAGTGTAAATGAATCTTTGACACATATGGATTAAATTTCCCTTCCAGGGCACACACTGGAGCACTGGAGAAAATGCTTCTGACAAGTCCCATGCTCAGTTTACCAAATGGAGGCAGACTGTGTGATGGATCATGTGTGAAGTCCAATTGCATGCCATCCCAACAGACTTATGTGTCCCCAGCTCACCAAGCTCTACCATCAAAGGACCTCAGAGTGGGCAGAGCAGACACAAAAGCATTGACCACAGGGTGTCCTCGTCTGTGCCCTCTTTGTCCTAATCTTCCAGTACTCAAAGCTGGAAATCCTGACTAACACCAAATGCATGGTTTAGACAAACTGGGAACTCAACATATGCCAAATCCAAAATTTAAAAAAATGACCCAAATGTAATAAAATATCAAGTCATTGCTAAAGATTCATAAATACAAGCAACTGATAGGTACTGTACTTAATCAAAGAGACTGGATTTTTTGTTTATGCCTTTCTAAAGGTGTGGATCAGTGAACGTGGGAAGTGATTGAAGTTGGTTGTCATGTTTCCTTCACGAAGCTTGATCAAAGCTTGTCATGATGGGCACCAATACTGTACTCCTTGGATCACACATGAAACAGTGATGAAACAAGACAGTCTCCATGCCAGAGGAAGCTGGACAGACTTCACTGGAAGTACAAGCACACTTACTTATCTTTACCACAACTGGATGTACTAATGACATTTCTGCTCAAAAAAGTTCCAGGGACAATATCTTGGAAATCTACAGAACACCGCCTGCATCTGTATCTGCTGGGAAAGGCTTGGCAGCACAATCTCTAACTTGGAATTGTTTCTGAAGATTTCCCAGCTCCTCCCAGCTCCTGGGAGAGGGCTGAGGATAACAAAATGGGGAGCTTTGTCTACAAGGTCATCTGAGGCTGACAGCCAAGCTAGCCGGTGGAAGACATCAACACAGGTGTCTGGGCTCACCAGAAGTCATACAACAAGCATCCTCCTCTTTTCACAGAATTGTTACTAAAATTCCACCTTCATTCTGAAATAAGTAAGAGCAGGAAGAATTGATAGGAATCTAGCAAGTGTGCAGAAACTATGAGAGTTTTAAAGATAATTGTTTTTATCATATTGGTAAGATTATATGCATTCTAGTCTCTTTGAAATAAATTGAATAGTAAGAACCTAAGAGGACAAAAAAAAAAAGCAAATACTGAAATTTGACTCATAAGACCTGTGAGTCCTTCTTTTGATTCATTGGGTCCCAACAAGGTCTACTTGGTGAAAGAAAAGTCACCATTTGAAAACTGATAAGGGTCATGCTGGTACAAATCTAAAACTGTATTATTGAAAAATGCTGATGTGTTGCTGTAGGAAATCCTACAGCCAGTAGTTACCTGCCCACTGGGGCGTGGCCTCTTATACTATTTATGACAATGTAGAGCATGAGTCCGGCTTCTTTTCTACCTGTGGGATTCGACTTCTGTTCTTCATTCCAGCAGAGGATTCTGATTTGTGAGTCCACCCCTAAATAAATAACAGTCTATTTTTCTCAATTCTAAGCTAATGTGGGATTTCTTTTAAGTGTCCTTCTTCATCTGGTGCCCACGTGGATTCAGACTCCACACCTACTGGGTGGACGACCTAAAGGCCTAGCTGGTCCACGACCCAAAAATTCTCCCAACCCTATCCACTTGGCTTGCTTTTAACTAAGTGGTTTTTTGTAGAACCCCAGCTGCAACTTTACATTGGTACAAATCTAAAACTATATTATTAGAAAATGTTAATGTGTTTTAATTGCTTTTACATAAATTTCAAACTCATAACTTTGGGTTGGGCATGTAGTTCAATGTATAAGCAATGTGTTTTGCAAATGTAAGGGCCTTGGTTTTACCACCAGCACCATAAAATCTACAGCTTTGGATATCATTAGCTGTGAATACAAAGAAGGGCCAGCAAGAGGTACCTGTGTCCTAAAGACACTGAGCAAAAGTATTCTCAGTAAGAATAATTCATTATTATGTTTTGTGTGATTCTATAGTAATCTTCATCAGACAAGACAGTCAAGAAAGTAAGAAACTAAAATTTCTTTTAGAAAAATAGCAATAAGACCGACACATTCCAAACCTGAGTGTGTGATTGAACTCATTAACCTGAATCTAAATATGGTCAAGGGTGTAGAATAGCATTTGCAGATGATTGAGGAATAAAAACATGTACAGAATTGTCCGGGCTATTACTCTTTAGATTGAAGAGCTGTGACATTTTTTCCAACTACATGTAAGCTTTAGAAGAAAAAAGCAGAATCATTGTATATTAGTGTGCTGGCTTGTCATTGGATGGAGCAGATTTTTATTTTTTCCATATCCCAGAGAAAGTTGTTATATTTATCATTGATACTTAACATCCTGCCCTAAAATACTTCGATGATAATTTATGTGTCTAAAAGAAGACAAAAGGGGGAGAAAGAAAAGGAAGGCTGGAGGGGAGGAAGGAGGAAGAGGGAGAAGAACGATTAGTAGCAGACTAGGTCTGGAACATTTTAGAAACTCTATGGCTGAGCTGGTTAGAGAGCTTCACAAGTAGACCAGGGCCTTGAAATTCAGAAAAATGAAAAATAGATGGAAATACTGAGTACAGATTAATAAACATCAAATAAGAATAATTTATCTTAGGAAACAGTCACTCTTGTGAAATGAGCTAGAAGAGGTTTTGGTAGAAGAACTGGGGGGGGGGGGCAGATCCCAAGTAATTAATTTTGAATTTATTTATTTTACAATTTCCATACTAGATTTCAAACAAATTTTAAACTGCCCACACCATTCCTTGACTATTTTATTTTCTGTTGTATCATTTGGTGGATTTAATCAGTTCCATAAAGAACGCAACAAATAATGGCCAGCAGATCACATAAACTTGGAGAACTTGGGAACTGTTAGTGAGGAGCTTGCCCACAGTGCACTGTGAGCTCCGGGTGAAATGGAGCCTTGTCTGACCTGACATGACCTTCGGGGAAGAATGAAGAGTGGTCAGTAGAGAAGCTGGATGAAAAGGGATGGGTACCCACTGATCAGCCACGCTGTATAGCAAACAGCACCCACACAGTTTTCCCCAGAATAGGTAAGTCCTTACCAGATTTTAGTAAAGACATGTGGAGATATTTCTTTCTGAGCATTAACTTAAATCTCTTTTTCAATTCTTATTTTTAGACACCAAGTCCTGTGGTTAGCATTACAGAAGGGTTTCTGGAGGACGGCCATGTTGCCGATGATTTTTTAATGGATGCCAAAGAAGGAAAAACATTCCAACTTGGAGAGAATAATTCAGGCCATAGCAGACAGCACCAGGAAGTTGAAATGCAAACCATGTATGTTAACTGGCGGGACAATAGAAGCACCGCCTCAGAAGAAGACTATCGCGGTATCCTCCTGACTGCGGAGTGGCATGTGAGAGTTATTTTTGAAATGACACTTCTAAGTCTTGCAGAAACTTTGGATGTTTGCCTCAAATACTGTACCGTAAATTAAGACCCTTTTATAGCCTGAAGATCTTTGCTCAATTAAAACAAATACATGAGAAAGAACAGCTGAGAGAATTGAAGGTGGACATTCAGTCACGTGTACAAAGATGCTGGTGGACCCATGGGAACAAGGACAAACACATGGAAGCTACATCCAGAACTGTCAATTACCAAACTAAACTTGAATAGCCAACCCATCTGAGCCTCTGTTTGCCATCAATGAAAATGGAATAATGGTCCCTGCTATCTCTAGGTCTTCAGGTAGAGAAATCCAGGATAGCATCCATGGCAAAATTATAGCGAGTTTAGGGACAATTTTACAAATGGGACCTATGGAGAAAGCATGGGTGAGGGGAAGCTGTGGGGAGCACGCTTGATTGAGTAGGACAAAGGGGCTCAGAGGTGTGAGGGTCGAAGGAGATGAAGAGGATGGAGAGTAAGTAAAACGTGCCTTGTTCAAACACTGCCGAGTATATCCTTATCTTTAAAATTAAGAGATCATTTTCAAAAGAAAATACTAAACATTTCATTTATAATTAAGGAAAGCATATAATTCGGATTAAAGAAGAGAGACTGAACTTTATCTTTCAGAAACATTTCATCAGAACACGTGACAGAGATATCGGAGTCTATCAATTAGCATCTTACAGGTGCTAGATGGTAGTGGGAATTTTTCCCTTGGTCCCCAGGCACGGTTTCCGTCAGGGTTTTAGTGACCCCCAGGGTCTGACAGGCAGCCCTTCAGCAGCACGTCAAAGGCAC
Organism: Alexandromys fortis; assembly: GCF_014885135.2. Lineage (NCBI taxonomy): Eukaryota > Metazoa > Chordata > Mammalia > Rodentia > Cricetidae > Alexandromys > Alexandromys fortis. The sequence goes on along the minus strand of NW_026068055.1, from coordinate 344,608 downwards.
TTTCCAGTCTGCTCCAGCATCCGGCAAACTGACCGCACTTAGACCAGGCTCTCCTCGGCTCCATCCTCTACCGTCTCACTTGAACAAGCTCTCAGAACAAGTCCTGCTTATCTAGCTCCAGCAGGGTGTTGAGTTTCTCATGCGGAGGCTCTGGAAAGAAGACGCTATTCTTAGCAGGGTTTATTTGTAGAATACTTAGTGGTGGCTGCCTGGCTGTTCCAGGAACGACACCAATGTGGGAGGGGATCAGGCTGGCACATCCGCTCTACAAATATCTGCCCTGGTACAGATAGGGCCATGTAAAGCACAGCCTGGGTGCCAATGTTTTAACTACCTTGTGGATAAGCAGAGAGCCATGCGAGCGTATTCCTCGCTGTAGTTCACCCCTGGCTCTGCTCACCACTGGAAGACGATGGTGATATCCTCATGAGTGCAACCACTACATTTCTTGCTTGAATGCCTTCCATCTTCCACTGATGAAACCCAAAACCTTAGAGTCAGGAAGTATCACTGGGCATCCCAAGACCAGAGTCTCCACACCAGCACACATCATTCCTGGCACCCAAGGCCGGCACCAGTGCATGCCTGCTCCGGTGTCATGGAAGGCTTATGTAGCTAGACTCAATCAGAAAGTCAGAGTGAGGGGCACTAAAAAGTAAGACTTTGGCTGGCATCTGAAAGCAGGATGATATGCAGGCAACCTGCTCAACTAAGACATGGAGGGTGAACTCAGGGCACGGTCACAATGGTCACATGACAACAAGGGTCACATGACAACAATGGACATGGACTGTAACGATAATGAGACAGTTCATGTCCAGATACAATCAAGGCTCTGTCCTCAGGGCCACACGTTAGATTCATTGAGCAATGAGAGTGTTAACTAATATAGGATCTAAAACAATCCACCACTTTAAGGTCACTTTATCTGTATCTTGAACATATTTTTCTTTATCCATGTCGGCATTCTTATAGCATGATATTCATAGACAGCATAACATACACATGTGGCGTACACACACATTACAGATTAAAATATGTAGGTGGAGATCATTAGTTATTTTTTATTGCATTTAATTTTTATATCTATTTGTTTCTTTCAACCTTGTTTTCACTTTTCCTATTTGAGTTACTTGTTCATGAAAAAGAATATTTTCCTAACACCATATATCCTCTCTCACCCAAGTCTCAGATGTACATTGTTGACTTCTTTCAGGAAAATATTTCCTGAGCTTTAAAAACTCTTCAGTGCCTGAGTGGTTGACAGGACTTTTCTTTAGGATGGGCAGAACCATCTGTTCTAGCAGCTGGCTTCTATCTATGTATGGGTGAGAAAACCCATACAGTCCAGCAAGTAGACCTTTAATGAGTTTTTGTATCATGTGTCAACTGTAAAGAGGATGCTGCACTGTAATACACTCTTTTAGCATAACCCTTTAGTGTCCTCACAAACCTGCTGTACATCTTCACACCCAAAGGCACCTGTGGTCCTAGTTTTCATCCATTCCACTGAGGCCACACCCAGGAAGTCTAAACTTGCAAAAAGCTAACCACAGGCATTTGCTCAGAAAAGTCCTTTCTGTATTTGTTGACCTGAAAACATAGATTATTTTTTCTCATTCCAGGAAGAGGAGACACATTTTTTTAAATACAAACAACAAAAAAAAATAGAAAGGCAAAGAAACAAAAGAAGTCCCAGAGACACTTTCCTGAAATGTGTCTCAGTTCTTTCCGAGGCTGGTATTGACTTTCTGCTAATAACTGAAAGCCTAGGCAATGGAAACTGATTCTCCTTGACTAGTGTAAGAGGTCCTTCTGTATTTGTGTTGATTTCATTGGTTGAATAAAGAAGCTGCCTTGGCCTTTTGATAGGGCAGCCCTTAGGTGGGCAGAATAGACAGAACAGAATGCTGGGAAGAAGGGAAGTGTGGCAGACGCCACGCTTCTGCCCAAGATGGATGTTGGTTAGACTCGTGCAGGTAAGCCATGACCTCATGGTGAACACAGATTAATAGAAATGGGTTAATCAAGATGTGAGAGTTAGACAATAAGAGGCTAGAGCTAATGAGACAGGCAGTAATCTAATTAACACAATTTCCATGCGGTTATTTCAGGGGTTAAGCTATCTGGGCGGCGGGATGTAGCCCACTCTCCTTACAACACTTGACACAATAGTCACCTCCACAGGACACTCCCACAGGCTTCCTCCTCCAACAAAGACAGGCTCCTTTTCCCAGGACACTGAGTCCTCTTCAAGAACAGCCCTACACGGCCCCTGTCCTCCTCTCTGCTCTCCAGGTTCAGGAGCATGAGAAAGAAACATGAAGTAGTTACTGGCCTCACTCCAGCCTCCACCAGAAACTTAGACTCTGGGACATAAGTGAATGGTTGCTAAATCTGGAAATGTCAAAATTCCAAAGTTCACCGCAGGTACCTCAGCAGTCTCTGAGCAAGGCCTGAAGTTCTCACGGATGAGTCTCGGTATCTGCCAGAGTAATAGGAATGTAAGAGACACTGACTATAATGCTGTTGAAAAGCAACCAAATAAATGAGTAAAAAGCTGGGTGAGTGATTTAGATATTTCTTATTCTAAATGATGATTTTTCAGGATGCTACACATGGCATTAACAGTTGGCATTTCAGAACTGTTTTAGTCTTTCTGTAATAAGCAATACAAAGTTTATTGTTAAACATTTTAATTGGCAATCTTAGATAATGATGGGATCAAATGTGGCCCTCAATGTTTCATATAATATAGAATATTTAGGAAAAAGTAACCAGTATGTCCATCACATCAAGCATTTATTGCATCTTTGTTTGGAAAATATCCAAACCCTTCTCTATTATCTATATTGAAATATACACTCATTGACAATGATTGTTTTTCTACTGAGCTAGAACATCAGCAGTCATTCCCAGCTACACTCATACACACACTAACCACCCCTCTGTTTCTTCTCTATCTCCTCTTGTATCCTCTCTATCCCCATCTTCCTTTCATCCCCTTTTGTCTCCTCTCTATCCCCTCTTGTTTTCTCTCTAACCCCTCTTGTTCCCTCTCCCCCACACAAATTCTAGTAATACTGATTCTATTGTCTTCTTCTATAGGAGTAACTTTTTACATTCCACATGTAAATAAATTGTGATAACTGTCACAGTTCTCATAGTTCTAATGTCACCATTTTAGTACTCCTATGCTCCAAAACATGCTAGGGTAAATCATCTCTACCAGGTAGTTAGCAAATAGAAAAATAATCCTAAGACCATAAAAATCTATATGAACACATGGCACAAGCCTGGTATCAAGAGTAAGACATTTGATTTTTAAAATATATGAATATAAATAAAATTTTGTAATTTAATGTAATAGGTGTATTATAACTTGCAAGGTGTTAAGGCACTCAGTCATTTGCCAACCCTTGACTAAGTTCAATATTAACTTGAAATTAATAAGAAAATGATAAGCTTTAGACAAAATGCTGGTTGGTCAGTGTTCATACACTGATGATTTATTGTTAGCTGTAACAGTAAGCTATCCTTCAGGGGGAAATGAAAATTATGACAGAGGAAATAAAATGGTTTTTATATACACCAGTGAGATACATTTTTCTCTTTCAAATTTACGTTTAATTTTTGTTAATACTAAAGATAAAAATAGCAAACTTCTGCAGTCACTTAGGTAGTTCTAAAGAAAGAAAGCTATTTCACTTATTACCCTAGGTACTTCATATAAAACTAAGACTGGGAGCTGGGCCTCCTGCTCCTTACCCATTCTCCCAGCAGTTAGGAGGAAAAGGCAAAAGGATTACTGTAGGTGAGGCTAGCCTGGTCTACATAGTAAGTGTCAGGAAAACCAGGACTACATAGCCTTGTGTCAAAGTGAGGGAAGAAAGAGAGAAAAAGAGGGATTGTGGCTGGTTCATATGATATGGGAAATAGCCAGTTTTCTACTAAAAGTTTTGATTTTTACATCAAACCAGTTACCTTTATTCCATGAGAAAAACTGGCTTTAGTGTAACTCACTAGTTAACTACGTAATACAGTCTGCATGTTGCATTTGTTATAAATGGGTTGACTTTAGTATGTCACTAATGCAAAGTAAAAGAGAAAGATCTAGAAAGAGGGAGGAAAATATGTTACTTACTCAACTAAGTATTAAATTATAAACCTACATCTTAAACCCTTCTCATAAATAAATCTACAAAGATAAAAGTTCTTTCTTTTTATATCTAACCTTCACTAACCTTCACGTGTGCCTTTGAAACTCAACATGGGCCTCGAAGGCAAAGCTCGCCTTGCTCCATTGTGAACTAAATGCCAACTGCCAGAAAGTCCTTAACTTATTTGGGACTTTTTTGGATTGGTTCTCTTGGTTTTTTTGTTTTTTGCTTTTTTTGGTTTTGTTTTATTTTAGAATGAAAAAGAAACAGATTTTATGTATTAATCTGTCTACTTAAAAATGGAAAATTTTTGAATATTCTTTTATAAAAAGAATCTTGGATCTCCAAAACAAGTAAATACATCTTTACAGATTTAGAGAAATGGCTTATGAGAAAAGCTTGGGTGTGTCTGCATTCTCCCATCTGCTGGCTGCAACCAATTAAGTAGCCGAGTGGGTAAAACTTGGTAGACAAAGCGAGAAGGAAAAGTATTTCTGCTGACAAGCTTTCTCTGAGAGATACCAAGGAACAGTGACGTCTTGTGGGAAACTAAAGACAGCAGCCTTGCTGGCAATCAGCTCTTTGTTCTTTTCTGGTTTGATTTTCCCTGGTTTCCTGTGACAAACAGAACAGCCTGAAGACACCACCGCTCCTACCCCACCTGGCTGATCTGCTGGGAACCAGAGCTTCTGTTTGGTGATGAATCTAGTTTTCTATGGCAAATGAGGGTGACACCCTGAGATCCCTGAGCCAGTTCCCCCAATGCAATGAGCATTCTGAACAGATGGGACATGGAGAGGGAAAGGTTCTATGAGAACATGGAGCCCTCGGTTCCGGGTGGTAGATGTTGTATCTCAGGGAATCTGTGTTATAAAGACTGTATCATCTTTCTTTGCCTCATTGGACAGTTCACAGAACCTACACAACAAGGTTTCCAAGAAGTTCTAAGGATAAGAAAGGAGAACAGGGCCTTCATTTGTTTTCCATTTTGATGGTCAAACAATCTCTTGACTATCTGGGAAACCCCTTCTACTACAACAGAAGCCATCTGGGCCTAATTATAGTATCCAGCCTCATTTAAAACCATCATTTCATTTGGTCTTTTCAGTTTTTCTAATTTGTGTTAGTTATGACTCCCCCAACTCTACGCGAACCCTACATAGGATGGGATGTGTGTCCACATATCACATATGTATGTATGTAATCTCCAAAGTTGTTGCAGAACTGTGTCAAGATCACTGCTCTCAGTGGCAGAGAGTTATAAAATCCTCTGGAATTGTTTTCAGCCAGAAGTCTTCTTCTGAGTCTTGTTCAACAGAGAACAGTAATTCTTCAGAACAAATTGACTGACATCATTGGAGCGACACATCTGGACACCACAACGGCAATATGCCCTGGCCCTGTGTGAGAGCTGCTAGCATTTAGGAAACACTGCAGATCCCGACTAAATGAGGCTCTGTGCCTCTACTCTGTGACAAGGCCTTGTGGGAGCCATGAGCTCATAGAGACCTTGTGTACCAGCTCATCTTTCCAAGGGCTTAAAAACCCATCCACACGAAGCCGGACGGTGGTGGTGCATGCCTTTAATTCTAGTACTCGTGAGGCAGAAGCAGGCAGAAATCTGTGAGTTCAAGGCCAGCTTGGTCTACAAGAGCTAGTTCCTGGCAAGCTCCAAAAAAACTACAGAGAAACCCTGTCTCGAAAAACAAAACAACAACAACAACAAAAAGTCCACCGACACGAAATGTATCCTTGCTCTTGCAGGCTCGTGGCTATAGGTAGATGAATCAATGTTTACGTGTTTGCCTTCAGCTAAATCTGGAATGATGCCCTCTTGAGAGGATAGATTTGAAGAGACTGCAGAATCCCTAAATGCTTCTGTCATTCAGTAACTAGCAACTGATCAGTGAAAGGAACAAATGCAGATTTGGTGCATGCTGCCACTTAAATTGTAAAGAAAAGATGCCTACTTAAAAAAATAAAAAGTAAGGCTTGCATCCTCTTTTAGTACAGAGTGCTTTCCTCTGCTTACCAATAGTCAGCACACTGAGGAAAAAAATCTAAGGCACACAAGATTTTCAGATAAGCGTTTGATTCTGTCCTTTTTTTCCTCCTGGCCACTTCCACACCCAGAATCGGGCTGAGAAGGACTCGGGAGAAGGAATTTAGCTGCTTGGGCCAAAAGGTTTAACAGAGGTCAAGGTTCATCTTAATTTCTAAAGTAAAAAAAAAAAACGTAAAGACTATGAGTACAAACTCCGATTGTCTTTCATTACCACAGATACAGGAATTCACTGGAACTTTGTTTCTACTTGGTTTCCCATAGAGACAAAACCACATCTTTAATGCCATCACGTTGCATGTTAGCATTTAAGTAAATATTTTTCTGATGCATTTACAGGAGACGCACAGAGAGAGAAGGAGAGGGGGAGAGGGAGGAAACAGACAGGGAGAGATAGAGAGGGGGGGAGAATGGGGAGGGAAACTTGGCTAAGGTTCAGTTACTTCACTAAGAATCAGTAATATCTCAGAAAGTGGTGCAATGTAGAAACTACTAAACCCACTCTGTAAAACCCCTTAGGTTAGAGTTTGAATTACTAGAAAAAGAAAGAAATGCAAATCGCTTATTGTTTTCACATGTACAGTAAATTCAAAAAAAAAATTGTGCTTCTTTGCAAAGCCATATGGGGCAGGCTTTCTTTTCATCAGGAGTGGTTTTCTTGTAGTGCCAAGAGCTAGAAAGATGTTTTTAATAACCAGTGTCGGCTTGTTAGACAGTCTGCCTGGTCTAGCCTGGAAGGGGGATGAAGTTCCTAGTGGAGGAAATAGAAGGTCGTGGCGATAATAGAAAGATTGTACACAGAAACGCAAGCGTTGATCAAAGATGATGGCCTTCGATTTGCGGTTGACAAGACTTATTCATTCGTGTCACAGGATGTTACCAGGATCCTCTTGTAAAGATGACTGTGTTCTTTGGTGGGGGGGGGGGGTAGATGTAAAATAATGCCTACCGATCATAAGTAGGTACAAGTGGGAAAGCTACCACAGCAGTACATGGTCCTCAGAAGACACGGGAAAATGCTCTAAGTTACCAGGCTTGTCCGGAAAGACTCACCCACACGCCTTCCACTACAATGCTGTTTGGGGTTTGGTTGGTTGTTTTTTAGTTGTTTTTTGGTGGAGGTGGTGGTGGTGGTGGTGGTGGTGGTGGTTTGTTTGTTTGTTTGTTTTTGGCTTTCTTTACTGGATGGGGGCAGGGGGGAGTGTGGTTAATGAGATATCAAACCAAGCCTGCTATTACAGGCCTATAATCACAAGTTCAAGGTCTTTGGCCAATTTAACAAGACCTTATCTCCAAGTTAAAGAGAGAGATGGAAGGAGGAAGGAAGGAAAAAAGGAAGGAAGGAAGGAAGGAAGGAAGAAGGGAGGGAGGGAGGGAGGGAGGGAGGACGCATGAGAACATTTTCATCATCCATAATGAAATGAGAAAATCAAAGAATGCAGCGCATTTTTCATGAAGTTAAACACACAGACAGCTGACCCTTTGTTATAAGATTACATTCTTCCTGTTTCTCAAATTAAAATACTCCTAAGCATATGCAATTGAACCATGGGAAATTTCCAATATTTAACTACATTTGACCAACAAAAATAGCAGTTTCTACCCAAGTGGTTATATACACCAATATTTCCAGCCCACGTCCTCAGCAGCTCCCTGAGACACAGACAGGGACTGCACACAAACACTAATACTGTAATAGAACAGGAATTAACAACCACTGATCATTAATATCTCTTAATATAAATGGACTCAATTCACCTATAAAAATACACAGGCTAAGAGAATGGATATGAAAAGAATATCCAGCCTTCTGTTGCATACAAAAAAAACACACCTCAACCTCAAAGACAGACATCACCTATTAGTAAAGGGTTGGAAAAAAAAATTCCAATCAAATGGACCTAAAAATAACAACTGATACAGCTATCCTAATCTAACAAAAGAGACTTCAAACTAAATTCAATCAAAAGAGACAAAGAAGGACATTTTATATTAGTCACAGGAAAAATCCATCAAGAGGAAATCTCAATACTGAACATCTATGCCCCAAATACAAGGGCACCCTCATAGGTAAAAGATACACTTCTAAAGCTTAAATCATACATTAAATCCCACACACTAATAGTGGGAGACTTCAACACTCCACTCTTAACACTGGGCAGGTCTGTCAGACAGAAAATTAACAGAGAAATAGGGGAAATAGAAGATGTTATGACTCAAATGGACTTAACAGACATCTATAGAACATTCCATCCAAATATAAAAGAGTATACCTTCTTCTCAGCACCTCATGAAACCTTCTCAAAAATTGACCACATCCTCAGTAACAAAGTAAATCTCAACAGATACAAAAAAAAATTGGAAAAACGCTGTATCTTATTGGATCACCATGGCTTAAAGTTAGAATTCAACAGCAACACTAATTGCAAAAAGCCTACAAACTCACAGAAATTGAATATGCTCAATTGACTCCCCACTGGATCAAGGAAGAAACAAAGAAATTAAAGACTTCCTAGAATTCAACAAAAATGAATCCACAACATATTCAAACCTATGGGACACTATGAACACAGTGCTAAGAGGAAAGTTCATAACACTGAGTGCCCGCATAAAGAAAGTGGAGAAATCTCACACTAGCAATTAACAGCTGAAGAAACCTTTGACAAAATCTAACACCCCTTCATGATAAAGGTCTTGGAGATATCATTGATACAAAGAATGCATTTAAACATAATAAAAGCAATATAGGGCAAGTTGACAACCAACATTAAATTAAATGGAGAGAAACTCAAAGCTATTCCACTAAAATCGGGAACAAGACAAGGCTGTCCACTCTTTCTATATCTATCCAATATAGTGCTCAAAGTTCTAGCTACAGCAATAAGAAAACAAAAGGAAATCAAGGGAATACAAATTGGAAAGGAAGAAGTCAAACTTTTGCTACTTACAGATGATATGATAGCATACATAAGTGATCCCAAAAATTCTGCCAGGGAACTCATCCAGCTAAGAAACACCTTCAACTTAAAAAAAAATTAGTAGCTCTCCTATATACAATGATAAAAGGGCTAAGAAAGAAATCAGAGAAACATTACCATTTACAATAGCCACAAATAACATAAAATATCTTAGAATAACTAACCGAACATGTGAAAGACCTATTTGACAAAAACTTTAAGTCTCGAAGAAAGAAATTGGAGAAGATATCAGAAAATGAAAAGATTTTCCACACTCTTAGATAGGTAGGGTCAACACAATAAAAATAGCAATCTTACCAAAAGCAATCTACAGAAACAATGATAGCCCCATCAAAATCCCAACACAATTCTTCATAAACCTCAAAAAACAATATTCAACTTCATATAAAAAAAACCCAAGAGACCTAAAACAATCCTGTACAATAAAGGAAATTCTAAAGGCATCACCATCCCAGACATCAAGCTCTATTACAGAGCTACAGTAATGAAAACAACTTAGAACTGGCATAAAAGAAGAGAGGTGGACCAGTGGAATCAAATCAAAGATCCCAATATTAATCCACACACTTATGAACACCTGATTTTTGACAAAGAAGCTAAAATTATACAATGGAAGAAAGAAAGCATCTTCATAACTGACATAGCTGGCATAACTGGATGTCAACATGTAGAAGATTACAAATAGATCCATATCTATCCCCGTACACAAAACTCAATTCTAGATGAATCAAAGACATCAACATAAATCCAGTCACACTGAACTTCATAGAATAGAAAGTGGGAAGTAGCCTTGAAAACATTGGCACAGAAGACCACTTCCTAAATATAACACCAGTACACAGACACTGAGAACAACAATAAATAACTGGGACCTCCTGACACTGGACAAGCTTCTGTAAAGCAAAGGACACAGTCAATAAGACAGAATGGAAAAGATCTTCGCCAATCCTACATCGGACATAGGACTGATATCCAAAATATATAAAGAACTCAAGAAATTAAACATCAAAATACCAAACAAACCAAATAAAAAATGGTGTACAGATCTACAGAATTCTCAACAGAGAAATCGCAAATGGCTGAAAGAGACTTAAGAATTTGCTCAACATTCTTAACCATCAGGAAAATACAAATCAAAACAACACCATCTTACACCAGTCAGAATGACTAAGAATAAAGACAATGATGGCAGCTTATGTTGGAGAGGATGTGGGGCAAAGGGAACACTCCTCCACTGCTGGTGAGAGTGCAAACTTGTATAGCCACTTTGGAAATCAGTATGGTGGTCTCTTAGAAAACTGAGAATCAGTCTACCTCAAGACCCAGAAATGCCACTCTTGGGAATATACCCAAGAGATGCCCGATCATATGACAGGGGCATTTGTTCAACTATGTTCATAGCAGCATTATTTGTAATAGCCAGAACCTGGAAACAACCTAGATACCCCTCAGCCAAAGAATGGATAAAGAAAATGTGGCACATTTACACAATGGAGTACTACTTAATGGTTAAAAAAAAGGGGGGGGGGCTTTTTGAATTTTGCATACAAATGGATGAAAGTAGAAAAAAATCCTGATTGATGTAACCCAGACCCAGAAAGACAAAAGTGGTATGTACTCACTCATAAGTGGATATTAGACATAAAGCAAAGGATAACCAGCCTATAATCCACTACCTTAAAGAAGCTAGAAAACAAGAAGAATCCTAAGAGAGACATACATAAATCCCCCTGGGAAGGAGAAATAGACAAGAACTCCTGAGAAAATTGGGAATGGCAGGGGGAAGGGCAGAATTGGAGTAGGTGGGGAAAAAGAAGGAGGAGGAGGAAAACAGGAAGGAACAGGATGGCCAAGACAAAGGAAGGACAGAAGAAAGCAAGGAAAGATATATCTTGACTGAGGGAGTCATTATGGGTCTAGCAATAAACTTGGCCCTATGGAAACTCCCAGGAATTCACAAGAATAACCCCAGCTAAGACCCTAAGCAATAGTGGAAAGGATGCCTGAACCGGCCTTCCCCTGTAATCAGACTGATAACTACCTTAGTTGTCATCATAGAACCTTCATCAAACAACTGATGGAAGCAGATGTGGAGATCCACAACTAGCATTGGGCCAAACTCCCAGAGTCCAGTTTAAAGGAGGAGTGATAAAAACAAGTAAAGGGTCCAAGACCATGATGGGGATACCCACAGAAACATCTGACCTGAGCTAGTGGGAGCTCAGTGCCTCCAGACTGCCAGCAGGAGAACCTGAACAGGCCCAAAATTCTCCCTCTGAATGTGGGTGACAGCTGTGTGGCTGGGGCAGTCTGTGGGGCCACTAGGAGTAGGACCAGGATTTATCTCTAGTGCTTGAATTGGCCTTTTGGAGCCCATTCTCTTTGAAGGGATCCTTTGCTCAGCCTAGATACAGTGGGGCCGGCCTTGGTCCTGCCTCAAAGTAATGTGCCAGGCTTTGTTGACTCCCCAAGGGAAGCCTTACCCTCTCTGAGCAATGGAGTGGGGATGGTGTGGGTGGAAAGTGAGAGAATAGGAGGAGGGGAGGGAGAGGAAACTGGGATTAGTCTTAAAATGAGAGAAGATTGTTTGTTTGTTTGTTTGTTTAAAAAAAGAGCAATTCAGTTTCCTGGATGGAGAAGTAGGGTGAGGGGGAGTTGCACGTTAAGCAGATATCTACCATTGTACTCTACCTCTCAGCCCACATGGGGAATTTTATTGAATTTGCCATCTGGGTAGACACCTAACAAGACCACCATGGACCAACCTGATTCTCCCTGTTACGAATTCAGATTGAGAGAAAATTAGTTATAAGGTCGTGCAAAATGTTGATGGGCGCTGCCCTTTTGAAACTGGTGTGATGGAGCTGTGCATAAGAGAGAAAAATGAGGGCAGCCACAGGAGTGGCGAGAGCCTGTAAGCTCTTCTCCAGTTGTGCTTGCTCTTGCCATGTCTTCAGAAACTCCAACTCCACACTAGATCTCTGGGTCTGGAAACACAGAGTCGAGAGACACAAAAGATGAAACAGGAGACCACATCTGGCTAGTGGTATATTGCAAGCCCTTAGAAAAACAGCAGCAAGCCAAACTCCAAGGCAGCAGATGACAGGAAGTGATAACAGTCAGAGCAGAATTAATGGAAGAAAACAACATATAGAGTCCATTGAGAAGTTGGGTCTTTGAAAGTAGAGACTGGCAAACTCCTAGACAAATTAAATGAAATAAAGAGAGAAGACCCAAAGTAATAAAATTAGACATGAAAAGAGGATGATTACAACAGAGTCAAATGAAATCCAGAAAATCATTAAACAATAATTTGAAAATTTAAACAAACAAGCAAAAATTGCCTAAGAAATATAGAAGAAATGGATAAATTCTTCCTTGTCCTATACAAATTACCAAAATTAAATCAAGAGAATTTAAATAGCTTATATAGATCCTTAAAAATCAAAAAGATTGAAGCAGCAAATTTTTTAAATTCCCCAACAAAGAAGCATCTAGGGCTAGTCAGATTCACTGCAGAAGTCTACCAAACCTTTGAAGGTAAGCTAACACCTAGACTGATCAGATGTTTTTAGAAAATAGGGAGGAAAGCAACTTTACCAAACTCAATCTGTGAAGTTGGCATTGGCCTGATTCCAACAAAACAAACAAAGTTTCAAAGAGATTCTTGAAAACTGAATTCAAGAGCACAGCAAGACCATAGGCTATGAGCAAGTTGGTTTCATTCCAGAGACACAAGAATGATTCAACATACACAAATGCAACATGTGCAACCCCATATTGCTTAAGAACAAAAATCACATGGCCATCTCAGTAGATACAGAGAAAACCTTTATTAAAAACAAAATTAAATTATGTCTTCATGACAAAAGTCCCATAGGCACTTGAAGGCAGTTTTGTCTACATAAATGAGAATCTGTCTCAAAAGAAAGGCAGAAAGAAAGAAAGAAAGAAAGAAAGAAAGAAAGAAAGAAAGAAAGAAAGAAAGGAAGGAACGAAGGTCCAGTTGAAGAGTAGAAAGAATTAGAATATGGTAAAGAGGTCAAGACCATGAAGAGTTCATCCACTGAAACAGTTTACCTAAGCTAATGGGAGCTCACCAACTCCAGCTGGACTGGAAAGGAACAAGCATAGGACCAAACTAGTCCCTCTGAATGTGGTTAATAATTGTATGGCTGAAGCCACTGAGGGGCCATGGCAGTGGCACTGGGATTTATCTCTACTGCACGTACTGGCTTTTTGGGATCCTATTCTCTTTGGATGCATACCTTGCTCATCTTAGATGTAGTAGGGAGAGCCTTGGACCTTTCACAAAGCAAAGTGCCTAACTCTCTCTTAGGATTAAAGAGGGTGGGGTGAGAGGATGTGTGGAGGGAATGGGAAGAGGGGAGGGAGTGGGAATTTGGATTGGTATTTTTTTTAAAAAATCATAAATAAAGAAAATTAAAAAGAAAGAAAGAGAGAGGGGGAGAGAGAGAGAAAGAAAGAGAAAGAAAGAAAAAAAAAGAAAGAAAGAAAGAAAGAAAGAAAGAAAGAAAGAAAGAAAGAAAGAAAGAAAGAAAGAAAGAAAGAAAGAAAGAAAGAAAGAAAGAAAGAAATAATTGAAGAAGACTGAGACTGGTGCGGAAGAATTGTCTGTATTCTGTAAATCATGCTTTAAATAAATGTTGATTGGCCAGGCAGGAAGTATAGGTGGGTCAACCAGACAGGAAGTAGAGGTGGGGTGATGAGAACAGGAGTATTCTGGGAAGCAGGAAGTTCCCTCCACAGTTCTGCCACCAAAGAAGCAAGTTGTGAGCTGCTCTGCTGAGAAAGGTACCGAGCCATGTGGCTAACATAGATAATAATAATAGGTTGATATAAGTTACAAGAGATAATAAGTAGCCTGAGCTAATGGGCCAATCAGTTTATAATCTTATGGAGATCTCTGTGTCATTTTCTTTGGAGCCTGCTGGCTGTGGGGAACTAGGCAGAAACCCCAACAAATTGGCCCTCATGTTACATGAGATGGGAAAACCTCCCATGCTTGCTCATAAATCGGCAGAATTCATATTGTAAAAATGCTATTTTATTGAAATTAATATTCACTGTAATTTCCACCAAGACTTCATTGACATTCTTCCCATAACTAGAGAAACAACCCTAAAATTAATATAGGAAACTAAACATCTGGAATAGCAAGAACAATACTGAGCAGACACTACAATTATCACAATACCTGTTTTCAAACCATGTGACGAAGCCATAGTGACAAAAACAGCATGATGCTGGCACCAAAGCAGATCTGTACCAGTGGACAGAATAAAGGACCTAGACACAAACCCACAAAATTCGTCACCGAAGTATTGAAAAAATTGTCAGAAACACACCTTGTTGAAAATAGGTTCACATAAGCCTTGCCCATGTTGCTTTATCATGGTGGTTCTCAACCTATGGGCCACGACCCCTTTGGCGAGGTCAAACGACCCTTTTACAGGGGTCACCTCAGGCCATCAGAAAACAGATATTTAAATTACACTAGCAAAATCACAGTTTGAAATAGCAATAAAAATAATGTATGGTTGGGGTCACCACAACATGAAGAACTGTATTAAAGGGTCATAGCATTAGTACGGTTGAGAACCACTGACTTAAAGGGCTTTGTTTTATTGGTATCCTCCATCCCCTCTGCTCTTACACCCTGCCTGTTTCCTCTTCCATGGGGTTCCCTGGGCCCTGAGGGAAAGGATTTGACAGGGATCCTCATTAAAGCTGAGCATTCCAAGGTCGCTCATTCTCTGGGTAGCGTTTGCCTATGGGTCTCTATATTCCCATCTGCTCTAGGAGGAAGCTGCTTTGATGATGGCTGAGCAAGGCACTGATCGATGAGAACAGCAGAAAGCTATTTGGAGTCCTTTTATTACTACATCCTTTAGTAGAGTAGCAATATTGGTTAGATCCCTAGATCTAGGTCACAGGGGTGTCTAGTCTCGGGTTCTTGGTCACCTAAGCAGCATCCAGTACAGGTTTCCTCTGTGGAGAATATGTGTCAATCAGATGTTGGTTGGTTATTCCCACAAGCCTTGTGCCACCATATCTTGCAGAGAGTTCACCATTATAGATCAAAGGGTTTGTGCTAGCTTGGTGTTTACACTTCTCCTTTGGTAGTGTGCAGAGAACCTGTACCAAGACACTAGCCCATGAAGGTTCTAGGTATACACCAGCTTGGCTTATACATGTTCAAAGTGTTATTGTCAGCATTATGGCCATACCATCAACTGTGGAGAGCAACCTATAGTCTTGGCAACAGTTGGGGTTCTGGGGGGTTCCATGGGACCCCTTTGGTCAACAACTCAATTAGATGTAATTCAGTTCCAGTACTGGAAGCTTTGTTTGGTGACAGAAATGTCCATTTGGGGCTCTGTCTCCCCCATTATATGTCAGTTTAGTTTAGATCACTTTCATACACACACACACACACACACACACACACACACACACACATATATATTTTAGGAAGCTTTTGCTTTGTCATACTTCCACACTACCCCTGAAATAACCCTTAGTTTTAGCTCTCCCTCCCCATATTCTCTCCCTCATCCCTCTTTTTCCTCTTTCTCCCTGCTTAGTCCTCCAAGTCCATCGATCCCTATGTCTGTTTCCTAGGGAGATTTATCTGTTCTCCTTAGTCTTTTCTCTATACCTAACAACTATGGTTCTAAAGATTATAGCTTGCTTATCATTGACTTAATAGCTAATATTCATGTATATAAAAATACATGCCAGGTTTAGCTTTCTGGGTCTGGGTTAACCTTACTCAGAATGTCTTTTTTCTAGTTCCATCCATTTTCCCACAAATTTCATTATTTCATTTTTAAAGAGCTAAACAATACTCCATTGTGTGAATGTACCACATTTTCTTTATTCATTCATTTGCTGATGGTCATCTATGTCTTTTCAAATTTTTGGCTATATGAATAGAGCAACAATGAACATGGTTGAGCAAATGTCTCTCTTGTAGGATGAAGTACCCTTTGGGTATATGCCCAAGAGTAGTATAGTCATATTTTGAGGTAGATCTGTTCCCATTTCCCTGGGGAACACCACACTGATTTTCATAGTGGATAAACAAGTTGGCAGTCTCATCCACAATGGATGAGTGCTTTCTTACCCCAATCCTTACCACCTTGAGCTGTCACTTGTTTTATTGATCTTAGCCACTCTTATAGGTGTAAGATGAAATCTTAAAGAGGTTTTGATTTGCATTTCCCTGGTGATTAAGGATGCTACCATTTCTTTAAGTGTCTCGCAGCCTTTGAGTTTCTTTTGAAAATAGTTCATTTATGTATGCACCCCATTTTTTAAATTGGGTTATTTGTTTTCTTGATATCCTGGGTCTTTGTATGTTTTGTATATTGCCCCTCTATCAGATGTGTAGCTTGTAAAAATTCTTTTCCCGTTGTGTAGGTTGCTGTTTTGTCCAAATGACAGTGTCCTTTGCCTTACAGAAGCTTCTCAGTTTCCTAAGGTTCCATTTATTAATTGTTGATATTAGTGTCTGCGCTATTCGTGATCCGTTCAGAAACAATGAGTTCAGGGCTATTCCCCCACTCTCTCTTCTTTCTGGTTCAGTGTATCTGGTTTTATGTTGAGGTCTTTGATCCATTTGGAGTTAATATTTGTGCAGGGTAATTAGTATGAATCTATTTTGATTCCTCTATATACAGACATCCAGTTCAACCAGCCCCATTTGCTGAAGATTCTGCATTTTTATCCAATATATATCTTTGGCTGCTTTGTCAAAAATCAGATGTACATAGGTATGTGGATTTATGTCTGAATTTTCATTTTTATTCCATTGATCAACTTGTTGGTTTCTGTGTGATATCATGCTATTTTTATTACTATAGCTCTGGAAATCAACTTAAAATCAGGAATGATGACACTTCAGTTGTTTTTATTATTATTACTCAGGATTGTTTTAGCTAAACTGACTTGTTTGTTTGTTTCCATATGAAGCAGAAAATTGTCCTTTCAATATCTGTGAAGAATCGTGTTGGAATTTTGATGAGGATTGTTTTGAAATTATAGATTGCTTTTTGTAAGATAGCCACTTTAATCCTTGATACATATTATTTTATTGATGCTGTTATGTAGCCTATTGATACATGAGCATGGGAGGAGATATTTCCATCTTTTGATCTCTTCTTTAGTTTCATTCTTCAATGTCTTAAGGTTTTTATCATACAAGTCTTTCACTTGCTTGGTTAGATTTACCACACGATATTTTATGTTATTCAAGGCGATTGTGAAAGGTCTTGTTCCCTGATTTCCTTCTCGGTCCATTTTGCATTGTATGTAGGAAGGCCACTGACTTTTCTGAGCTACTTTTGTAACCAGCTACTTTGCTAAAAGTGTTTATCAGCTGCCAGAGTTTCACAGTGGAATTTTTAGTCACTTATGTGTACTACTATATCATCTGCAAATGGGGATACTTTGGCTTCTCCTTTCCTTTCGATCTCCTTCAGTTGTCTTACTACTCTAACAAATACTATATTGAATAGATGTAGAGAGAGTGGACAGTTTGGTCTTGCTCTTTATTTTAGTGGAATTTCTTTGAATTTCTCTCCATTTAACTTGATGTTGGTTGTGGGTTTGATGTAAACTGCTTTTATTTTGTTATATCCCTAAACTCTCCAGGATCATATTTACTGATTTCCATATGTTGAATCATCCCTGCATCTCTAAGATAAAGCATGATTATGGTGGGTGATCTGTCTGATGTGTTCTTGGATTCAGTTTGCAAGTATTTTATTGAGAATATTTGCATCCAGGTTCATAAGGGAAATTGTTCTGTAATTCTTTGTTTGGGTCTTTATGTGATTTGAATATCAGGGTAATTGTGTCATTTTATTGGGACAATGTTCTTTATGATTCTATATTGTGGAATAGTTTGAGGGATATTAATTAACATTAAGTCTTCTTTGAAAATCTTGTAAAATTCTGCAGGAAAACCATCAACCAAAAGAAATGTTCAGCAGATGGTTGTATCATCACCCACTGCTCCTCGTCTAAATGGGCCCTGGAGAGCGGACCCATCACCACAGCCTCCAAAATGCCATTTCTTTGGTGCACTCCGAGTTTGGTGGGAGGGCAAGCCTAGGTCATGTGCACAGTCTGGAGAGGAAAATGCAATGTCAGCTCTGTCGCGAGGAAAGCACCTTCCTGCTTTGGAGAGATGGATAATGAACCAGTCTTCAATGTTCAATTTGTCTAAGAACTGAAAGAGATTGCAGGGGACTCTATGAGGGGAACATGGGAGTAAGAACATGGTGGTGACTCCAAATGGCCACTAAGCGTGTTCAGAAGACAGTTCCCATGGATGTCTGGGGCTCGTTCTGCAGCATTCAAACAGCGTGAACACTGTGCATCATCTGCTACTGAAGGGATGCACATGACAGCCTGCAGAAGTCTGCTGCCCACAAATGGGGCCAACCCGGGCTCATAGCCAGACGGAAAGGGCATGATTGTCGCCCCTACCACACAATGGAGGCCGTGCTGCTTCTGAATGGCAAAGCCCTTGACAATACAGTTTAAGAGTAACAGATGGACAGCAGCTTTCCAGAAGCAATTCTAGGAAAGAAAGAAAAGGAAGACTGCTTTTTAAAATGAAACTACAATATAATTCCTGAGGGGGGATGTAAACTGTCATAATACACTTAAAGATCTGAACTTCTCCTGCCGCCTCTCTCTCCTTCCCTAGTGGTTTTGTCAGGGTTTCTATTGCTGTGACGAAGCACCATGACCAAAGCAACATGGGCAGGAAAGGGTTTATTTGGCTTATGATTCTACATCACTGTTCATTACTAAAGGAAGTCAGGACAGGAACTGAAACAGGTCCCAGGACTTAGAGGCAGAAACTGATGCAGAAGCCATGGAAGGGTGCTATATACTAGCTTGCTCACCATGGCTTTCCCAGTCTTCTTGTGTCATGGGAATGCCCCTGTTCGCTATGAATATGCTTTATTAGCATTGGTTAATAAATAAGCTCCTTTGGCCTATGGCCAGGCAGAATAGAGTTAGGCAGGAAAAGAAAACTGAATACTGGGAGAAAGAAGGCAGAGTCAGGCAGGTGCCATGTAGCTGCTGAAGGAGAAAGATGCCAGAACCTTATGGGTAAGCCACAGCCTCATGGTGATACACAGATAATAGAAATGGGCTAATTTAAGATGTAAGAGCTAGCTACAAATATGCCTGAACCATTGACCAAATAGTGTTGTAACTAATATAGTTTCTGTGTGTTTATTTGGGTCTGGGCAGCCAGGAAACCAAAGCAGAGTCTCTGTTTACATTCTCTCTTACAGAACCCAGGACCATCAGCCCAGGGAAGGCATTGCCCACAATGGAATGGGCCCTCTCCCATCAGTCACTAAGAAAATGTTCTACCAGCTTGCCTACAGCTCACTCTTATGAAGACATTTTCTCAGTAGACATTCCTCCTCCCAGTGACTACAGCTTGTGTCAGGTTGATGTAAACCCATCCTTTCTTTTTCTTTCTTTGTCATGCCCAAGGCATCGATCCTGCTTATCCCTGTGGGATCTCTGTGGAGTCCCTGGAGATAGTTTTGTAGTGCCCAAGATCTAACTAGCAAAACCAATAGATGCTAAAAATCAGCTCATTGCCAAGGTATTTCCTTTTTTTCTTTCTTTTTTAATCAAACAAGTCAGACAGCACAGAAGAGAACAATGTCTTTCAGACCTGAGTGTGGCCCTGGTGAGGAGACAGAGATTCAGGCTGCTAAATATAGATTTTGCAGATCTGTTGGCTCCTCAGCTCATAGCACTCAGCTCCCTGGCTCCCCAGCAGCTCCTTCTCCTCCCCTGTGTCTAGCTCGCTTCGAGGAGGGAAGTGCACAGGAGACGTGATGAACTCGTAGTGACGGTCCAGATAACGCAGGTAGATGAGCATGTGCAGGGCATAGGCCAGCACCAGCAACAGAATCAGAGACATGGCCAGGCCAATGAGAACAGCAGGGGAGAATGAAGAGCCACAGTCTCGGGCCTGGGCAAACTGTGCCCCCTTGATGGAGAAGCCTTGGATCTGTGCAGAGAAAGAGAAGATCAGGTGTAACCTATGCCTTCCATCTAAGAATCATTTCTCATCAGGCTGGAGATTCTGGGCCCAGTTAACCAAATTTTGTATAATGTGGTTAGTTTTTAACTGCCAGCCCCTTAATCTGGAACCACCCAGGAGAAGAGTGTCAGGGAGGGAATGTGTATATCAGATTCCCTGTGGGTAGGTCTGTAAGGCAGGATCATCTGAATTATGTAAATTGTTGTGTTGAGATCCAGTCCACCGTGGATGGCACCATTCCCTAGGTTTAGGTCGCAGACTATGAGAACGTGAGATGTGTGAGCTGAGTGGCGTGCGTGCAGCTATGCTCTTGACTGTGGAAATGGCTGGCTGCCTCACGTTTCCACTGTGGTGACTTCTGAAGTGATGGGCTGGAACCTGGAGCTGTGAGCCCAAAATGGATTTGAGAGGGGGTGTATTTTACCAGGCAATGGAAAAGGGGACTAGGGCACATACCACCACCAAACTAGAATGATTTAAGCACTTGCTCTGATGATGATGATTCTGCTGACTGGAACAGTGAAATTGTGTTTAAGGGCTCACAGAACAGCCTGACTGACCCCAAGCTCACTGGATTCTGCAGCTTCTGCCTCATGGGTTCTGGGACTGCAGACAGGAGCCATCATCCCTGGCTTGAAACTTGATTTGAAAGCAAAAGCCACCAACCACTCTGAGATGGATAAATTGTGGCAAGCAAGCCTCCTGCAATTCAAGACTCTGAGATAAAACTTCTTGTAATCTGGTTTTTAGGACTGTTTGAGCTCATATTAAATGACACTGCTGCGTCTCCAACTCAAAGCAAGCTCTGGGTTTGAGAAGTGCAGCCTCTGAAGTCACTGACAGGAAGAGGTTGGAAGGCGTCTCTGAGGGAGATCATGGGTGCTGAGACAGTAAAGGACACATGTGAAGACCTTGTGCATGCCAGGTACTACTCCTTCCCTAGTTTAGTCTTCATGGCAGGCTCTGAGCAAGGGACTGTTTTATGACTTGAGACTGGGGCTCAGCAAAGTTCAGTAACTCACCTGGAGTCACATGGCAGAAAAATGTGTGGTGATAAAATTTATATCTGGGAAGCCTGATTTCATCCTCATACTCAGTTGATAACTCCAAGGCTTCTGGTGTCTTCTGTCTCTGCTCCTCTTATTACTACCATTGAAGGTTTTACTTGAGTTACACTCAAATACCGTACCATTTTCCATAAGGGACTTGAACATGCATGGATTTGGTACCCACGGGAGGGATTAGGGTCAGCTGAGGGATAGATGTTTATTCTGTAAGAAAGACCAGCAAACCTGCAGTGTGAACACTCCTTTCCCCTGGCCTGAGCTTGCATTCTTGCCTCTGTTTACATTCCAGGTGCTTCCACAAGACTAGGATATACGTTTCCTGTGGGGAGACTGCTGTCATGCAGACACGGTGCACAACCCAGAGGAGGACTGTGCTCTGCACAGCAAGGTCTCTGGAGTGTTGGGGGCCCTGTGAATACACACTGGAGTGTTGGGGCCCTGTGAATACACACTGGAGTGTTGGGGGGCCCTGTGAATACACACTGGAGTGTTGGGGGGCCCTGTGAATATACACTGTGTTATTTCCTTACACTGCGGCTCTGAAACTCAGAACGGACATTCCTGTGCCTCATCCAGCCAGCAGAGAGGTTAACCTGTGGGCTTGTGAACCAGTCTCACTGGTGGTTTCAGACTCTGTCCCTTTCCTTCCATTCAAAATCCCCACCCCTGGTCTTTGCCCATGTGTTTTGTCTTGTTATTTTTGTCACACTATATACATAACATAACATGTATTGTCTTAACCATTAGCATGTGTTGGCATGAGTGGCATTGCTATTCCATGCCTGGAGTGGTCCTGCTTCACACGTACGAGGCCATGCATGGACTTTCTACATTGATGAAGATAGGTCAGAAACTGGCAAGGATAACTTAACCGTGAAGCAGAGGAGTGATTTTTCAAATCAGGTTTGCCTCCCTCCAGACTGCATGCTCTTCCCTTCCCCTTAGCCTTGTGTCAACACCGTACCTCCCCCAAGCCGAGAGGAATGCACATGAATATGTATACCCAGGCTTTGTGGATAACGTGGGAACAAGCCCTTATAAGGGACAGGCAATGCCGAGCCTGCCACCTCAGGGAGTACGCACTGGCCACAGGTAAACAAGATAGGGGGACTTTGTCCTTCAGCCTGAGAGGATTCTGGGATGCTGGGGTACAAAAGCGCCTGTCATGTTCCCATGTCTTTCTCCCAAGGCTTTCAAGATCCTCTGGGCTAATTTCGACTGGTTGGTGACTCCATTCCCATGCTAACTGTCAACGCTGTCTTTCACGCTGCAGCTGTACTTCTTATCCGCCCAGATAAGATCACTGCTTCGGTCTCAGAAGTGAATAAAGAAACTGCCCCCGTGGTGCCTCTGCGCACAGAGCCTTTGGGCCCCGGAAGTGTCAGTCATCAGGCTTCAGCCACAGCTGCCCTAGGGTTTAGATAAGTACCTGGTGACTGGGTAAACAGGAACGTGAAAATCCATCCCTGGAGGACTCCATTTCACACCTCAGAAGACCCAGAATAAACCCTCGCTGCCTTAAAGGCTCTTCCTTTAGACTCCTGTTTTATGTGACTTCAACAAACACTGTTTCTTTGGCACCAAGTATGCAGGCAGGCGTGTCGACCACATACATGTTTTAACTTATTACCTGGAAATCAATAAACGTGACCTCCCACAGGCTTGTCACATTGTCGGAGCCGCCCAGCAACTGCAGAGCATCGTTTCTGCGCAGACTGCTGACTCGTTGGCAGCGGTACGAGTAACTTGACAGAGCATAAATGCCAGTTGCATTAAAAGCTGCTTGCACCGAATTGTTGAAGATGATCTCGACCCGTTGTAAACTAAACCAGCTCTGGCTGGACAGCTTGTTGTAATTGGTTAGGGTGAACCTGGAAAAGATTGTACATTAGTGTTAGCCCGCAGCCCTTTTACTGTCGCAGGCTGAGTCACCTGTGGACAGTACAATGGCGCCCTCTTTTGTCAGGCTGTGGAATCAAACCAGGGAGAGGCTTAGCTTTGGCCTGTTAGCGATCGCCAAGAGGAAAAAGCAACAAAAGTCAAAGGTGTGTGTGTGGGAGGGGGGTCTTTTCTAAGAATCAAAGGGTTTATTATTGCCACAAAAATGATAAAAGAAAACATAGATGTATATTAACAAAGAATTAAATTGTCATAAAATAATAGTAATAGCTTTCTTCTGGGCCAGCCGCACTTGTTACTCACGTGTATTTCCTGAAGCTTACTACCGCACTATGAGACAGACAATAATGCTAGCCTAGCGTCACCGACGAGAAACTGAGCCCAGAGGAACAAAATACCTTGCCCAGTTTCTCTCAGAGTGATGTGTTTAGCTGCCTTTCAGAAGCTCCCTGAGATCAGCACCCTCCCTGCTCACAGCTTTAACGAGGAACATTCTCCAATCACGAAAACATATAGTGGATATAGCTCGTGATACTTGTCTTTTATTTTTTAAAGATGAAATATTACACAGAACCAAAGTCAGGAACGATGGGCTTAAAACAGTAGTAACTGCAAACACGGGTGGACTATCAGTCACTCTTATTTTCTTATTCTTTTCTTGTCTCTTATCTGTTTGTTTTTGTTGTTGTTGTTGTTGTTGTTTTGTTTTGTTTTGTTTTGTTTTGTTTTGTTTTTCTAGACAGGGTTTCTCTAAGTAGCCCTGGCTATCTGAAACTTCATCTAGACCAGGCTGGCCTCAAACTCATGCCCTGCCTCTGCCTCCCGAATGCTGGGATTAAAGAAAGGTATTTGTCTACACTGCTTGGCTTATTTTCTCATTCTTATAGCTCCACGGTAGCACAAATAATAAAAACCCAGAGTTAGATATTGGGGTTTAACCCAAAAACCAGAAAAGCAAAGCAGCCAAGCAACTAGAGCAGTCTTACCTCTACTAAAGTAAGAATGCAGACTAAGCAGCCCGAGCGAGCCTCTTTCTCCTCCCATTTCATATTCCTCTCTAGTACTGGGATTAAAGGTTTGAGCCACCACCACCTGGATTCATTTCAGCATTGATCTTTTGTAGCCCAGGGTGGTCTTGAACTCACAGAGATCCCTCTGCCTCTATCTCCCAAATCCTGGGATTAAAGGTGTGCTACCACTGCCTGACCTCTAGTGGCTTAGCTTTGCCCTTCTGATCTTTAGGCAAGCTTTATTTATTAAAGCATAAATAAGATGTACTCCATATTTCTGATTTTTCTGTTTTCATTATCTGATTCTGCGTTCCTGTAGAAGCAGATCCTGAGACAAAGATATGAACGTAAGGGTTCAGTCACTCGGGTCTATAGTAAGGGTTCAGTCACTCGGGTCTATAGTAAGGGTTCAGTCACTCGGGTCTATAGTAAGGGTTCAGTCACTCGGGTCTATAGAATGGAGAAAAGAGCAACGGCAGTAGATGGGACAGGAGGCCGCGGGGTGGGAGTGAGGGGTTGAGCATGTTTCCATAGTGGGAAGAGCCAAATGAAGAGCTGGTCGCTAAGGCCAAAAGGACACGTCTGAGCAGCCTCACTTAGAGTAGAGGAGGCTGGGGTGCTCACGCTCTTCCGTGACAAGGACAGAAGGCAGAGGTCATGTTATGGGTTGGGGGTCACTCAGAGAGTGATCATGACCTTAAATACATTCTACTAAGAAGAATCTTTTTATCTAGGTCCTGGCATCTGTGGGGCCAGGACTGCAGCTGAGACCCATCACGAGATGCAGACCCCCGGTCATATCAGCCCAAGGCTCACAAAGACGAACCTGAAAGATGACAAGCGGCCTGCCTGTGTGCTGGCAGGCTCTAACTTTAACATGTGTCTTGCCCTTGTCCTTGTCCCCTTTCTGAGCAGAGCATGAAAGTTTGATTACAAAAGCAGAAACAGCAGTTAGTCTTATGACCCACTGGCTTGCTAGAAGAGCAAATTTTACAGGATCAGTCAGTTTAAGAATAGTCTTCAACCTGGATGGAGGTGGGTGGTCCTTGGACTTCCCACAGGCAGGGAACCCTGATTGCTCTTTGGGCTGATGAGGGAGGGGGACTTGATTGGGGAAGGGGGAGGGAAATGGAAGGCGGTGGCGGGGAGGAGGCAGAAATCTTTAATAAATAAATAAAAAAAAAAGAATAGTCTTCAACGTCTAGGGGAAAGGGCTGTGGGCTGCTAGGGTGTGGCCTGTACATGGTAAGGCCAAACTTTAATCCATCATGGTTTGGTTTTCCATTGCTGTGATATAAGCACCATGACCTAAATCACCTTGAGGAAGTAACTTCACGAGTAACCATCATCACTGAGGTAAATCAAGGCAGGAACTCAACAAAGCAGGAACCTGGTGACAGGAGCTGATGCAGATGCCATGGAGGAGTGCGGTCTTGCTCAGACTGCTCTCTTAGTGAATGAACCCAGGACCACCTGCTTAGAAGTGGCACCTCCCACAATGGGCTGGGCCCTCCCACATCAATCAAAAAATACCCAATAACCTTGCGCACAGGCCAGTCTTAAGAAAAAGGCGTTTTCTCAGCTGTGACTCCCTCTTGCTCAAGGATGCCTCGCTCTGTGTCAACAAAAACTAGCCAGCACAGCTTTCTTAGGCCAGAAAGGAGTTTAGGGAGAGAGAATGGGCAGAGGGGCAAGTTGAGTAGACATGGAGAATGAACACGTAAGCCACACACCTTCATCCTAGGTGATGATGACTATGGCAACGATGACGATTTCCACAGGTATTTTCCAGTTTTTCAGGTGTTTGAATAAATAAAGTTATGTCGTGTGGTCATTCTCAAGCAAGTCTGCCTACTGAACCTTTTATTGGAGACTCATAAATATTCCCACATAGCCAGAGCACCACAGAGCACACAGTGCAGGAGAGAGCCTGCGGGACACACCCCACTTGTTACAGCTGAAGGCAAAAGTGCTCAACTCGGCTAAAAAGTTCATCCTCTAGGAAGGGAAGCTCTGTGTGTGTGTGTGTGTGTGTGTGTGTGTGTGTGTGTGTGTATGTGTTGTCTGTCAGGCACTACCCACCTTTTCTCCTTTTTTCTTTTGAGACAGGGTCTCTCACTGGCCTATATGGCTACCTGTCCCCACCTTCTCAGTACCAGGGGTACAAGCAATAGCACCACACCCAGGCTTTTAACATGGTTTTAGGGATCAAACTCAGGTCCTTCTGCCTGCATTGACTGAGCCATCTCCCAAGCCACACAATGAATTTTTGAGGGGAAAAAAAAAGTGTGCCTTTCCCTTCAGATTTCTTGATTACCAACTTCTGGGGAAATTATTGACATGTTTTTATGGGAAGTAAAACAATTTGAAACAAGGTCATATTATGTTGTGTTGGTTGGTCTAGAGCTCACTATGTTTACCCAAGCTGACAGAGATCTGCCTGCCTCTACCTCCAGATTGCTGGGATTAAAGGGATGTGCCACCTGACACAAGAAAAAAATGGTCGGCCTTCAAATTTGTTGATTACTAACTGCTAAAATAAGACATTGGCAGTAGATGCGGCCTTCTGTCACAGGCAGAGGAAAATGGAGACACATTGAATGTCTGCTCAGGAGCTGGGACAGCGAAGATCTCATCACTGTCATCTAATTGTGTGATTCTTAAAAGATGATGCAATGAAATCACCAGAATCAATCAGGGCCTGAAGCCTTTTGGCTTCCATTCAGTATTAGTCTTTGTTCTGGGTTCTCAGTTCATGTGCTCCTGCTCAGTCAGTGAAAAACCCCTCAGTGAAGAGAGCGAGGAGTAGAGGTGTTTCCATAGTGGTTATAAAAAGAATTCAATAATATTAATAATAATAAGAAAGAAAGCATTCTGACAGGACCCTCATACCCACACCCACTGAATTCTCCGAGGACTGGGCTACATATGGACTTTGATGTGTAGAAAGTGTTCCCACAGAATCCAGCTGACACGGCCCCTGACATTTCAGTATAGTTAGCTACGAATCTGATGTGTCTCCAGAAAGGTAAATGCCTGGCCCTTGATACCCACAGGGGAGTGAGTGCATTGAGTAGAGCACAGTATGGCTGACATGCTGAAGCTATAGCAGTACTCACCTTATGTCAATGTCCTTGAGATTTTCAGCATCACCAAACTTTAAAGATAACCTACGAAAACGGAAACAACAGAGTTCATCAAAATAGGAATGACTCAAACTACAAAACGGCTTAGCTGGTAGGGGGCACCTGTCTCCCCAGGCCTGACAGCCTGGAGTTCTGAGATTGATGTCTGGAGACAATACGGTGAAAGGAGAGAATCAATTCCTGCAAGGTATCCTCTAACCTCCACACAGACACTATGACTTGCACATATACACACACCTGCACACAAGTGGACACAGAGAGAGAGAGAGACAGAGACAGAGAGAGACAGAGAGTTAAAAATAATAATAAAATTTAAAATATGCTCAGCATTATTGGGCATTATGAAAACATAAAATATAAACACATTTACATATCATAGAACATCAAACAGAATAGCTAAACTGTCTTCCATGCGGAACTATCAGTTTCTGATAACCTATATTCATGCACACTTTTCCGAAGGTGTATGCTAGCTTTCCTGGGTCAAAGACAGATTAACTATTCACTCAGAAACAACAGTATAGCTTCTCCTCTCTATGCAGTTCATCCCCCTGGGTAGCACAGTGAGAGTCAGACATCGTTCCACCCATAGTGGAATCTGGAGTTTGTAGTGGAAGTCAGGAGTCCAAAGTTTACATGTGAGTTGGTGGTTCTTTCCTCACCTCCTGAATAGGACAGAAAACCATCTGTTCCCTCAGTGTTGACAGACTACCCTTGGGAAGAAAAAGGAGATGCTAGGCTACTACCCTGGAGGTAAGTGGAAGATTTTAATCAGCCACTGGATGGAAGCAGCTGGCTGACCATGCAGGACACGAATGACTGGCTGCACATTGAAGATCTGTGTCTCATAAATGTCTCCAACAGGAAGATGTGTCCCTTTGGCTCTCCAGCCCATTGCTATGCAAACAAATTGCCTCAAGGCATAACTTTCTTACTAACTCCAAAGTGTATCCTTTAGCCCAAGACCAGGGAGTTTGTTCAGAAAGTATTAACCACACAGTAGTTCTTACAAAAGGATTTTTCTCTACAGCTTCCCACAGAATGGTCAGTGACTGTCCTGAACTCTATCATATACTGTTTATGGGGAAGGGATAGGATGATCACCAAATAAATCATATACCTAGAATTAATAAAGGAAATATTTGTGTTCCCTAGCTTGATCAACTTAGACACCTTGGATGTGCCTGTTTGCAAACACTTTAAAAAAGAAAGCCCAGAAATTGTGGGAGTGGCCAACTAATGACTGGTCCAGCTTGAAACCCATACCAAGAGAAGGAGCTCATACCTGACACTGCCTGGAGGGCCATGACCCAAAGGCTGGGTGGCCCAGAGACCAACCATGACTGGCCAAAGAAAAAAAAATAATGAAGCCTAATGATATTTTGCTATACTCACACATTGATGCCTAATCCATCTGTCACCAGAGAGGCTTCACCCAGTAACTGATAGAAACAGATGCAGAGACCCACAGCCAAACATTAGGTGGAGCTCAGGTAATCCTGAGGAAGAGGGGCAGGAAGGATTGTAGGAGCCAGAGGGGTCATTGACACCACAAGAAAACCCATGGAATCAACTAGTCTGGGCTTCTAGAGGCTCACAGAGACTGACCCTCCAACCAGAGAACCTGCATGGGATTGACCTGGGCCCTCTGCGTATATGTTGCAGTTGTGTACCTTGGTCTTCTTGTGGGACTCCTAACCATGGGAGCAAGGTCTGTCTCTGCCTTCGTTATCTGCTATTGGGACCCTTTCCTCCTACCGGATTGCCTCATCCAGCCTCGATAGGAGAGGAGATGCTTAGTCTCACTGCAACTTGATAGACCATGGCTAGTTCATATTCATGGGAGACTCATCTGTATCCGAAGAGAAATAGAGGAGGAGGAATGGGGGGGGGGCAAAGGAGAGGAAGGAGGGAAAACTGTGGTGGGGTATAAAAGCAAAACAAATGACTAGATAAATAAATAAATAAACAAACAAACAAACAGGCACACAGTTTCAAAGCTTCTTTCATGGTATTCTGACTATCTGACAAATTACTAAAGAAATCACTTTAAAGAAATAAAATACACCAGGTGTGATGGTCCACTGTAACACGAGGGTCAGGCTGCTTGCTTGTTGTTGGGTTTTTGTCCTGCCCGGTACCCCACAACTGTTTAGCCCCAAAGAAAATCACACATACGTCTCCATATATTATAAGCTGATTGGCCCATTAGGTCAGACTACTTATTAGTTCTTGTATCTTATATTAACCCATTATTTTGATCTTATCCATGTGGCTCAGTACCTTTTTTAGTGGGGCAGATCATATCCTGCTGCTTTGGTGGTCTGGGCAGGAGTGGGAGAAATCAACTTCCTCCTTCCCAGAATTTTCCTGTTCACATTACATCATTTTTACTTCCTGTCTGGTTTTCCCGCCTATATTTCCGGCCAATCAGCGTTTATTTAAAACATGATTGACAGAATACAGACAATTCTCCTGCACCAGTCCACACCTTTAATCCCAGCACTTGGGAGGCAGAGGCAGGAGGATCTCTGAGTTCAAGGACAGCCAGGCTTACTTGGTCAAACACTGTCTGGAAAATCATAAGGAACAAAGGAAAAACAAAGAGAGAAAAGGAAAAACGGAGGGAGGGAGGGAGAGAGGGAAGAAATTCAACTAGTTCACTCTAAGGAAAATGTCTTTAGCTCTTCCAATGGACTCTAGCCTGGTCCCACAGAAACTTGCTCTGCACGGATGAACCAAACTGCAGAGCAAAGCCTTCACAAGCTGCCCATCATCTGGAGAAGCAGCTGGCCAGCTCCTAGAAACGACCCTCTGGGACTTTTCCCAGCAGGGCTGTTGCCTGTGGAGTTCGAAAGCACACTTTGCTCTGGAGCAAAGATCGTGAGGCATGGGGACAGATTTCAACTGAGCTACTTCACCATTTTGTCAGTGAAGACCTTGTAGGTGCTGAACGCCAAACACAACAGGAACCCAGAAATGGATACAACGCAAAGCAAGGGTGGCGAAGGAACTCAGCCTGTGCGCTGTACTTACAGAAACAGACCCTGAGTTCTTCGCGCTATAAATGCCCAACCCCAAAATGAGCCCAGATGCTGGGACTGGATTCTATTTGCAGAGCTTTCCCTACTTAAAAAGACTTCCATAGCAAACCTGTCTGCCAAATTAGTCTCTCCCTGAACGTTTTGTTTCCAAAGCTAAAACATGTTCGTCTTTTTCCAATCTGGGCTTTTGACCTTACATGGCTATGTCTCCACTTGGATTTGTTCTTTTAGCAACTGGGACTCCAGTTCTTCCATACACAAGGGCACATGGGCACAGCAGAGGCATCTCATTGGTCTGATGAGCTCACAGGGGTCGGTAGCAGGGGTCCTTAGCTGGAACTAAAACCCTCACTTCCTAAGAAGCCATCCCTGACCTGCTCTCTGGGGTGGGGGAGGTGCTCCCAGGCTGCCTGCATCTAACCTGAGCAGGACTGAGGGAGGTGGGGGCTGCCCACCCTGCGCTCACACCTGAATATTTCTAGGAAGGTGACTAGGAAGATACACCTGTACCGGGGCCTACCCAATATCTCATTTATGCATAAAGTGGCTGGAGAGAGGACTCATCTGTTGAGAGCGTTTGATGCTCTTTCCAGAGACCTGAGCTCAGTTCCCAGCATCCAAGTCGAGTGGCTAACAACAGCTTGCAGTGTGTGTGTGTGTGGCGGGGAGGATCCAATACCCTCTTGTCACCTCTGCAGGCACTCGAACACACATGCGCATACACAGACATTATCACAAAAATAAAAAATAAAACTAATTTTAAAAATGACTTAAAAACAGAGAAAAACGCCGGGCAGTGGTGGCGCATGCCTTTAATCCTAGCACTTGGGAGGCAGAGGCAGGCGGATCTCTGTGAGTTCGAGGCCAGCCTGGTATACAAGAGCTAGTTCCAGGACAGGAACCAAAAAAGCTACAGAGAGCCGGGCGGTGGTAGTGCACGCCTTAATCCCAGCACTCGGGAGGCAGAGGCAGGCAGATCTCTGGGAGTTCAAGGCCAGCCTGGTCTACAAGAGATAGTTCCAGGATAGGCACCAAAGCTACAGAGAAACCCTGTCTCGGGGAAAGAAAAAAAAAAAAAACCAGAGAAAAACATAAAAAGCACCTGAGGCCACTCCAGGAGGTGGTTAGTAAGCACTGTAGTCATTGCATTTGCTGATATTAAGAAGAAATGGTCACTGCTGTGAACAGCCCTTGACAGGTGCTCCGGGGTTATACTTAACATTTCCTCCTCTGCTTTTTCATAATCCTGTGAGATAAGGCCAAGAGGAAGGAGGCAACATGGCCCCTCTAAAGGCACTTCAGAGCCCCGGTTGAACTCTTGCAAGTTTTCTAGTCCCACTCAGCCTTATGCCAGAGGCTCTTCTAGGAGAGCCTCTGTGATGACACCAGACATGGAGACCTCCCCAGCCCTGGCCTCTGGTAAGGGCACAAAGGCTACAGTGAACAGCTGCCACCATCTCCCTCTGACGAGTGACAAGCCCACCGTCCTAAAGGCAGACCTGGACCTACAAGACCAGCTCTGGTTTCTCTCCACTCATCGTTTCCACCGATGACTAAATTCTCCACAATCCAGTAAAAAGCTGCGCTGCCCTGATTCTTCCCACAACCCCCTAATGTCAGGCTAAAGGGAACCGCAGCCAGCCCTGGGCAAGCAAGCTTACCCCCAGGCAATCATCATCTCTCCGTGCAACTGACCACAAATCAAGAGCCCTGTAGGGAATTAATTAGAGCCTGGGAAAAAAAAGTCCTGAGCCCTCAGCGGTATGGGCAGCTCTCCCATAGTCCTTGATAGTTGTGCTGAAACGATAGACAAATGTGAATCTATTCTTAACAATTCCCTAAATCTTGTAGTTATTACAATTCCTTAAATTCTTATTAGGAGACAGTCATTCTGAAGACCTAAACATGAAGAATGTATAATACCCCTATTATGGATATATCAATATATTCGTGTCCATCCATCATCAAGAACTTTAAACAAGAAACAGAATTCAAGAACAAATCAACAATCCCAGTCAAACCATATACAGTATAAAAGGAATGCACACGGGAGTACATGCATAATATATCGCAGTTCATACAAAATATCCTCACAGGCCAGGAGAAAAGCAAAAGAAAATCTTCCAAAAGCACCCATTATACCAACAGATATTGAACAGGGGGTTGTAGAACACAAGGGAACATTTTGGATTTTGTTTCCTGGACAAGAACAGGAAACAAAAATTCTCAGATGCCTGAAATGCAGCGAAAATCTTTCAAAGCGCTCTGATCTCAGCAGGGATGTTTACTTCATCTGTTTATTTCAAACCAGACCTAAGTGTTCTGTTCACACTCAGATGCCCACAGATACGCTGAAATCTGACCAAATGTCCTCTTACACACAAACTGTGGAACAGGCCCTGTTCTATGACTTGAGAATCTGTCACCACCACGAGCAAACGCACCACCTAGAGGCAAAGATTAGTCCTGAATAAAGAAATTTTGCTGAGTAACCCACGAAGACGTGCATTGTGCACTCCCTGCTGTGAGATCTAAGCTCTTTCATGGTTAAGTCCAGGGTACATTCATCTCCGCATTCGGAGTTGAGACCATGCCTGAAAACAGCTTAACTTTTCTCCCTTCTTTGTATCCTTTCTTCTTTCTTCTATCTCCAAATCGCTAAAGAATACAGGC
The DNA here is from genome assembly GCF_014885135.2 of Alexandromys fortis. Taxonomy (NCBI): domain Eukaryota; kingdom Metazoa; phylum Chordata; class Mammalia; order Rodentia; family Cricetidae; genus Alexandromys; species Alexandromys fortis. Next base: position 311,456 of record NW_026068055.1, on the reverse strand, counting down.
TTTTGTCAGTGCTCTTGGCTACCTATCAGAATCAGAGAGTAAGAGCAAATTGCAGGAGACATCCCACACCTCCATTGCATGATACAGAAAAGCAAGTTAGAACCTAAATGGAAGCCCTCCTGCTGGCTGGCTCACTTCTCAAGTGTCCTCCAGGCTGCTCAGGAAGTAAAGGTTTCATTTGTCTAACCCAGCAGTGAACCTGCAACCAAAAGGCCAACCCACTGGGCACGGTGTGCAATAATGCAATGGCTTTTGTGAAGAACTAGCTGCCCTTTGGTTTGGGGTAGGGACATAGGAGGGGGTCCCATTTCTGGTGTTCTAAGCCCAGCTAACAATCCGGGACTGGGGACATCAGAGGTCCACTGTGAAATTTAGTGCCATTGGCTAACCAACTGGCACATTATCAAACTTCCTGCTAAATATCGATGCATATATTCACAAGCAAAACTTTTCCTTCCTTCCTCCCTTCTTTTCTTCATTATGTAGTAGTACCTCTAAGGCTTCCGCAGCCAGAAAGACTGACTTACATGGCACTTTCTTCATTGCAGTTTGAGTTGCCAGTGTCCACTGTTGTGTTTTGACCAGGGGCTTCATCTGTGAGGTCCAGCCAGGTCTGATTCTTAAATTTAACTGTGATCCTTTTAGTCCAGAAGAGGATGCAGGGAATTCCATCCCTGGAGAACGTAACAGGATTGTGATGATTGAATGCACTCCAATGGCTTTTGCTCAGACTGTAGTTGAAAGTCTAATTAACCAAATAAAAGTTAAGAGATAAGTGTGCGTCCTTAGAATCAAAGACTTCCTACAGACAAAAAGGTTAATTCATATCCTGTATATATTAGTATATTAGTATATATTTACTTACAGTACATATAAGAGTGGGCTAATTATTCCAGTATAAATGCAAATAGAAGAAAAACTGGTCAAGCGAGAACAGTAAGTAATAAAGTTCCTGCAGGCAAAGATAGAATAGAATGCTCTGGAGACAATATGAAACTGCAATCAAATGAAGACCTGCATGTTTTTTCTCCACTTCCCAGAGGTCAAAGGGCTTATGCTAATAATTAGCATAGCTATTGTAGATATGTTCATAGTAGCTCAGCAAGCATTGAAAAGTGAGTATGTTGTGTAGGTTAAAGGTTGACGTCCCAACAGCCCTACCTGTGTGGTAGGTGTTGCTGTGATGTTCTGGGCTGGTGGCTCTGCTCCACTCTTCTTCTGACCTGTTAAATAATACGTAATGATGTGGGTACCACGGCTCGATGCTAGCCGTTTGTTAGTGTATTTGGGTGATGTTAACGAGCTAATCACTGGTAGACAGCCTGTTAGGCTGATCACTTAAAATGTCCTACTTTAAAAGCTTTCTTCCAGGTCTGGAGAGATGGCTCAGTGGTTAAGAGTGCTGCCTGCTCTTTCCAAAGGTCCTGAGTTCAATTCCCAGCAACCACATGGTGGCTCACAGCCATCTGTAATGGGGGTCTGGTGCCCTCTTCTGGCCTGCAGGTATATATACAGACAGAATATTGTCTACATAATAAATAATAAATAAATAAATAAATACTTTCTTCCAGAAGGGATGCTAGGTAGAAAGAATATCAGTGAGGATACTGTACTCCGGAAAATGGCCTTTCTTTATCCCTGCCCCCAGGAACCCACAGGGCAAGTCCAAGTCTTACCACTCCCACTCCGGATAATCACTTCTTTCCTTGAAGACGCTTGAGAGCTGAAAGGAGAAGCAGAGTTTTAAACGCAAAGCAAACATCTATAGTGGAGGTTTCACAGGAAGCTTTGCTGTCTCGCTCAGGAGCATTGTGGCCACTCCGAATGCAACACTTTTAAGTGATGGATTTCTGGTTCAAATATAACACATCCTCTCCAAACAAAATATAGAAATTACAGAAATCCATGATATTTTTCTCTTTTTATGAATCACTTTTGACCCTTACTGGATATTATAGAGACTCAAACTGCAAACCAAGCAGTGAGCTATCACCAAGCTTTAATCAATAACAAAAACATAATAATATGTAGTAAATTCTTTTACAACGAAATTTTATATCACCCTGTGTTGTTGCTATATTGTAGCCAAAGTATTCAATATTTGTTATTTTTAAAAAGGACAAAATTGGGATGGTGGTGACATATGCACTTAGGAGGCAGGTGGATCTCAGTGAGTTTGAGGCCAGCCTGGTCTACAGAGGGAGTTCCAGGACAGTCAGGGCTACATAGAGAGACCCTGTTTCAAAAACAACAACAAAAAAAGGAGGGAGGGAGGAAGGGAAGGAGGGAGGGAGGGAGGGAAGGAGGGAAGGAGGGAAGGAGGGAGAGAGAGAGGGAGAGAGGGAGGGAGAGAGGGAGGGAGGGAGGGAGAGAGGGAGGGAGGGAGGGAGGGAAGGAGGGAGGGAGAAAGGGAAAAAGAGAAAAGAAACAAGAAAGAAATGCATAAGACTTCTAACAGTGAGCGCAGGGGACCATCTCTGACTCTGTTGCCTGATACATTAACACTTGTTCCTCCTGCCTGATAGCCTCATCCAACCTTGGTGGAGGAGGAGATGCCTGCTCTCACTTCTGCTTGATATACCATGGCTGTCTGAAGAGAGACAGTGGTGGAGGAGAGGATTGGGGTGGAGGTGAAGTGAGGAGGCTGGGAAGAGGGGAGGGAGGGGAAGTTTTGTTTAGCGTGTTAAAAAAAATTAAAAAGTCCTCCAAAGGCCCTCTGTGACTATGGATTGAGTATTTCGGGACATAAGGCCCTCTGCGACTACGGATTGGGCCTTTTGGGATGTTCTTGGCTCCCCGAGAATGTGCCGTGGTTCCTCCACATCCTAGTGGTGGTTCTCCTACAACCCTCAGTAGTTCTTGTGAGAACATCATAACAAAGAGAGCAGCAGTGGTCCCTCCTGCTCTCTCGGTCCCTGCTCAGGGTGTATCCTTGTTCCCTCCTCCTCGCCATCTGCCATCAGCCATGGACGCTTACCGGAACTGACCAACTCAGGGTCCCTGCCCTTGAATTCTCCAAACTATAAAATAAAGAAGTCTCTTTAAGATAAAGAAGTCTATTTTTGTTTACAAATTAGCATATGTAATGAAAATCTCACTAATAGCAGTTGTTTATAGGGTTCCAACATTCTAGGACAGTGGTTCTGAACCTGTGGTTCTCAACCCCTTTGGGTATCACATATCAGACAGTCTGCATATCAGAAATTTACTTTACAGCTCATAACAGTAGCAAAATTACAAAATTATAACGTAGCAATGAAATAATTTAATGGCTGGGGGTTACCAAAACCCGAGGAACTGTGTTAAAGGGCCACAGCATTAGGAAGGTTGAGAAGCACTGTTCTCAGACACTACTGTGAATCGCTCTTTAACATAAATTCCTAAAGTAAAATTTGCTAAGTTGGAAGGTAGAGAAAAGTTTTGTCATATATTCCAAGCATAGAAGCCTGCAGACCAGGGAATTAAAGAGTGGCTCAGTGGTTGAGAGCATCTATTACTCTTCCAGAAGACCCAAGAACCCTCCTCAAGTGGCTCCCAACTGCCTGGAACCCTAGCTCCAGAGGATTCTAACACCTCTGCCTTCCCCAGGTCCTAACACACAGGCGATGTGCATTCACATACACAAACACAGAATTTAAAATAAAAGAAATCTTTTTTTTTTATTTTTCAAGACAGGATTTCTCTGTGTAACCCTGGCCATCCTGGAACTGCCTCTGTAGACTAGGCTGGTCTTGAACTCACAGAGATCATCCAAGTGCTGGAATTAAAGATGCGCACCAAAACATCATGGAAATAAATTTTTATTTAAGGCAAGCCAAAACACAAAATTCTCCCCCTGTACCTAAACCCATCTTTCAACCTTAGTAAGTAAGTCACAGTCAATCTTACTTTATGCATAAGTAGATAGAACTGATTATGAATTAAACACATTATTCTACATTAGTGAAAATGTCTACCGATGACAAACTTGGGGAAAGACCTACTACTTGCTCCTTGCACATGGATGCAACAATCGGTTCATTTTTATCAACTATACATAAGTGTAATTTTTGTACAGGCAACTATCTATGTAATGTAGTGAATCCTTCATGTTTTGGCACATAGCCACAATATTATAGCCACAGTAGAGTTGAAGGATGGTAATGCCACTCACCAAAGTTCTCCAAGCTTTTCTACAACGTTCCCTCCACCTTCATCCCTCCATCTTCATCCCCCCACCTTCATCCTCCACCTTCATCCCCCCACCTTCATCCCTCCACCTTCATCCTCCACCTTCATCCTCCACCTTCATCCTCCACCTTCATCCCTCCACCTTCATCCCCCACCTTCATCGCTCCACCTTCATCCTCCACCTTCATCCTCCACCTTCATCCTCCATCTTCATCCTCCACCTTCATCCTCCACCTTCATCCTCCACCTTCATCCCAAGCAAGTACAATGACTTCCTTTCATTTTGCATGAGTTTGCATTTCATAGAATTGTAAATTAGCAGTCATATAACATTTACCTTTAGTATTTGCTTTCTTTTCATCTTAACACAATGGCTGTGGAATTTATGTACACCACTGCATGTATCAGTGCTCAATTCTAAATATCATTGCTAAGAAATACCTAACTGTACAGATCTAGCACATATTATTTGTCTAGGCACATATTGACATTTACAGGCACGTGTAGTGTTGGGAACTTGAGACTTTGCAAACAAAGATCTAAGAACTTTCATGTACACTTGTTAGTTGAGAATATTTTTTTTTCCAGTTCTGAGCAATGAACCTAGGGCTTCATTTGTGCCAGGCATTTGCTCTACCACTAAGCCACACACACAGCCTAGCAAACATTTCTGTTTATAAGAAGTCCCCTGTGAGTGAGGTTGGCATGAATCAGTCCTATGAGGCCAATCTCATCTAGGTGCACTTGGGAGCACTAAGAAATTTCATTTCCTGAACAAAAGTGATGTATATCTTATGCAAACATCTCCACCTAAGCAAACTCCACATTCTCTTGCATGAGCTGAAACGTTACTGAATAAACAATAGAAGAACTAACAAGCAGAAAACACTCCCTGGAGACACAGAGCTTTCTCATACACATGAACACAATTTTACATTTTTCTTCAGTTTGAGCTGTAGTCAACTTATATACCCAATTTTTAAATGTCTTCATTAACAAAAACATAGAAAATGGTGAAGTAGATTTTACCTAGGAAAGATAAAAGTATCAAATCAATTGGAAATATTTAGTTAGCAGACAATATTACTTGATATTTACTGAATAAAAAGTATATTACTGAACAAATAAACAAGTTGTAATACCATTAAACTACTTGGTTTCAGGCTTTGGTCTATTAATTAAATTTTCTCATGCATTTGTTAATGAAGGGCTTATCGTAAACAAAGAAGTTCACTGTGGTTCCAATGTATCTCTGCTCTAACCATACAATAGTGTTGCTCTTTTTTAAAATATTGCAATAAAGACAGGTTTTGCATACAGCCCTAAGCCATACCAAATACGACTTTATTAGAAACATAATTTCCACCGAAACAAAACATATATCATGACATAGTACCTGAATGACAGGAAAAACTAACAACCGGCCACAACTATGTGTGTGAATAGGTGGAGAAATACTGATGTAAGGAAATTAAACCTTACTTGGCTGAGTAGCCCAGGTCTGCAATGCTTCAGGAGTCTGAGGCAGAAGGATCAAAAGTTCATCATCTTCTGAGTCTACATAGTGTGTTCAAGACCAGCTTGGGCTAAGGTGCTGCGACCCTTTCATAAAATTACTCTATTGTTAAGTGACTGGACATTGCAGTAAAACGTAGAATGTATAATTAATACAATCTAACAAAAATAGCTGGACGTGGCTGTGGACCTGGGGAGATGACTCATTCGGTGAGTATTCAGAGTGCAATTTCTAGAACCCATGGAACATGGTGTCATACATTTGTAATCTTAGCACTTGGTAGGCAGACACAAGAGGATCCCAGCGAATCAGTGGCTAACCAGCCCAACTGATCTCTGAAGAGACGTTGTCTCAAAAAACACAAAATGGAAACAGCAGTAGACTTCTGTGAGTTCAAAGTCAGACTGAACGAAGTAGGGAGCTCCAGGACAGGCAGGGCTGTGCAATGAGGCTCTGTCTCAAACAAACAGAAGATTAAATCCAATTTAGGATTCCAAAAAGAAAGAATTGTGACTTTCACTCTTTTCTTTTATAGGATTACTCTTCCGTGTGTGTGTGTGTGTGTTTACATATGCACCCGAAGTGTATGCTTATGTATGTGTGTGTGCTTACATATGCACCTAAGGTGTATGCGTGTGTGTGTGTGTGTGTGTGTGTGTGTGTGTGTGTGTATGCACAGGCCAGAGGAGAAGAGGAGAATGCCAGGTATGCTCACCTTTGTCTTCCCTTCTGCCTTACTCCCTTGAGATGGGTTGGGGTCTCCCTGCCCGTGGAGCTCACAACTTTTCAGTCGTCTTCTGTTCTCTCCTCATAGCAGGGCTGGAGTGACAGGTGTTCATGGCCAAGTCTGGCTTTTCTGCTGAGATCCAGACTTGGGTCTTTATTACTGCAAGTACACTCCTAGCCCCTGAGCCACCTGAAGCCCTGCACTCTCAACACGTCTCTTTACACTCAGGAAATGGGCATCATGCTAAAACTGCTGCATTAGAAATAGCCCTACAGTGATAAAGGTATTTTTTAATACAGCTCTATGGTTTGAAAGAACATTTACAAAATATGGATTGTCGTTTCCTTTATAGTGAAGTAGCATACATGCATTGTTAGATCAGGATGGCCATCTATGCGGTTTAACTTACTTCATCTTTTTAAAAAAAATTTAGTTGTCTATACAAAACACTGAGTTTCATTCTTGGATTTTCATACATAATTGGTTTTTGTTGGCCCTCTTTTCCTCTCTGTTCCCTCTTTCTCCTCTTCCTTCCTCAACAGTTCCCATCCACAGTATTCAGTCACCTCATGTTTCTACTCTCCTCCAGCCCTCCCTTTAAGAACTCTTTTTTTCCCTTTTATGGTCCCTTTTCTATTTTCTTGACTTACACTCATCCCTCCTTCCACACAGATCTAAAAATCGAGATCTAGGCTGTGCCTGGGAGAGAGAACAAGCTGCATTTCTGCTTCTAAGTCAAGGGTACTTCACTTCACACTTCTCTCCCTTTCCCTGTAAATGTCATAATTGCTTTTTCCTTTGGGGCTAAATAAGATTTCATTGTGTATATATAGCACATTTTCTTGTTCCTTCCCTTGTTAGTGACATCTAGGTTTGTAGCTTCCGTGAAGAATGCAGCTGTTTGTATAATTTCTAAGATCTAAGCTTCTGAAAGCTAAAATTATGTTTATCCTTGCCTTAATGAAGGTAGAATATGAATTTTCATCTTTTTTTGGGTTCATTTTTTTATTTATTTATTTATTAAAGATTTCTGTCTCTTCCCCACCGCCGCCTCCCCTTTCCCTCCCCCTCCCCCAATCAAGTCCCCCTCCCTCGTCAGCCCAAAAAGCAATCAGGGTTCTCTGCCCTGTGGGAAGTCCAAGAATTTTCATCTTTTGACATTATTTTTGCAAGTATAATACAAAAGCCACTCATCTCCATATAAACGTGGTGGAGAAATATTAGGTCTTACAGGCTGGGGTGTAGCTCAGTGATAGAGCACGTACTTAGCATTCGTGAGGCTCTAAATTTAATCGCTGCATAGCACAAAAACACAGGATTCTATGTTATTACAAAGCCAGATATGGCCTGTAATCCCAGAATTTGGAATGTGCCTGAGGAGGATCAGAAGTTCAAGACCTCCACTGTCTCTACAGGTAAATTTCAGGTCAGCTTGCGCTGCAGGAGACCTGTCCCAAACCAAACATGGTGACATTTAACCGCCTAAGACATTTAAACCACGTACGATTTAAAAATAAGCTTGAAAGAAGCACTAGTTGACTTAGGGGAAGAAGAAGGAAACATTTCGAATGTCTGTTCTTAAAGCTGTGATCAGCTGCTGACTTAGGAGCTCTTTGGGATGCTTTGCCTGCTCGCTCTGTTTACTGCTGGGCTCTGCGTTCACACAAATTTCCCTGATGTCTTTGGTGCGATGGCACATCATGAATAATTGGGAAACAAGACAGACATTAGCTGCGGTTGAGATTCTAAACATACTGTTTAAGAAATAAGTCTGTGTCCTCCTTTGTAAGGTATGGAAAGAAACAGACAAGGGAACACAAATAGCGCTTGTTAATCGCAGATACGGTGTCATAAACCATCACCTTAAACCAGTCAATGTGGGCTAGAGTCTTTGGGATCACGAGTCAGACATTCCCAAGGTCTCCACTCATGTAATTGCGGCAGGAGACACTGTGAACTGAGCCCTTATTTATAAACACAAAAGAAGCCAGAGCTAAGGGCTGAACTGAGAGTCTGTTAAGGAGTGGTATATTTAACATAAATGCAGTGTTTCTTAGTGTTTTGAATAACAATCCTTGCCTTTTACAGTAAAAGTATAGTATAATAAATACTGTAGTTAGCTGTGTGGTCTATTCTTAAAGCTTATACATTTTTGAACCGTAAACAAATGCAGATATGTAATTATATAAAGAAATGACAAACACATCTAATTTCACACTTGCACTGAGGTTCACAAACACATTGCATTCAAGGCTGGGCTGTTACTCACCCTACATTCTTCCAGGCAAGTATCTGGTCCAAAGTGGCTGAAAACACCATGCATAAAAACAGAAGTGAAAAACTAAACAAGAGTTTTCTTCCCATCAAGAAACGTATGTCTCCTCAAACCAAGCACATCTGGTAATTCATAGAGCAAACAGAGCAGAGGTGGGACTGTTTTTGCAAAGTGACTGACAGCACCTTCAACCAATAAAAAGATAGCTTTTCCAGGATGTACTATAGGGGAGCAAGGAGGGTGAGACCTGGCAAAGCTCAGTCTACACAGAGCTAACCCAGCATTTAGCTCTTCAGTTAGTCGTCGCATTTATAAAGTATTAGGTGGCGCTTTGCAGAGAAAATACATTGCTAGAACCCTTCGTGGGAAGTTGCACTATTATGTGATTATCACACCCTTGTTCATATGCTCCTCACGCTACTTTTCAGGAAACGATCACCTCCTCTCTCAAATCTATGGAGTATACATTTTCCCATACATTTTAGATGCTTAGCCAGTTTTAAAAAATGCAGGAACTTACCTATATTTCCAGATGTGTCCTAGGCCACAGTTCTCTGTTAAAAGCAAACTTTCCATCTATGGAGATGACTTGAGAGAGATGTTGATGACCCTCTGGCTTTGGAGTCAGGAGCTGTTGAAGGCATGCCCAATGGGATGGCTCCCAGAGCTTCTTTTGTGACAGCCAGGCAAGCTTTCCCTTCCGTGCTGGTTTTCTGCAGAACAGGGACACAGCAGTGCTTAAAGAATTGCCGCAGAGGGGGAGGGGTGAGGGATCCGAGCTCAGGACAATGCCGCCTGCTTGAAGACGTCAGGACAAAATCCAGTATTTTCTATGTTGCTGTATGTTGAATAAAAATAATTCTGGTGAAGATAAAATTAAGTAAAATGACAGACAAAGCCTCCTGCCTTGCGTAAATAAAAAGCGGCTGTATTATTCCACGAAAAGTCTACAAAAAATCCAGAAAGGATTTACATTTGCATTTAAAATACACATAATAAAGTTCCGTAACACTGAATGTCTTCCAAAGCAAAGCATGGGCGTTTTTGCCACTTCAGGACCTTGATACCTCTAATGGGAAAACATTGGTAGTAGAAAAAGGGATCTTTAACTTTTAAAAACTTTTGTTTGATGTGTATAGGTGTTCTGCCTGCATGTATGTCTATACACTAAATGTGTGCAGTGTCTGCCCCCAGAGGTCAGAAGAGGGCCTCAGATTCCCTGAAACTGAAGTTATACATGGTTCTTAGCCACCATGTAGGTGCTGGGAATCCATCCTGGGTCCTCTGGAAAAGCAAACAGTGCTCTTAACCACTGAACCATCTCTCCAGCCTGAGAAAGGGTTGTCTTTCAATGAAGGTTCAGAGAAGTCTTGAGGGATGCTGGGGACTTGTTTGATGACATTCTTGTCTTCTTTGTGGGCTGTCTCTTATTCACATGGCTCCAGGCATCCCTTCAGAAAACAACAAAAGGAAAGGAAGCACAATAGCAGGGGAGGTGGGAAAAAAACAGAGATAGAGGGAGAGGCTGGGATGAGAGTTGAACAATAAGCTGGGAGAGCTGGCCCACATCTGCTATGGCACACATCCAGCCTGGGATGTGGAAAGCAAGAAAACCCCAAGTCTGCCAGGTGGTGGTGGCACCTGCCTTTAATCTCAACACTCAGGAGGCAAAGCAGGAGGATCTCTGTGAGTTCAAGGCCAGACTGGTCTTAAGAGTGAGTTCCAGAACAACCAGAGTTCTCAAAAAAAAAAAAAAAAAAAAAAAAAAAAGATAAATGATAAAAAGAAGACCAAAAGTTCAACCTTGACTACACGGTCAGTTCGAGAGCCACCAGGACAATGTGAGACACTGCCTCAATAGCTGTCATATTAAGTTTTATACAGTTTTTCCTCGTTCTTTTCTGCTTCCTCTCATAATGCTGCTCTGCCTTTTCTTCCACATCCCCATTTCCACTCTTCACCTCTCTTTTTGTCTACTTTATCTTTTTCCTGATTCTCTGGAATTCCAAGTACTAAGTGTTAGGAATATTCCCAAGAATCTCTCCGCCAACGCAAAATAATTCCAACCAGACCAGATTAGACTGAATTAAAAATGCCCACATTTATTAAGTGCAGCACGCCTGGGTGGACTGGGACAGCATGGCGGTGAGAGGAGCCCAGGCAAACCCCAGAAACCACGTGTTCCTTCTCGGGGCGGCCACCTAAATACCCTGTGGGAGTAGTCCTGACCCTCCCCAGGAAGGGGTCAGCACTTGGCAGGCTGGGAATTGGAGTCCGGACCAAGGCCACTCCCAGGTCAGGGGCTAGGGTGATGCTTCCAATCACTAAGGCAGGTTTGAGAGCAGGAATTTAGTCTTCCATAGCATTGAAAAATAAGCTGTACAATATTCAATTAAACTGGAATCTAAGGGGAAAAAAAACAAGCAATTTTAATGTGTGCCCCGTGTGATATTTAAGACATAGGACATTGGGCTGAAAAGAGGGCCAATTGGTAAGTTGCTTGTTATGCAACTTTGAGACCCAGGTTAGATTTGGAGAACCTGTGTATAAAAACTAGGCCCAGAGGCTCACGTCTGTAATCTTGGTGCTGGGGAAGCGTGCTGGCCAGCATAGCCTACCCGGCAAGTCCAAGGTCAGTGAGAAACCCTATCTCCAAAATCAAGGTGAGTATCACCCTGAGGAATAGGAGTTGATTTTTGGCACACACACACACAGATACAGTATATAAAAGTCATGATTATTTATCAGAAAATTACTTTTTATTGACTAGTCTCCATATGTAACAGTTAAAGGGCAACCCTGGCCCCGGGAGTTCCCTGCTACTTAACCCTCCATGTTCGTACAGTTCATTGGATTTTCTGGGATTTGAGTTCTATCTCTGTAGGTGTAGGTGGGGTGAGGAGTCTCTGTTCCTATGTTTGACAGAGATGCTGCTGACCTACAAGTAGCAAGACTCTAGAACAGCCATAGTTCAGTAAGGGCAATACATGGAGCTTAAACTCTCTAGTGGTCGTTAAAGGAGGAAAAATAATGCAAAATTAACTTTAAAAATTAACCTGATATATCTAAAATACTACAGTTTTTAATTTTGAGATTTTTTTTAATGAAACATCTAACATTCTTTGCTGTTCAGGCTCTGAAAGTTGGTGTGAAATTTACATATATAACAGTTCTCAATTCAAACTCATCAGATTCGGGGTGTTGAGTAGCTAGCTACCCTTCACTTGTGGACACTATATTGGAGACATAGAACATCTCCCACTGCCATAACAGCTCTCTGAAGTCTTCTATGGTATCAATGACACTGTCTGTTCCTGGGAACCTATGTGGGGAGGAAGCATGATCCCAAGACCATCTCCTATTGTGATGAGACTGGTTGTGTGAGTGCAGAAAAACTACAGTTGTGTAGTAATATGAATAAGTATAGTAGTATAAATCAGTCATAAACTATGCTTGGGGATCATTCAAGCCTACACGCCCAAAACTGTTAGTTTTAAATCAAGTATTATGTGTCTTGATGATCCTAAAATTTTACCATATCACTCCTTTTGTTTGAGATTATCTTCCTACATGGTTAAGAATATTAAAAGCAGAATGATTAATACCCAGTAGGTTTCACACATTTCGAAATAGAAGTCACACTCAAGATGTGATTGTCTGAGAATAGCTCATCTTGTGACTTTGCAGGAGAGAAACAGTGGAACATTGTTAATTGGATATCTTACAGGCTGAACACACTAGGGAATGGCTTTGCCTCACATTATCCCAACCTTGTAGCTTGATTGGGAGTCTTTGTCAAGAGCGTGGAAAGCCTGAGATTTTACCACTTGCAGCTGACAAATCAGTCTTCCCGTTTCAGAAATGGTGGCAGACGATGGGACCCCTGGGTGAAAAACAAAGACTTTATGACTCATCACCCAACAGCTCGATGAACATCACTGTACTTGTGTCTGTGTCCTTGCAACTCTATGATCATCACTGTACCCGTGCTCTTGTCTTAGCAGCTCCACAAACATCACTGTACCCATGTCCATCCATTAACAACTCCATGAACATCACTGTACCTCTGTCCATATCCTAGCAACTGCGTGAACATCACTGTACTCTGTCTGTATCCTAGCAACTGCGTGAACATCACTGTACCTCTGTCCATATCCTAGCAACTCCGTGAACATCATTGTGCCCATGTTCATGTCCTAGCAACTCCATGACATCACTGTACCTGTGTTCGTGTCCTAGCAGAACAGACTTGGGAGCTAGGACCTATTGGAGGAAGTCCCTGGGTCACTGGGCATCTCTTCTCAAAGGATATATTCTACCTCAGACCTCTCTCTCTCTCTCTCTCTCTCTCTCTCTCTCTCTCTCTCTCACACACACACACACACACACACACACAATCTTGCTCTCTCTCTCTGTCTCTCTCTCTCTGTCTCTCTCTGTCTCTCTCTGTCTCTCTGTCTCTCTGTCTCTCTCTTCCACTCTGCTGTGAGATGAGCTGTCTCCTCTGCCATTTGTCCCACTGCTGTGGAGGTCTGCCTCACCAGAGGCCTATGACAACACAGCCAATCAATCATGCCTGCAACTTCTGAGACCACAAGCCAAAAAGAAACCTTCCCTGCCTCTCGTACTTGTGTGTTGTCATGGTGATGAGAACCTGACTAACCCAAGGGGACCCGATAACACATAGTGTTTAGGAAACCCGAGCCTTTAATTCCAGAAGACGAGCGCCCCTGTTTCCAAGGCTATAAACAAACCTGCCATTGGCCTCAAAGGGAGATGTGTTTTCATGCTTCAACACTATTCATTGTGAAAACAGAAGGGAAAATGTTTCCAGAACAAAGAAAAGCAAGAGGCTCACAACACACACAGAAAATGTAGAAGCATGTAGAAAATTTTTCCCTCAACAATGTCCAGAAAGAATAGGAAGTTGAACAGTTTTGTTTAATTTTCTGCCTTGTTATATATTGCTAAATTAATGTTACCTGTAGTTTGGAATATCAAAAATTCATCTTTCATGTTCATATTCAGAACTATGTTCACAAAGCAAAAGCATCTAACTTAATTTAGGAAGCATATAGCAACAGAAACCAATATTTACCAATGCTTTCAGATAAAAAGAAACCCACCAGTCCAAATAGTCAATGAATGATAATGGTCTTTGCACAGTGACTCAAAATCCAAATCTAACTACACCTACAAAGGGCAGGATAGCCCTTGCTTCTCTCTCCTTCGCCATGTTAGCCACTTCCCTTGACTATGTTGTGGGCACACAGACTGACCTCAGCTGCTTAACACCCATAACAGGTCACATGAGCTTCCTCTGTGGGGTATGAAGGCTGAGAAGAACAGCTCCCAGCCCCTACCCAGAGCTCCAAAAGAGAAATGCTTCTCAGGAGTGGGGACTGAAAGATTCCTATAATAACCTCACACGGTATCTAAGGGTCATTTTCTTTATTTCTTCTATAAGTCTGATTCTCTTGTCCTAATTGTCTATAATTTCTTGGCTAAAGTTTCTGTCCCAATTCTCACATTCTTATTTCTTCTACATTCTGTTCTTATTCCTCTACACTTTACATTCTTATTCTTCTAATCTTATTTCTTCTTTTTTTAACATTTATTTATTATGTATACAATATTCTGTCTGTGTGTATGCCTGCAGGCCAGAAGAGGGCACCAGACCCCATTACAGATGGTTGTGAGCCACCATGTGGTTGCTGGGAATTGAACTCAGGACCTTTGGAAGAGCAGGCAGCTCTCTTAACCACTCAGCCATCTCTCCAGCCCCAATCTTATTTCTTCTGTTATTACAAATTCCCAAGCATGCAAATATATATAATGAATACACACACACACACATTAGCAACTTGTTAGTAATAAAAAACTACAAAAAAAAATTCTCAGGGACACAGGTATTCTTTGAAGATCTGTAACAAACTTATCAACTAGTTTGCAGCCAACCACAGCTGCAGATGTGGGGAGGTAACAGCTATCTCTTAAAGGGGCTGCTACAGCTTACAAAGGGAGAAAGCTAGACCATTGAGAGAGCTAAGGAAAAGGCAAGAATATGTGCATTATTTTACATTTCTAAAGTGTGATTTATAATATCTGGATATGGTTAGTCAATTAACAGTCTTTTTTATCACCTGAATCTCAGGATCTAAACAAAAGCAATTAGTCTACTAAATCTAAAATCTTGCATTAAAAACTGGTAAAAAGTGTTAATTGCCATTTTAAGTCTGAGCAGGGAGGTGCCAGGGAAGGAAACCTAGGAAAATATAGGAGCTATTGATCTAACAAGGGCAGACACTTGCAATACCACCCTAATTCATCTTAAGTCTTAAAAGAACTTAGATCTAGCAAGGCCAACCACCAGCAGTTCTGCTCTGAGATAGTTCCTCTTTTGATCTGTCCAGAAGGACACATGTCTGGCCAACTGGCTTTGTCAGCAAGCCAAGGATAGAGAACAGGCTTCTAAGTTTCTCACCATAATGTGGAGAACACCGTGTAGAGAGAAGTCACCTTCCTGACCACCCACAGACACACACACACACACACACACACACACACACACACACACACACGACTGAGATGCAATCATAAGATTACATGGACTCATCTCACTGAGATCACACACTACAGTACAGGTATTGGGGAGGCACCATAACTGCTTTAGCAAATATGAGCGACGTTTCCAGAGTCGATAGTCCTGTGGGTCTGGATAGGATTAACCTCCATCAAAGTCACTCCTCTGGTGGGCTGATATCCGAACTCTAGTTGTCACCTGTTGTAACTCTCTTGGTCTCTGACAGAGCGGGCCAGCTCAGCTTTCCTTGTAACCAGACATCACAACTTGCAGTTGAATATTTATTAACTTATTTCTGTTACTTCCTCACCAGAAAGCTTGTCCACTGAGAGCAGGGACCTTGACTAATTAGCTAATATATATGTAGAGTTCTAGTGGATACCCAAGAACATGTACTGAATGAATGACTGATAATGAGCCCATCAATAATCCCACATAATTAAGCCCCACTTTTTGCCTCGTTGGTTGTGACTCTTAGGACCTGAATTTTAGAGCACTTTAACTGGAAAATGAATTGCTTCAAACGTTCCATCGAATTTAGTTGGCTAAAAATAGAAATGATGAAGGAAGCTACACATATCTATGAAATGCCACTATGAAGTCCATTACTTTACATGCCGAAAAATAAAATGAAATAAAAAAGAAATAAACAAACCCAGGTTGTATTTGTTTCCCCAGCAAACTGCTGTAGTGTGTGTGTATGTGTCTTGCTCCTGGCATGCAGGGGGGTGTGCAGGATGCAAAAATCTGCATCAAGTTCAGGATTTAGCTGATGATGAGGTTCCTAGAAATTTCCATCAAATCAACTTCTGATTTAATTGGAATCAGAATAGTAAATCAAACAGTTACAAGTGCTCCTAATTTAAATGTTAATGCTTCTTACTGTAGATATCTTTCCACGTCATGAAACATGGCTCCTGTCTAAGATCAGTGGCACATGAGACAGGAGGCCTGCTCCTGCAAACATCTGTCCAACCAGCAAACACTGATTGGCACTGTACCACACTCTCTACCAGAAACAAAAGGGTGAAAATAAAATCAAATCAATCAAATGAAAAAATAGTCTTTTCCAGGTAATATGCAAAAATGTAAGCCGGTGATGGCTGAGGCAAACACCTTTAGAGGTGTGCTCAGGAAGCTGGCAGCCTTCTCGATGTCCACGTCCACCCAGGTAAGGGTGGAAGAAAGAAGAGATGGCGAGTGGCAGTTATAAACAGAGGCAAGAGATTTGACAAGGATTTCTGCTGTCTGCATCACGAAAAGGGCCTTTATTGAGAAGCTCTACTAAAGAGCCATTGAAGAGACGTACATGGGGTACAAAGGGAAACTTGAGGTTGGGAGTAGACTCTGACCTGGATCCTAAGGGAAAAGGCCTTTAATAGTTTTCTATTACGGGGGGATTTGTTGTTGTTTTATTTGTTTGCTTGTTTGTTTTACTGTATGCTTCTAGGGTCCCCAACTCAACAGAGGCAGAAGCCACTTTGAATTCACGGAAATGAAGCTCACTATGAAAAATGCTCTGTACAATGTGGCCCTTTATTTAGGGCTTAGCCTCTGTAACCAGAGTGTAGCGCTCTGTTTGGACAGACCTAACTAGCACATTTCATCTTAAAGAGAACATCGCACGTGCTTATCAAATCCAAGGTATTATTTTACTTATGTGTAGGGTGGGTCAAGAGTTGAGACAGCATCTAGTACAGCACAGGCTGCCCAGGAACCTACCATGTAGCTGAGGCTGGCCTTGAACTCCTCATCCTTATGCCTCCACCTCCCCAGTCCTGGATTGTAAGTATTGTCTAAGATACTGTTTTTGTAATAATAATTTTCATAGTAGCATAAATTTGGTGAGTTTAGCAAAGCCATTGAATAAATGGTAAAATTCAGGTGCACATATGCACATTACTCATTGAGGAGAAGTGCCAGTCCATCTTACTGGTGACTGACAGACAGCGACTTCTGAGACCAATAAGAGCAGAAAGCAATGTTTTCATTTTATTTGTTTAATTTTATATGCATTGGTGTTTTGGCTGCATGTATATTTATGTGAGGGTGTCGGATCCCCTGGAACTGGAGTTACAGACAGTTGTGAGCTGCCATGTGGGTGCTGGGAATTAAACCCTAGTCCTCTGGAAGAGCAACCAGTGCTCTAAACCACTGAGCTATCTCTCAGGACCTGCATTTTTTCCAAATTTAACTTTTTATTGATTCTCTGTGTATTTAACATCAGACATCTTGATCCCCCTTATCTCCCCGCCCTTCCCATCTACCCTCTACCCTTGCAACCCCACCCCCTCCAGGAGGAAACCAGATAAGGTTTAAAAGAAAGAAAAGAAAAATCTCAGTGTAGAAGCTGTAGCATGGCACAGTGAGTCACACAGTTCTTTAGTCTGTATATTGGTTTTTGCAATGACTCATTGCGTTGAGTTGTTGGTGTGATTTGAGATCTGTAGCTTTTGCTACATCATCCATACTGGGCCTTCGCTGTGGTTCCTCTTTGTCGTCCTGTGTCGTGGACAGCCTGTCACTTTGGGTCTGCAGGACCAGTCCCCTCACAGATCACAGATGGGGTGGATGATGACGGGATGGGTCAACTCAGAGCTCTGGTTCTGGGGCTATGTGGTTGCTGGGCTGACCACCCTGTCAGCTTTCCTTCATCCTCAACACGAGGGTGAGCTCTCCGGTACTGCCCCAGCTAACTCATCCTACGTAGTAAGCAGCAAGGGGTGCATCTGATTCTCCTGCTCTCATGCCTTCAGGGTCAGCTTGTCCACCCTGACCACCAGGGCCAGCTCTATTGTGCTGCCTAGTCGAGGTATAGAGGCCACTATGCCTGCTGCCGCAGTTGGTGAGAGGCAAGGCAAGCTCTCTAACTCTAGTGACCTCGGAGACGGCTCTCCTGCCTACCACAGGCCTCGAGGACCACAAGGGAAGCTTCTCTCCCTTGCCCACACCATCATACGGTAGACGAGGGCCAGTGCTCTGTCTTTCACACACACTCATGCTCCCATTAATAGGGTCGTCTCTACTGTGTTGCCCAGGCAAAGTGCAGGGCCCACTCTCAAGTTCTGCACCGGATGAGGGGCATGGTCAATTCTCTCATTCGAGAGCATCATTCTCTCTCCCTCACCACTACATGACAGACAAGGGGTGCAGGGCCAACTGTTTCACTCTCACAACCTCAGGGCGGGCTCACCTGTGCCCTCACCAGCACGCTCGGCACTACTATGGTGCCCGGGAGAGGTACAGGACCCGCTCTCGGTGTGTTGTAGGCGGTGAGGGGCAAGGGGAAAGAGGGAGGGGGCATCTGTCCCCCAACACTACCTGAGAAGTGGGGCTAGTTCTCCGGCACTGAGGCCCTCAGAGTCGGCTCACCTGCACCATTGCCAGCATGGTCAGCTCTACTGGGTTGCCCAGGTGAGGTGCAGCGCCTGATCTCCCTCGTGCTGCCATTGGTCGCGATGTAGGTCAGCTCCATTTTGGTGCCTAGGTGCGGTGTAGTTGGTGAGGGTCTAGGTCAGCTCTCCCGACTGCCATAGGTGTCCAGGCATGCTGAGGGAGGACATCTTTTCCTCATCCTCACCACCACATGACAGACAAGGAGGGGCTGGTAGGACCTGTCCTGTAAAATCCTAGAGCCCTTTATTTTGATTTATTTATTTCTTCATCCACTCGTTTATCCATTTTGTTTCTATTTCCTCTGATTCTTTTTTCTTTTAAGAAATTTGTTTTCCATGAACTCTTTTAACCAGCAAGTTCTCATTAGTACAGGATGACCAAATTTTTGCATATTTACTCTGATAGCTTTGTATTTCTATGTAGTGAGCACGTTTTATTTTTTACATAATTCTGAAATATTCCTGTGAGTCTTCATTTCTCCGTGGAAGCCAAGGGCTAAAAGTGTCTCTCTTGGCCCCCTCCGTGCCCATGGATCAGGTGGTTCCCCGGGCTGAATGCACAGACAGCAGGAATGAATCTGCTCCATCTATTCTGGCCTTACCTCTCCAGGGAAGGACATTCAAAAACTTAATATTCCTTAGCGGGGAGGGAAATTACCTTTCTCATAATGGCCTCGGCTGAAATTGAAGCCTAGTTTCCTTTGTTTGGGTCTTGGCCAAGCTGGAGAACACCTGGGGGCAAGTTTTAATGTGCATATTTAAAATGAGAGCTCCCTTCCAGGAATCTCACAAAGGGCATCAAAGAACAGCCCTGCCGTTCCCCCTGGGTCCCATAGAGGTTTAATTATAACAGGATTTTTACAGATCAGGCCTGACTATTAGTTAGATTACATGGCAATGCAGACTTAGTTCTTTAGCCTCTCCTCGGAATAGCTATGAGAATAATCGCTGCACCAAATGGCAGGATAAGAAATTCTATTCATTCTGTATAAAGAGAAAAATTATGTTTAATAATTTAATCAGGTAAAATGAAGCACTCTGCATTCATCAGCTGCCTTCACGCCGATCGTGTAATCAGGGGCCTGCCCTTGCTGCTCTGTATTCTCACTTAGAGCTGTTATTTTAACTTGTCATGTTTCCATAGCAACTGCTACATCGTTTTTTATAGTTAAAACACTGGGCGTTATTTCCAACTACATTAAATGCTCCAATATTAGCTGTCAACACTGTTAAAAAAAAAAACCTTTGGCCCTTTTCTCCCAAATCTAAAACTTCTCCTGGTGCGGGATACCGGCATCACCCTTGACCTAAATCTCACCACCTGATCCAATTTCCCAAAACCAAATCTTGCATCATAGTTGAGGAAAGACAAACATCTGACAGAACTGAGATAAAAATGTAGCTCCCACACCCCTGCGTGCTAAACCAGCTAAGGAAGAGGACAAAGGGTAGAAGCTGCAAGGCTGGGACCCGCCCTCTCCATCACTAAAAGGACCCAGAAAGACTCAGTGTGCAGGCAGAATGGATTGTAAGACCCAGGCATGGCAGCCTGTGATACAAACACTGGGCTCTCAGCAGGAAGAGGAGCCTGCTGTGGAAAAAAAAAAAAAATGGAGGAAATGTTCAGGGCATGGACAGCCTGGGCCAGAAAAGGAAAAAGCCAGAGATATGTGGAAATATGTCTTCCTAATTATATCGCCGGTGTCAGCCCTGCGACCTGGATGGAGAAGTAGAGCGACCAGGAGAAACACGGTGTTTCAATAACGGAACTCCTCTTGGCTGGAAAACACACGGACCAAGAGAAGACTGTTCGCATCCTCTCGCCCACCGGCACACATCTCCGGAGTCACCAACCAACTACTTTGTTTCCGGGTGTCTCTTGGTATTTCCTCAATCCCTACTGACCCAGATGTTGGGCTGCAACTCTAATGAAAACACAACAGCTACCCCCACATAGCTGTACTTGCCCAGGTAGTTTACAGCTTAGCAACCTATTTTCCATCTAGATTTGAATCATGTTTACTTAACGTTCAGTAGATTTTAGTAGTAGTAGTAGTAGTAGTAGTAGTAGTAGTAGTAGTAGTAGTAGTAGTTTCTTTTGGGGATAGGGTGATTTCCAAGACAGGTTTCTCTCTGTAGCCTTGGCTGTCCTGGAACTCTTTAGACCAGATTGCCCTAGAACTCAGAGATCACCTGCCTCTGCCTCCTGAGTGCTGGGACTAAAGGTGTGCGCCACCACTGCCCGGCAGCAGATTTTTTTTCTTATAAATTAAAAAAAAAAATCTGCTTTATAATTAATGTGAAAGCAAGCATGTTTTGTTTAAGCAATTTGCTTCCTTGAGCTCAGTTCCATCTTTGTGAAACAAAACTACAGCGCCTATCGCTCAGGCATTCTTTATTTATTTATTTATTTATTTATTTATTTATTTATTTATTTATTAAAGATTTCTGTCTCTTCCCCACCGCCGCCTCCCCCTTCCCCCCCCCCCCCAATCAAGTCCCCCTCCCTCGTCAGCCCAAAGAGCAATCAGGGTTCAAGACGGTTAAAAATTAGTATACAGTGACAGCCTTAGTAATCCACTCCTGGCACCAGAAGCCCTCGGACACTGGTGGAGCGCACAGTGAGATGTAGGCGAGCCTGCTCTTTCCTTCATCATACAGTCTGAATCTCAAGATCTTGCTCGCTTTCCAGGGCGGCTTCCTACGGTTCTCAGTGGACTTTGTAACAGACCTGCTCTGTCACCCAAGTCTCCCCTTGGCTCCCGCAGCAATTCTTTCAGAATAGGCACAGAGATCCTTTTAATTAAAACGTAGCTCAGATCTTGCCACATGCTGACGCAGAACCCTCCCACGGCCTTTCAGCGTAGAGTCAGATCCACACCTCCAGCCTGGCCAATGAGGTGAACACGGCTGGGACCACTTACCTCTTTAGTTCCTTTCCCTCCGCTTCCTCTACTTCCTGCTAGCTCACTGTCCCTGAGGGAGAAAACCTTTGAAACCTTTCTCTTCAAGCGTTCATTCTTCAAGCTGCTCCCCGACTTTGGTTTTTTAGACAAGGTCTCATGAAGCCCAGGCTAGCCCTCCGTTTCATAGGCTGCTGAGGTTTCTGCCATGTGCACAGGTTGCTTCAACTCTTCCTTTGCCTGGCTTAGCTACAGTAATGCTAATATTTGCCTCAGAACTCACACTGAACATTAAATCTTGCTTTATTTGTGGTCTGAAGGAAAGCAAACAAGAGAATAAAGTTGTAATTAAGCCCACTGCTGAAAACATAGCATAACTAAACAACCAAATAACTAATACTATGTTTACTAAAGAAATTAAATTTTATAATTAAATGTCTTACAACAATATATATGCACACATATAGATGTAAACTTATATATGTATATACAAAATGTAACAATGGACAGAATTATCCCATCTAAACCTACGGTTCTAAAGAATAATTTTGAGAACTCAGATAAATTGGGAGATAAAATCCTAGAAAAATGACTCAAGAAAAAAATCCACATCAAATCTATGAATATTTTTTATAACAATTAAAGAGATTTACATTGAATTTAATCATCTTTCCACAAGGAAAACAGACAAGATGACATTGCAGGATGATTTACTAAACTTTTTTTAAAGATTTGTTTATTTATTATATATACAGTTTCCTGCCCACATGCATGCCTACAGGCCTGAAGAGGGCACCCACCAGATATCATTACAGATGGTTGTGAGTCACCATGTGGTTGCTGGGAATTGAACTCAGGACCTCTGGAAGAACAGCCAGTTCTCTTTAACCTCTGAGTCACCTCTCCAGCCAATTTACTAAGCTTTTAAGAAACAAAACAAATTAGGCCAGATGTGGTGGCACACACCTTTAATCCCAGCACTCAGGAGGTAGAAGCATGTGGATCTCTGAGTTCAAGGCCAGCTTGGTTGAGGGAGCAAGTTCCAGGACAGCCAGGGCTGTTACACAGAAAAGCCCTGTCTTGAAAACAAAAAATCAAAAAAGAAACAAACAAATCAGGGCTACAGAGATGGCTCTATGGTTAAGAACATTCGCTCTTTTTTTCAGAGGACTGGAGTTCAGTTGCCAGTACCCCACACAGTGGTGTTGGGGAACACACGACCACCTAAGTCCAGCTCCAGTGACTCTGGCACCCTTGCCTGGTGTCTACAGGAACCTGTTCTCATAATACACATACACAGAGAAACGCACACATACACATAAATGCAGATAAAGTAGATCTTAAAATATAAACAAATCATCCAGATTATCCCTGGACCCTTGAAGATGAAATAAGAGAATGCCCTCCCAGTAAAGGTCAAGGCTAGCTTTGTGCTTTAAGCCACAGTCAGAAAGGATGCATGGCTTTTCAAGAAGTTATGGATATTCTGTTTCTGGAATATGCTATGTATTTCTTCTACTGGTTCCCTTTGAAGAATTTATTTTCTTATTATACACAAACATTTTAAAGTATCAGCCTATCATCAGTTGTGCAACCGAACACCAAGCCCCAGTTTATAACTGGATCTTTTTATTGTTTGGAATTCTTTTCCAGTGCTGGGCCCCGAACCTAGGACCTTGCTATGGAAGTGCTCTGCCACTGAGCTACAGCCCCAGCTCTTTCAGATGTTTTTGATGGAGGCTCTTAATTTCAATATGATTAACTTCTTTTTCTTCACAAAAATCTTTTCCTTCCCCAAGTTCAAATAGATACATATCAAATTTTGTTTTCTTGTGAGTTTCATTGCAGATATTTAAACCTTTAAGATACTTGGAGGTTTACTTTTAGTGTAAGGTGGTGATAAAATTTAACCAGAGAAATTGTTGCGAGGAGCTGCGGCTGCTTCCCTGTCTCCCCAGCTCCCGGCTGCCAGCTAGCTCTAGCTTATGCCCCAAAATAATTACACGGAAACTGTATTCTTTTAAAGACTGCCTGGCCCATTAGTTCCAGCCTCTTATTAGCTAGTGTAACACCCGGTTTTGGTGTTACACCCTCGGTACAGTTCGCGTGCAGCTGTACCGAATGCGAGTCCGGGCAAGGGCCTGGAGATTGAACACAAGACACAGAGACCAGGGTCATTCGATAGGAGATCAAGTGAATGCCGTTTATTCAGACTTGGGGAAGCCCTTTTCTACCTAACTGCAGCACAAAGATCTCACCACCCAGGGAGGAGGGAAATAAACACACAGGAAGCTTAGTTAACAATGGAGAAGATTGCCTGCAGCTAAATCACCAGGTGGGGCAGGGATAGCACGGAAACACACAGGAAGCTTAGTTAACAAATAACAAACTGTCCC
>NW_026068055.1:211902-279317 GCF_014885135.2 Alexandromys fortis | reverse complement strand
TATTTATTTATTTATTTATTTATTTATTTATTTATTTATTTATTTATTTATTTATTTATTTATTTATTTATTTATTTATTTATTTATTTATTTATTTATTTATTTATTTATTTATTTATTTATTTATTTATTTATTTATTTATTTATTTATTTATTTATTTATTTATTTATTTATTTATTTATTTATTTATTTATTTATTTATTTATTTATTTATTTATTTATTTATTTATTTATTTATTTATTTATTTATTTATTTATTTATTTATTTATTTATTTATTTATTTATTTATTTATTTATTTATTTATTTATTTATTTATTTATTTATTTATTTATTTATTTATTTATTTATTTATTTATTTATTTATTTATTTATTTATTTATTTATTATGTATACAATATTCTGTCTGTGTGTACGTCTGCAGGCCACAAGAGAGCACCAGATCTCATTCCAGATGGTTGTGAGCCACCATGTGGTTGCCGGGAATTGAACTCAGGACCTTTGGAAGAGCAGGCAATGCTCTTAACCACTGAGCCATCTCTCCAGCCCCAAGGGCAAGGGATTCTTGCGAAGAGAATTAATGTGCGATTGAACACATCAAGCACTCGAAGAGCAAAGACAGCGTCCTGAAGCGGGTGAAGGAGAACGACCAGAAGAAAAAGGAAGCCAAAGAGAAGGGCAGCTGGGTTCAGCTGAAGCGCCAACCTGCTCCACCCAGAGAAGCACACTTAGTGAGGACTAACGGGAAGGAGCCTGAGCTGCTGGAGCCCATTCCCTATGAATTCATGGCCTGATGTACAAAAAGAAATAAAAGACCTGGACTGTAAAGGTTTTTTCTTAAAAAAAAAATTTAATCAAATAATTATACACCCATAGGGTATGCAACATGACATATATGTCTGCATGTATTATTATAAAATCAACCATGTATTTGTGTGGGGAGATATCACTATGTTGGTCTTCATATGTCTCAGAGAATCTCCAACAAAGGAATCATCATGGCATTTGACCAGAGGAAACAAAGGTATATATGCAGGTATCAGTGGCTAAATTAATCTGTTTAATATATGCATTGCCTCAAGTGCCTACTGTGTGTGTTAAGTACCTTAAAATCTCTTAGCACCTTTTTTTTTTCATTTCTCAGCCTCCCCCCCCCCAAATAAAAACCCACCAAGGTACAACTTTTAAGTACACAGTATTACCAAGTACACTCTCCTTGTTATTAGAGCTCTAGAATTTCTTATCATTGCATCTTTTTATTTTGAGACTAACATCTCCTCAATCTCTAGTTGCTTGGCACCTGGAAATTCCCTTTCCATTTCCTGCCTGTGTTAACCCTTTTAGACAATAATAGTTCTCCCTGGGGACATCCTTTTCAAGTTAATTGTCTTGTTAATAAAAATAATTTGCAAGCAGTCTCAGAGGGAGACTCCAGGACAATTTTATTGGCATGAGAGAGAGAGAGAGAGAGAGAGAGAGAGAGAGAGAGAGAGAGAGAGAGAGAGAAAAAAAAAAAAAAAAGAGGTCAGGCAGGCTGGAGACCTTAGCAGCTCTCCAGAGGCCGAGGAGGGACCGTCCTGTAGTGGAATTCTGTGGGTGGCTGAGGGGAAATGGATGCTTAGACTGTCATGATAATCAAGATTAGGATTTGGCCTGGGTCTAGAAAAGAGAGATGGGAAAGAGAAAGAGAAAACAAACGAAGTCATGCTGTTGTGTTCGAACTCAGAAAGTGGCCAGACTTACTTGAGACTCTGTGATCAACTGTTGGAATAAAGGGACTTGGTTTATTTCAGGACATCTCTATTTAAAGAGAGCTGTTTTCTTGTCTGCAGCTTCTGGTTCGCTTCTTTAAGCTGTAAAACAGGTTTTTCTTATGACAGGAGGCTCTGGCCTTGTCTAGGCTAAGGAAGTGAAGTGCTTGTTCACATAGACACGGTGTTATCAACCGACCGTTGGCTGAGCCATTTGTAACGGGGTTACCGACTTCCAACCATGTATTTGTTTGAGAGAATATCATCGTGGTGGTCTTCATACGTCTCTGAGAGATCTCTAGAATAGAAGGTACCTGTTGTCTGCTTCACCCTGTCATTGAGGAAGCTGACGTAGGTGTACGTGTCCCCAGTGGTGCTGAGGAAGAAGGTAGAAATGGATTCTTTTGTTTTCTTTCCCTCTGCCGAGCATCCCTCAAGCTCAGGTAGAGAGTTTATCTTCCTGTTGTGTCACTCCGCCAGGAACAGTATCTGTTCAGGATTTTGCTGAACTTAAGTCTACAGATTCAAATCACATCCCTGGATGTGAAACTGAACACACAAAACAGAGCATTTAAATTCCCTTTACAAATATGTTCTTCCAGACCAGGTGTGGCTGTTCATGTCTGTAATCGTGCCACAAGACCAGCCTGTGCTACATGACACCATGTCTCAAAAAAAGCCTTCTCAGCTTTTCCCACTTAATAATACAGTTGCTCAGTGAAAAACCAACGACATAAACGTCACAGCTCTCGTCTTAAAGGAACAAGGACGGTTTATGCAGGAGACATTTTGAGTTACCGTGTTCCAGGAACACAGATTTAACTTACCCCCAATTCCATGATTCGGTTCAGAAGCAGTTTCATGAAGTTTGTACAGTTTCATAGAACAAAAACATCGTAAGTCAAGGTAAATCTAAAAAAGTCGGTGGGTGCACCAGAGATGCACAAGCATCAAGACGGGGAAAGCTTTTCTGTGGGCCCAAGGTGCTATCTGATGAGACAGATTCTTAGCTTTTGGACTGACTGGTGAAGCAGGTTTTTTTTTTTTTTGAGCCTGTCCTGGAACTAGCTCTTATAGACCAGGCTGGTCTCGAACTCACAGAGATCCGCCAGCCTCTGCCTCACGAGTGCTGGGATTAAAGGCGTGCGCCACCATCGCCCGGCTGGAAGCAGGTTTTTAGGTATCAGTCACAAGACGTTAGTTCCAGCACAGCAATGGGCAAGGAGAGGTTGTTCAGAGGGCTTGGCTCAAGATAAGGCCTTATTATTGCAGCATTCCAAACTCCCTACAGAGCAGGGCGACGGTGGCGCACGCCTTTAATCCCAGCACTCGGGAGGCAGAGGCTGGCGGATCGCTGTGAGTTCGAGACCAGCCTGGTCTTACAAGAGCTAGTTCCAGGACAGGCTCCAAAACTACAGAGAAACCCTGTCTCGAAAAAAAAAAAAAAAACAAAAACAAAAAACCTCCCTACAGTACTGAGGTTCTAATTGTCAATCACATTCTTTTCAGTTTTCCTTCTCACTCAAAACCCAGTCCTCAGAAAACCATTCTCGACTTTACCACAAACCAGTCAAACCAATCCAGCGACTTCAGCCCCTCCACTGAGTATCTAAGTCCCTATCACCTCCTTTTACAATTACACTTTACTAAATGGTTCCAGAACCATCTAGAACTGCTTTTGTCTCTCCCAGAAAACCACAAAGCTTATTTAAGAATCTCCCAATTTATGGAGTACTACGCAGCAGAAAAAAAATAACCACAGCTTGAATTTTGCAGGAAAATGGAGTTAGAAGACATCATTTTGAGTGAGGTAACCCAGACTCAGAAAGATAATTATCACATGTACTCATTCATAGGTGGTTTTTAAACATAAAGCAAAGAAAGCCAGCCTACAAACCACAATCCCAGAGAATTTAGACAATATCGCGGACACTAAGAGAACCTTACGTAGATCTAATCTACATGGGGACCTTGGGAGAGGGTTAAAGGGAGGAGGGGAGAGGCAGGGAGGGGAGCAGAGAAAAATGTAAGGCTCAATAAAAATCAATAAAAAAAAAAAAAAGAATCCCCCCAGCTTAAAGCTTAAAAGTGGTGCTTGGCCACTGCAGGAGTTTTAAAAAGCTTTATTATAC
This sequence comes from Alexandromys fortis, assembly GCF_014885135.2. Classification (NCBI taxonomy): domain Eukaryota; kingdom Metazoa; phylum Chordata; class Mammalia; order Rodentia; family Cricetidae; genus Alexandromys; species Alexandromys fortis. The sequence continues at coordinate 275,434 of NW_026068055.1, read as the reverse complement.
TGTGGTAGAGTTCCCTGTCTCAGTGTAGCGAGCAGAGACATCTTGGCTCACTATTCACGGATCTCTCAGTTCATTGACAGAAAACGTTTTCTGGAAGGCTGTATCCTATGATAAATATAGGCTCCCAGCTCCAATGTAACCTACAGCGATGCGGTTTGTTGTTTGTTTGTTTGTTTTAAAGACAGGGTTTCTCTTGAGCCGGGCAGTGGTGGCTCACGCCTTTAATCCCAGCATTTGAAAGGCAGAGGCAGGCAGATTTCTCTGAGTTCGAGGCCAGCCTAGTCTACAAGAACTAGTTCCAGGACAGGTACCAAAGCTACTGAGAAACCTTGTCTCGTTGTCTCGAGAAGAAAAAAAAAAAAAAAAGGCAGGGTTTCTTTGATAGCTTTGGAGCCTAAACTGGAAACTAGCTCTTGTAGAACAGGCTGACCTCGAAACTCAGAGATCCACCTGTCTCTGCCTCCTGAATGCTGGGATTAAAGGCGTGCGCTACCGCCGACCAGCTCAGCGAAATGTTCTTAAAGTACCCGATAAATCCACCTCCTGCGCTACTAAATAAAATTTTTCTAGAACATGTCAGTTTGTAAATTTTTTTTTTACTTTTAATCTGCCCCTTCACACCTAGATACTGAACTTTACATGAACAGAAATCTTCATTCTCTTAACTGCCAAATACCCAGGCAAGGATATTAAATTTTTTATTGTTAAGTGACTTCAACATCCTAGAAAAACCTATGTTTACTTCACTTTCCAGGAGAAACTCAAGTTGTAAAGGTACTATAATTAAAAGTATAATTGAGGACTCACGACCAGCAAATGTCAGCTCACTCTTTAGAGCTAAAATCTGACTGGATTTTTTTCATTACTGAATCACTTCCTCAGTAAATTTACAATTTACTGTGCAGCACATTGAGTGTGACCCTCAGAAGCCTCTTTTCCTGACTACAATTCAGAACACCGCCAATCAGTGACGTCAGAGACGCCCCGCTCCGCCCTCTCCGAATTAGCGCCGCCCAAACCTAACCACGCGAGAGGTTGCCGGGGACGCATGTGCAATAAGCATTTACCGCAAAGATTTCTGGGATTAGTAGTCCATATTCTTCTATCTTTGTTATTTGCCTGGAAAGAAATAACAACGTAAACTAGATCGCTTTGAATTTGATAAAAATTGAATAAAACTCAGATTGTGTCTCGGTAAAGTGGAAGCACTGAGCGATTTCCAAAGGAGGCTCCCACATCGGCACAGGCGCCTCTCGGACGGCCTCACGGGGTCCTCGGCAGGGCGGGGCTTCACGCAGTGCCTTGTGGGTCCTTCCTGCTCCGGTTCTCTCTTTCTCTCGGACCCGTGGCGTCGGCAAGATGGGTGAGCCGTGCGTGGTCGGGCTGAGCCCCTGCGGGCGGGACCTGGGGCTCGGGGTACAGTCGGTCGTGGGGCGATAGAGCGGGGAGCATGGCTGCACTGGGGTGGAGGCCGGAGGAAGAGGCTCCCGCGGACACGTGGCCGGAGGGTTCATGCGGTCTACGGGCCGCCATGCCGGGCAGGCGCCGCTGCTCCAGAGCCTTGCTCTGGAAACCTGTGTAAGCCGAAAGGCCGCATCGGGGTGCGTTTTTACATCTCCGAGTTAGATAGGAAATTGTGAGGGCAACTGGCCCACGGACCAAGGTGAGCTACAGACTCAGGGATTGAAGACTCGTCTGGCCAGGGCTCGGTACTAAAGCGACTTAGGCGGGTTTGCAAAGAACTCTGGTGTTTTAATTTCAGGCAAGTGTCGTGGTCTCCGTACTGCCAGGAAGCTTCGTAGCCACCGACGGGACCAGAAGTGGCATGACAAACAATACAAGAAAGCCCACTTGGGCACAGCCCTGAAGGCCAATCCTTTTGGAGGTGCCTCTCATGCCAAGGGAATCGTGCTGGAAAAAGTGTAAGTGAAAGTCTGCTTCCTAAAAGCTTTGCTTTCTCGTAATTGAGAACGAGTAATTTTTTGAAGCTACAAAAGATCCTGACTGAGGCACGTTGGTTTGGGTTTTTAAGGAGAAAGAATGGAAGGTACCGATGTTTATGTCAGCATTAGTGTTCAGAACTAGATACAATGAAAAAGGTTTTCTTAATTTCAGCATTGTTGTGGGTGGACTGGGAGAAGACTTTAGATAACGAAGACAGCATCGAGCAGTGTGAGAACTGTTCAGAGTGACTGAACCAGCTGGTACTTTCTTAATCTTTTGGGGGTTGAGAAATTGTTTTTTTTTTTTCTTTTAGTTTATTTTTATTTCATTTGCATTGATTTTGACTGTATTCCTGTGTGGATGTCAGATCTTAGGGTTAGAGACAGCTGCCATGTGGGTGATGGGAATTGAACCTTGGAAGAGCAGTCAATGTTCTTAACCACTGAGCCATCTCTCCAGCCTCAAAAAATTGCCTTTATTTTGGGTTGGGGGGTTTTGAGACGCGGTTTCCCTGTAGCTTTAGAGCCTGTCTTGGAACTCAACATTTGTAGACCATGCTGGTCTCGAACTATTTGTTTTGGTTTCCGAGCCCAGACTGGCTTAGAACTTAATGCTATTTATTTAGAACGCCAGAGAATCTGCCTGCCTCTCCCTGCTGGGTTTAAAGGTGTGAGCCACCACACCTGGCCTGGGAGCATCAATTTCAAAAGCGATTTGTGTGTGTGTGTGATTTTGACAAATTGGAATCTCTTGTTACCTCATTTTTGCAGCTCCAAAGGAGCTAAATGTTCTTTCTACAGTTCTGGGAAAATCTCAGGCAAAAGAAAAATTTAGTTGAAATCACGGAATCTGAGGGATTTGAGCCTGAATTGAGAGGGTGGGTACTAGTCATTTTTTTAGAAATCTTCACTAATGTGACTATCAATATGCCATTGGTGTTGCAGAGGAGTTGAAGCCAAGCAGCCAAATTCAGCTATCAGGAAGTGTGTCAGGGTGCAGCTCATCAAGAACGGCAAGAAGATCACAGCTTTCGTCCCCAATGATGGTTGCTTGAACTTCATTGAGGTAGGTGTCTTATAGTCTGTACTTCCTGCTTGGGATGGCTTTTAATTTTGCAGTGGGTATTTAATTAGTATGCTTTTAATTACTAGTGAAATCTAAATGGATTTATTTTTTACTTTAGGAAAACGATGAAGTTCTGGTTGCTGGATTTGGTCGAAAGGGTCATGCTGTAGGTGATATTCCTGGAGTCCGCTTTAAGGTTGTTAAAGTAGCCAACGTGTCCCTTTTGGCCCTGTACAAAGGCAAGAAGGAAAGACCAAGATCCTAAATTTTGACAGTGGAAGCACAGTAATAAATTTTCCTATTCTGAAATTAGTTTATGTCTTAGTTCTTTTCCTGACCCTCCAAAAATAATTGCCTTTATCTCTTGTATGAAACATTTGCTAAAACATTTTGTGGTGTGTGTCTTGAAACAAGACAGCTTAGCATCTACAGCCAAGTATAAAAATAAGTCTGTATATTCTTAACATGCATTGAATTTCTGTTGCTACTTGGCAGTTGTCAAGTTTAATAGCATGAGTATTTAATCTATAAGATCCCAATTTTCTGTGTTTACTAAGGGTGTGGCTTGGATTGTGGAGAATTTGCTTAACAGGCACAAACTCCCTGAGGGTAGGTCAGCAGTGGATAAAACTACCTGTTGCCTAGTGCTGTAATCCCAACACTTGGCTGAGGCAGGAAGAGTGCTTTGAGAGTGTGTGGTGGGGGTTCCAACCCCAGCAGTTTAGGCCAAGGTAAACAGCTGCAGAGGGGAAGTTTTGAGAAGGGAATGCCATCGAATGTCTAACCTCAAGCAGTCGGTGAAAGTGACTGCTGAAGGCTCAGCACTTAGAAGCTGCAGGTCTAGAACTCAGATCTTGGGCCTGGGGGGGTGAAGGGGGCTACCCCAAGACAGCTTTGGTCTTTACACTTGGCTATGTTTTTTTGTACTTGATTGGCTCAAACCATTCCTCGCTGTTCCTTGCATTTTAAACCTTGATCACAGGATGTTCCGTTGTCTGGTTAGAGATTAAAACTCTAGTGGTGTGTGTCTGCACACCTTGGTTTCTTACAATGCTTCCTAGCAGGCGGGGGTGTCCTTTAGCTGCAGAGATGTCCATGATCAACTCTGCCAGGGAGTCTGGGCCTGCAGGTGTGGAGTACAGCACTGAGGTAAAGTATGGCCAAAAAACTGGAGCCAAAGAAAACTTGGTTCCCTTCTCTGTCTTGAGGTCCAGACAACCCTCAACAGCATCTTGTGAACAGCTGCATGGCCCCACAGTACACTGGGTACCAAACTTACAAGGGTCTCTCAGTTTCAGTATGTGGAGCCGATTTTGGTCCCTCTTCTGCATACTTATCCATATTGGTGGCCAAAGCTCTATCCTTCACACTCAGCATGAAGCTTGTGTCTCTTGCTGTGCTTTTTCTCAGTGAGCAAGAAGGCTGGGCATGGTGGCTCACACCTATAATCTCATCTGGGAGGCCAGTGTGGATCAGGAAATAAAAGCCTATCAACCCCCCCCCCCTCAAAATCTGAGGCACAGGTTCAGCCAGTCTATTTTTTTAAATAGGAATGTTAGAAAACATTCTAAAATGTATGGTGGAATGAGAATACCTTAATTGGGGTTAGCAAAGGTTGAAAGATAACAAAATTTGGTTAATCAGGACTGAAGAGGAGTGGTAGAATTACATTGAGCTTCTAAATAGGCACAAGGTGAGACTAAAGAACAAAGCATCCTGAGTTAGGATTCTTAGAGCTTACTCCCAAAACATGTTTTATAATGTTGATCATCCAGTTTGTTATTTTGAAAATCCTTAAAAGGTAACATGAAGTATTTTCAAATCGCATGTTCAACAAAGGACTTGTATGCACTCCTAGAGCTCAGACAGTCCTATTAAACTAAGAGTAATAGCTATACACTGTTACTTGAAAAGTGTGAAACTGCCTTATCTGTCAGCTGGGGGAGACTGGCAGTTTTGTCTGAAGTTAAAAATTACAAATGTATCTTAGCCATTCAACTCTTTTAAGTAGTTACAAAGCCTGTGCATATTTTTATGACAGCTAAGAATTGGAAGTCTACAGAAGAGACAGCTAAATTGTGATCCATCCAAAAATGGCATACTACCTAACCATAAAAACTATTGTTGGGACTGGAGAAATGGGTCAGTTTAAGATAATGTACCTTTTGTACCGGAGTTCACACCCATCTCCCATAGAACATAACTCCAGCTCAAGGATAATCTGAGACTTTTCTGGCCTCTAGAGGCATCACACTCAAGGTGCACAAATCCACACACACGTATGTGTGACTTTTAAGACATTGGTGTTAACATGCAGCAGCTTTTATGAATCTCAAGAGTACAAAAAGGCAATTTCAAAAGGTTACATCCTATATGTTGTCATTTATTTTACTGGAAGATTACCCTATGGAGACGCTGTCAACAGGGATGAGAAGGAGCAGAGCCCCACTGAAGCCCTCTAGCTGTTGTGTTTGCCTCTGCCCCTGAGAGTGCCTGGAAGATGTGCCCCCCTCTATGGCTGGCCAGAAGGTTCCTTTGTAGTTTCATGTCTTGATTATGCAGGGGTTAACAAAACTGAATAGTGTTATATCCAATCATTGGGGAATATGCTTGGCAGTTTAATCCCAACTCAGGAGGCCGAAGCAGGTGGGTTTCTGATTTCAAGGTCAGCCTGGTCTACAGAGGGTCAGCCAGGGTTACAGAGAAAGACTGCCTTGTGGGGGCGGGGAAGAAAAAAACAGTTGTGAATGAGTAGTTAATCTAGCCCGTTATTAATCTGTTAGGTCTTTTTGTCAAGTTCAGAGCACAAAGAACCCCCACCCCCAAGTTCCTGCTGCAAAGGGATGTCAGAAACCATTTGACACTTAAGTCTTTTGAGAAGCAGTTTCTAATGTCTGGGAGATTTTATTTTTTCATAGATGCTCCAGTTGCTCCAAGGTAATCTTCTCCTGACTTTCTCCACTTGTAACCATTGGTCTTTTTTGTAGTATGTTGTATCTGTCTTAAAGATAGTCCCCCCCCCCCTTTTCTTCTTTTTTTACTTCCTAAATACTGGGGTTACAGGCTTGCAACCACACCATTTTTAAACTGGTCACTTTGCACTGTCTTGCTCAGGAACAATTGCTCCTATCTGGCCACCTCATCTCAAACTGGAAATACTTGAAACATAGGAATTTGCTCAAGCAGTTGCACTGCTGAGCTCAGAACAGTTGTTGGTCCTCTAATGACTTTGTTGCTGAGGAAAATCAAACCATTGCTAAGCAGTGGGCACTGCTTTACAAGTAGAATAGCCACTTAGCCAGTGCAGGCCTAGCTCCATGCTGGGTATTAAGAGTTTCTGTTTGGTGTCTGAGGGAAAGTAAGGTATACACATACGATCAATAAAAAGTTTGTTTTTATATGAAAATACTGAAACGTTCAGAAAATTTCTGTTAACAGCATTTTAGATGTTGCTTTTATCTTTCATTTTTAATAGAATTGCATGGTTCTAACTTCACAAACTATCTTTTATTTATTATTTGTTGTTGAAAATTTGTTTTTGTTTTCTCGGTGTAACAGTCCTGGCTGTCCTGGAACTTGCTTTGTAGACCAGGCTGTCCTTGAACTCACTGAGATCCTCCTGCCTTTTTTGCTGGGATTAAAGGCGTGTACCACTACCACCCAGTGAAAATAATTTTTTATACAACATATACAACATTTTCCCCTCCATTATATTTTCCTGTATTCTCCCAACTACCTCACCCACCCAATTCCATGCTTGTTTTCTCTCTCTCTTGAGGAAACAGGCCAATTTAAAAAAAAAAAATCACTGGAAATCAGAATATAACAAACCAAAGAAAGAGACAAAAAGAGTTTTAAAAAAAAAAAGCTCTAGAAACAGATGCACAGTGCAGAGACAGATACACAATTTCACAAAACGTGTAGAAACACAAACTCAGAAATCATAATAACAGACAAGATAGAAAATGCCCAGAAAAAGCATTAGAGCATTATGAAACCAAATACATCTCCAAACTTATCACTGAGTTCATTTTGTGTCGGCCATCTACTGCTGGGCACAGGGCCATCAGTGAGTGTGGTTTGTATACCTGTGAGACTCCATTGGGGAAAACTAATTTTCTTTTGCAAGTATTCTCAGGGAGAGGGCTCATGTTTCCTTGCCCTCTGGGCATCCCATCTGACTTGCACCTGTGCATACACTGCCATAGTCTCTAAGTTCCTATGTGTGTCAGTCTTGTTCTGTGTTGAAGAACACTGTTTGCCTGGTGTCCTCCACCCCCTCTGGCTCTTACAATCTTTCTCCATCCTCTTCAGTTCACTGAATCCTGAGGGGAAGGATTTGATGAAGACATCCCATTTAGGAGTGAGTGTTCCAAGTCTCTACATTCCGGTTGTGGGTCTCTGTATTTGTTCCCATATCCTGCAGGAAGAAGCTTCTCTGATAATGTCTGGACAGGACATTGATCTATGGGTAGCAGAATATCATTGGGAGTCACCTTATTGCTGCATTCCTTTAGTAGAATAGTAGCACTCACCTGAACAGCAGTGGGTCTGCCCCATTTAGACAGTGTTTCATTCCAGTCACAACTGAACACAGCGTGGGAACTTGCTGAAGCATGTCTTAGCCTTTAACACCTGATTTGGAAATGGGTCTTCCTTGTTTATCCAGTCTCCACATTATTGTTTGAGGCAGGGTCTCTCACTGAACCAGGAAGCTCATTAATTGGCCAGAGAGCCAGAGACCATCTGTCTCTGCCTTTGCAGCACTGGGGTTACAGTTGTGTGCCATTACACCCAGCTGTTGCTTCTGGGGACCTGGACTAAGGTCCTCATGCTTGCACAGTGGACATTTTATGTCCCGGTCTTTCCCTCAGCCCCACTCAAGACTCTTAAGTCTTACTAGATGATTCTGTTCATTCTGTATTTTGCACATTGCATATGTATTTCCCATTACTGTACTCCTTTGCCTCTTGGCCATAGTGTGCACACTTAAGGGGTATAGGACCATCCTGATGCCATATGAATTTTCTGATTATGTGTGCATGTACATGTGTGTAAGTGCACATATTATTTTCTAGAAATATGTTCTTAATTTATCTTTAGATTTTTAAAAGTCATTTAGAAACTACTATGTAATTCTGTTTAACTGTGAGCAAGACTTAACAATAGTAAATTTTCATTTTATTTTCTAAGAGATTTTTTAACGTGAGTATTTTGCCTTAATGTGTGTATGTACACCATATGTGTGCAGTGCCCATGGAAAGCAGAAGAATGTGCTGGATTCCCTAGAGCTAGAGTGTGTTGGTTACTTTTCTATGGTTAGGTCAAATTCACAATGAAGAGTCACATGGGGCAGAGGCAGGCGGATCTCTGTGAGTTCGAGACCAGCCTGGTCTACAGAGCTAGTTCCAGGACAGGCTCCAAAGCCACAGAGAAACCCTGTCTCGAAAAACAAAAAAAATAAAAAAATAAAAATAAAAAATAAAGAGTCACATGGGGAGGAAAGGGTTTACTTCATCTTGCACTTCAAGTGGCGTCCATTCCTGAGGGAGGTTGAGGCAGACACTCATGCAGGAACTTGAAGGCAGGAACTGAAGTGTAACTCACACAAGGGGTACTATTTCCCACCTCAATCATCCTGCCTTCTCATGCAACCCAAGACCATCTGCCTAGGCTAGCACCAATGGGCTGGGCTTTCCCACATCAGTCATTAATCAAGAAAATGTTCCACATGCTTACCTAAGGGCCAATATGGAGACATTTTCCCAGTTGTGTTCCCTTCTCAGATAATTCTAGCTTGTGTCAAGTTTACAAAACAAACAAACAAAAAAACAAAACAGCCAGGACGTGGCGATAAAGCTGGTTGTAGACCTCTGCATGGTTGATGGTAACCAAACCTGGGTCCTCTGCCACGGCAGCAAGTGCTTTTAACAAATGTGCCATCCCTCCTGCTCCCAAATTTTCCACTTTAATCACAGTTGCAAACAGAGTCTAGTTGAATGTAGTTTCATATCACTTATAAAATGTTCCCACAATGGTGAGGGTCTGTGGGTGATGACTTAGTCTCATCTGCACCGCTATCCATACACCAGACATTGGTACCTCATACACAAGAGTGGTTTACTCAGCTCACAGCTCTAGAGATTGAAGAGCAGGACACTGGCACTTGACTAACCTTGGTGAGATCACAGTGGAATGCATCTCACCAGAGGGAGTACGTACAAGTGAGAGATCCTACTCAGGGGAGTATAGGGTCCAGAGAACAATTTTCAAGAGAACTAATGTATCCCTAAAGTTCTGCCTGGCCCGATCCTATGGGACAGCGTTAATCCATTCACGGGGGGTGGAGCCTGACATAGTTACTTTCCACTAGGTCTGTGGTGATTGGGCTAAGAATGGCCCCCCATAGGCTCAGATGTTTGAATTCTTAGTTAGCGGGGAAAGATTAGGCAGGTGGTGTGGCCTTGGTGGAAGCAGTGTGTCACTGGGAGTGGATTCTGAGGATTCAAAGGCCCAAGCCAGGTCCAGTGGCTCTCTCCCTGTTGCCCGCTGATCCTGACACAGAACTCTCTGCTCCACTCCTTAGCACCATGTTCTGCCTGAGTGCTGCCGTGTACCCTACCATGATGAAAGCTGACCAATTATGTGTTTTTAAAAATAAGAGTTGCCATGGTCATGGTGTCTCCTCACCGCAACTAGGTTCCACCTCAACATCACTAGGTTCCACCTCACTAGGTTCCACCTCAACATCACTTCCAACTTCCCAGCCCGTGAATGAGCCTATGCGAACAAACAGTATTACTGATCCATCCCATGGAACCTGTAAAGTGCACCTGCCCATTCTGGTTTGGTTTGGTTGCACTTATTGGCTTGATTTTAGTATTGTAAATAACAGTGGCCTATGACACTACTCCTGCCTCAGCCTCTTAAGTGCTGGTATTATAGATACTGATAGCCTCACTGTAGGTGTAGGTGAAAACCCATTGACGATGCCCTATTGGATTCTATTCATGGCTACTTTTTAAATGTTCTTGGCCTTTCTGTCTCTGATCAAATTTCTGTCTTTTAAACCTACATCCCCTGGCTTGGTGATTACCTATGCAATTCAAATATCCAACGGCTACTTACTGAGTGCTGAGGTACTTATGATGCAAAGCCGGGCAATGGTAGTTACTAGATGCGCAGATTTGCTGGGCTACAGTTCCCTGTTAGCACTTCAGACTGCCTCTGTTAACAGCTTTATTGGTAACTAGTTGTGGCTTCCTGAAGCCACGTAACAACTTTGAAAGGAATCCAAGAAAGCACCATAGCACTATAGGTTTATTATTATACAGACTAATTAGAACACACAAAGGACTGGCACTGAAGGGCACTGGCAACATGACCACTAGATGTCGCCACGGACACCATAAATGGTAAAGCAAGGGCTTGCCATAAAGCAAGTACACTGTTCTAAAAGAACACGACCAAACTGAAGAGAAAAAAATGTAAAAACACTTACTAATATACCCTAAAAAATACTGATATATAATGTGAGCATGTTATCTTACACCTGTAATCCGAGACTTTGGAGGCCGAGGCAGGAGAATTACTGTGGATTTGAAGCCAGCATAGGTTACATACTGATTTCCAGGCTTCCTAGCACTACAGTGTGAGACCTTGTATTAAAAACAACAAAACTCAGATGCAGAGGGGCAGATTCAGATTTGTCCATGAGAGCAACCAGGGCCGTGGGCACAAGAACAGTTAAGTACTGACTAAATAGTAGTGGCCGTCAACGCACTGGCCTGCAGAAACAAGGTCATGACATGGTTTCTGAAGTGGAAGGAACTAATGTGCCTGGTCACTTTCAGGTCTCTGTTCCTTGGAGTTGGAAATCTGTCTGTATCACAAACCAGCACATACCCACCCTACTTCCACAGACACATGCATTGCCTAAATAGTTTTATACACATTTATACACAGACCACATACATACAGCCATGCTGCTTGAAGACAGCTCAGTCAGTGAGAAAGCCACATACACGACAGCATCTGCAGCTTAACCTTGTGTGCAGCGGCTGTACCATCTCCTAATGAGACCCACCCATGGATGAAGCCCCTCTGTAGTGATAAGAGCGGCGAGGCTGAGTCCCTGGCACCCGGCCACCCGCATGGCCAGCTTATGCCCGAAATAATTACACGGAAACTGTATTCTTTTAAACATTGCCTGGCCCGTTATCTGTAGCCTCTTACTGGCTAGCTCTTACATATTAGTCTAACCCATTTCTAATAATCTGTGTAGCTCCACGAGCTGGCTTACCAGGAAAGATCTTAACCTGCGTCTGTCTGGAGTGGGAGAATCATGGCGACTCTCTGATTCAGCTTCTTTTTCCCAGCATTCTCTTCTGTCTACTCCGCCTACTTAATTTTCTGTCCTATGAGGGCCAAGGCAGTTTCTTTATTAGTTAACCAATGAAAGCAACAGATAAGATACAAGACCCACCTCCATCACCCCTAGTGATGCACTGTTTTCCAGGACAAATCCCAACACTGAGGACCAATGACTGGCTGAAAGCAAAGTTCACAAAATAACAAAACTTTCACCATGTGAAATACAGCTAATGTTTTCTGTTTAATGTGGTCTTTATTTTTTTTAATAATAACCAGCAAACTGATTTTACTGGATTAAATATATTTTCAGGCATTTGACACATCAGAAAACAGAGGCTCCGAGAGCCTTGATGCTCTGCCTTAGGTGACTCAGGAGACGCTAGCAGGCTTTGCTTAGGACGCCCCAGATAAGACCCGAACCATGTCCTTGCTACTTAGCCAGCCACTTGCCATCCTCCACTCTATCATGCAATGATGAAAATCCTGACAAACCTCTGTGAGAGAGCTGCATGGAGCCCCAGAACTGTAAAAGTACTTTTTCTCTAAAAACACAACGCGTTGCTTTAACATCTCCTATCCTTTCAGTTGCTCTCTGGCACAGCGCCGGTAGGCAGGCAGCTTTATCCCTGTCTACATTCCTCACTACTGTTCCTGACCTGACAGAGGATGTGTCTTTCATCAGTCTACTCACATTTCTTTGCTTCAAAACCTTCCTGTTTCCCAGCCTTGACTACCGCGTGTATCGTGTAGTGTCTCCACTGGACTGCAGCATCTTCCCGTCATGCATCCCAGCACCTAGCTCTGAGTTCAGCCTGTACGAGGAACTTGACCCATGTAAGAATGCCAGGTGAGAAGGCGGAGATGGCTTAGGGGTTAAGAGTGTTTTCCGCTGCCTCACATTGGTGGGACACACTTTCAATCCCAGCACTCTGGAGGCAGAGGCTGGTGGACCTTTCATGGCCAGCCTGGTTTATAGAGCAAATTCCAGACAGCCAGGGCTACACAAAGACACTGTGTCTCAAAAAATGATAGAGCAAATAAAAGAGCATTTATTGTTCCTGCAGAGGGCCTCAGGTTACGTTTCCAGAATTCATATCAGTCAGCTCACAACTGTCATTCCAATTCCAGGGAATCCAATACCCTTTGGCTCCAGCAAGTACTTGCACACATTTGTGCACATATATACATAATGAAACATGAATACACATAAAGTATATTTTTAAAAAATTCCAGATGAGAGCCGCAGTGGTAAATCACTTCCCTAGCATATGCAAGGCCATGGCAATACCTAGCATTGGAGGGACAGGATGGACATTCCCATATGATACAAGTAGGATAAATATCTCCAAGAATTTTTCCTTATTCTTGATTTAACTTCAACTTAAAAGACTCACTGGAACATCACTGTGGATTAAGCGAAGGATGTTTTTACAGAGCAGAGTCCCACATCCTGCTACCTCAGGAGCATGGAGACAGCTGACGCTATCACGGACAGAAAAGTGAGAAAACCCCATTTTGTTCGGATCATAACCTGCTCCGTTTTTCCCACTGGCTGGAGAATCTCCACTGTGAACTGGTGAACCCCATCTTCACTGCAGACCAGAGAACCCCATCCCCACTGCAGGCAGGAGCCTTTCTTGATCCATCATGTTAACAAGAGAGGCAAAGGCCCCTTTTTCCTTTTCTTTCTTTTCTCTCTTCTCTCTCTGTCTCTGTCTGTCTCTGTCTCTCTGTCTCTCTGTCTCTGTCTCTCTCTCTCTTCCACACACATATTCACCATGTAGTCCTAGCCAGTAGTTTGCTATATAAGTCAGACTGGCCTCAAATTCAGAGATCTGCCAGCCTCTGCCTCCTGAGTGCTAGAAGACCCCTACTTTTTAATAGAAAAAAAAGTTTTCCATACAATATATTCTGATCACGATTTCCTCTCCCCTAACTCTTCAAAACCCGCCTAACTCCATGCCCTTTCTTTCTCAATATATTTACTAATTTTATTTTCTATTTTTACATACAGACTATATTTTTGTTGGATGATTCCTGGAATTTAATGGCTGGACCCAAAATAGTGTCCTCACCTTCAACGACTTATGATAGAAAATGAACAAGGGGGGGGGGGTCAAAGTGAATGGGTGACCACTGAAAGCTCCTGGTAAGTCAGGTCTTGGGGCACAGACCTGTAGTGCCAGCTACTAGGGAGGCTGGCACAAGAGGATCAAGAGTTTAGGACCTGCCTGTGCAACCCTTCTCAAAATAAAGAGTAAAAAAGAAGCTAAGAAGAGCTTGCTTAACATGTGCAAGGCCCTAGGTTTAATCCCCAGTACTGACAGAACCAAATCCAAACCTAAACTAGGCCTGAGCTGGTAGGTTAACATCTCAGAGCTTGTTAGCAAAGAAGAACTAGTATTTCCAGGAAAGTGCGTTATTCAGAATACCCCCCCACCCCCCGCCACACACACACTACATACACACAAGGATAGGTTTGGGAAATGATCTGATGAGAATTTTGTTCACATTAGGGAGATAAGATGTGAACTTATCTTGCAGATGTGGACTGCAGCGCTTTTATAGATTTCCACGCCTCCCCAGAGGAGTACTATCTCACCCTAAGTACAGATCCCACTCCCACTAAGCCATCTCTGGCTCTGATTTTCTTGCAGTGACAAAACTTCTGAAACTGATTCATAATGGAACAGGTTTATTTTGACTCCTGGTTCTGGAGGCTGGAAAGCTCAAGGTTGGTCAGCTGCACTTGGCCAACACCTTCTGCTGCTTTAACGCACTGCGGAAAGCAGGTATGTGAGGAAGCACAGGTGGGGTAAGGGGCGGGCCTATTGTCTTAGTTACTATTCTGTTGTTGGGAGGGGAGTCTGTTTTAGTTAGGCCATGCTTACTTTCTATGAACTTATGGGGACCATTTTCTTTCAAAGCACCACACTTCACTCCCTGGTCCCTACAGGCTTGTATGCATATCATAATGCAAAAAAACATTCAGTTCAACTGCAAAAGTCCCCACAGTCTATCAGTCTCAGCAATGTTTAAAAGTCTAAAGTTCAAAAGTCTCTTCTGAGACTCATGACAATCTCTAAACTGTAGTCCCTATAAAATCAAAATAAAAAAGCAAATCATATACTTCCAACATATAATGACATAGGATATAAATTGGGAGGGGAAGAGTCATAATGAGGAAATACTGGACCAAAGCAAGAGCAAAAACCAGCTGGGCAACTCCAAACTGTGCCTCTCCATATCTGATGTTAAAGCACTCTTCAGATCTGCAACTTCCGTTCAGCTTTGTTGACTGGACACACTTCTTTCCCTTGAGCTGGACCCCTCCCTGTTAGCAGCTTTCCTCAGCAGGTATCCCTCAGCTCTGACATCTTCAACATTTTGGGTTCTCCAAGGCAATCCAGGCTTGCCTGGATTTTACAGACTCATGCAATGGCCTCTCTGGGTCTCCATGCAGGAACACCCCTGCCCCGTGCCTGGTCAGCAGCTTTCCTTAGTCGTGGAGGTAGATTTCATAAACTCTTTCTCGAATCCTTGACTCTAAAACCAGAACCTAAGATATCAAGTTCTGCTGTTTGCTGGGGCTGGAATGTGGCCCTTTCATTCAAATACATTTTCACCAGTTTTCTGCATTTTGATGGTTTCCTTCACTGTCTAAGCTTGGTTGTCCTCGAACTGTTCTCAATCTGTAGACCAGGCTGGCCTTGAACTCAGAAATCTGCCTGCTATTGCCTCCCAAATGCTGGGGTAAAGGTTATGGCCACCACACCTAAATTTTTCTTATTTCTTTAATTTAAGTTGGAAGCTTAGCTGGGTAGGGTCTTTCCCTGAGGCTACCACTCCCTTTAGCACTTGGCTTTTCTTGAATCTGTTATCTCCTTGAACACAGGAATTAAGAGGGTTAAATTTATGTTTTAAGTTTTGATTACTGTGCTTAAGGGATCTATAGAACAAAAATGCCTCTAACCTGGTAAACTCTACTCATCCAAGGAAAGATAAACCTGTAAACCTTACTTGCCAAAGGATACTCAATTTCCTGGAATTTGGGGCCTGTTCACATACAACAAGATACATGTTTTTACTTTTGTAAACAAGGTTGGTTGCCTCAACTACAAAGTGTAGGTGGAGTTTTTTCAGACCACCAGCTTACAAAAAAATGACACGGAGACTTATTATTAGTTATTAAAGCTTGGCCTTAGCTTGTCTCATTAGTTCTTATAACTTAAAGTCACCCATGCCTTTTTATCTGTTTTTTTTTTTTTTTTTTTTTTTTTTTTTTTTTTTTTACGTGACTCAGTTCCCTTTACTCTGTCCTGCCCATCCTACATCCTCAAAGTCTAGCTGGCAATTCCTCCTTTATTCTTCCCAGAGCTCTCTGTCCCTAGAAGTCCTACATAACCTCTTCCTGCCTAGCTAACGGCCATTCAGCTCTTTATTATACCAATCATCACACACAGTGTAAAGGAATATTCTGTAACAGCAAAGAATGTGCTTGATTACACGTAGGCAGGAACTACATCAGGGTGTATGCTTGCCCTGACTGTATGAATGGCCTTGTGGGTTTTGCCTTTATAAGCACCTGACAAACGAAATTTGCAGCTGTTCTCTGAGAATCCTGGCCAGTGTCCATCATCCTGGCCAATATTTAATAAAGCTCACTTCAAATTTGGCTAAAAATTGTGGTAGTGTTCTTATTCTTGCCCAGTGGGAATAATTATATTTCCTGGTACCCCATTTTCTCCTTAAATTGTGCATTTTGTATTTTTCCTTGCTCAGTCTGATGCTTTTCATTAGAAATCTGCATGGCCACTAATAACCAGGCAACGCTATCAATTCTAGGCTCTCTGGAAATCTCCTCTGTCAAAGCTGTTAATGGATAACTCTTCCGTATAACCTCAGGAAGATTTTTTTTGAATGTCATTCAAACTGTAGCTGTCATTGTATTGAAAAAGAAAAAGGTCTAAATGTTCTTACTTTTCTTATACAGACAAACCGACTTACAGTAGTGCAGTTGGACAATCTTTTACTTCATGAAGGTGTAAAATGATGATCCACAGGCAGCAGAAACCATACTTTGAATTTTGATCTTTTCCAGGGCTAGTGATATGCATTTCAATACTGCCTTGTGACAGTCACTGACAGCAAGCTGAGGAGAGCATGAAACTAAAGAACCAAAACCTTGGACAAAGTGTAGAGTGGAGAATTTGAAGCACTCAACCCTAAATGTAATGCCTTCATCAAGACTCAAGGAACTATGCAGAAAGGGAGGAAAACTTGTGAGAGCCAGAGGTGGTGGACAATGTCAAGAGAACAGTATCTTCGGACACAACAGGCCTGGTACATATAGGGACTCACAGAGACTTTGGCGGCATCCACAGAGCCTGCACAGGCACAGCCAGATGGGGTTCTAGCATTCGGAGCAGGAGCAGACACAGGAGCCCACTCTAACCAGACATAGTAACCACATGTCAGGGGTAGGCCAATACATAGGAATAGTTGGCCAATACACACACACACACACACACACACACACACGCACACGCTCACACACACACACACACACACACACACACACACACACACCAAAAACAAAATCTCAGTGGTATCTTTTTTTTTTTTAATCTCATTTTGCTTTGTTTGGACATCTCTCTCTTTTTCTGTCTTATCTGCTTGTTTATTTCAATTTTTATTTTTATAGGTTTTGTTTGTGTGTGTTTCTTGTTTTCTTTCCTATTTCTTTTAAAATTTTTTAATTTTTCTAAAGATAAAGAAAGAAAAAGAACATAAAGTTTGGTGTGTAGGAAAGGTCTGAGAAATGGAGGGAGGAGAAATACATGATTAAAGATCAAAATATACTCTTTGAAAGAAGCTTTTTTCCTCCCACCCTTTTTTTTTTTTTTTTTTTTTTTTTTTTTTTTGGACAGGGTTTCTCTTTGTAGCCTTGGCTGTATTGGAACTCCCTGTAGATCAGGCTGGCCTTAAACTCAGAGATCTGCCTGCCTCTGCCTCCTGAGTGCTGGGATTAAAGGCGTGTGTCACCACTGGCTGAAAGAAATTTAATAATAACAAAACAGTACTCTACAGTATTGTGTTATCAGGCTTCTTCTTTTGAGTATTGTGTTTTGTGCTTTCATATCCCATAACATTTACAAAATGCTAGATATTCAGCACTTTTATACAATAGTATTTTTAAAGGCAATTTTGCCTAACTTCAGGTTAAGTGTTCTGAGTACATTCAAAGTCAGCTAATGCCAGTGCAGTAGGTCAGTGGGCAAAGGCACGGTGGCTAGGCCCGAAGACCTGAGCTTGATCTCCAGTGCACCCACAGCGGAAGGAGAGCCCTGTCCCTTCATCTCCTCATTTACTCTGCGGCAAGTGCCCTGGCCCATGCTTATATGCAGACAAAATTTAAAAAGAAAAAGTGGTTATGCTAAATTGTGATGTTCAATATGTTACAGATATTAAACACACCTTCTGTTTACGGTATTTTCAACTCATAATGGGTTATGATGGAACCTTGTGTTGATAAACATCAGGAAGCAATCTACTTTGCAGAGAAATGACAAGGGCTTGCTGGCACTGATAGGATACAAATCAATGCTACGGTAAAAGTTAATCAAAAGTAGAGGTTTTCTAGGGAATGTGGCTGACAAAGTCAGCCCAGACAGACTATTCCAGAAGGTGGCTTGGGTGTCTGCGGGGCACACTTCATGGAAGAAACACTATCATTGGTGTTTGTATTATACTACACCACTTGTATTTTGCACTTGATTTCATCTTCTAGAAAACAAAAATGTAAAAACACTCTGATTCCTCCAGACAAGGTTTGTCCTAATGTCTTGCTGGCTACGGACCATATTACAGATTGAATTAATAGCAGCCGATTATGTGGCAGCTGAACATTTAATTAGTATTTGTATACACTCTTCAAAACTTTTGCACTAATGATTTCATGTAGCTCTCACAGCGACGTTGGGAAGCAGCTTGTTATTCTCACACTGAAAAGAAGGGAGTTGTAGGTTACGAAGCCCTGCACAAAAGCCTCCAGGAATGCAGCAGAGCAGCTGTGGGGCTCGCAGGTAGACGGAAAATGATAGTGCTATTTTTATCAGAAATTGCAATGCCTAAATGTTTCCTATAACTATGTAAAAAGCCCCTAGTTATCTTGTCAAACTTTGCTTGTAAAACATATTATTATAATAAAATGATAATTTATTCTTTATTTTGTATCTATTTTTTTTACGCACACACACATACACACACATGCATTTTGAGGGAGTTATAGAGAAATAATCCATTGCTACTAAGATTGATTGTGGGAGAATAATTTAAGACGGGTTATTTTTACAAAATAAATTTCCAGAGCCAAGTAAGTTCTACATTTTAATTTCCAGACATCTTCTCTCTCTCTCTCTCTCTCTCTCTCTCTCTCTCTCTCTCTCTCTCTCTCTCTCTCTCTCTCTCTCTCTCTTTGGTTTTTTGAGACAGTTTCTCTGTGTAGCTTCGGAGCTTGTCCTGGAAGTCACTCAGTAGACCAGGCTGGCCTTGAACTCATAGAGATCCACTTGCCTCTGCTGGGATTAAAGGCGCGCATCACCACGGCCTGGCAATTTCCATTCATCTTATGCAAAACCAAACACACAAATACATTACTCCACCAAGCTCCACAACAGAAAAAGAACTGTGCCTGGAGGAAAAGGGCCTGTGCGAGCCCTGATGAGGTCAGCAGTACAACGTCACTGGATTAGATTCATTCTTCATAGTTACAGTGATCTGAATCTGCGATGTGTTCCTTCACACAACCACTCTTCCAAACAGGTTTGCAGATGCTTTCTTCCCAAGGAAAGAAATCTGCATCAAATCTTGGTGACATGAGATTCTGCAGTCCCAGTTCCATAGACACTGAGGCTTCTCAGGTGCACCCTTGGTGCTCTCCATGCTGTAGTTTCTAGGATCAGCAGAAGCCTGGGGAACAAAACAACACTAAAGCAGAGAATGAAGGAGGGCAGTAAAGTCTATTTCCAGAATATTGGCCATAAAGATAAAACCACCCACTGTTGCAGTTGTGTGAGTGTCCTTTGTAGCAAGGTAAGGCACCTCTGAAATAACTGGAACACTAAAGAACTAGCCAGGGCCCAGTCCAGTAAAGACGATGCAAACTGACCCTAGACACGAGATGTGGCTAAGGGTAAGAGAGACACTATCTTTCTGACAACGAAGAAGGCTTTGCTCTTTACCTTGCTCATCAACAGATCACTTGTCCTGCAATGTGGCTTTGGCATAGCTCAGAGGTAGATTCAGACCAACAACTGGCCCCACAATGCTCATCCATGATGTGATGTAGTTGACATTTCTAGAAAAGAAGTGAGGCATAGGTAATAGAAATGCTGAGTCATAGTTTCGGATGGAGAAACAGAGAGTGGCCAAAAGGAAGAGAAATGAGGCCTTCCCCCACACTTGGGCTTGCTTGGCATCCCAGAATCCCTGTGTCAGTCACATGGTGTAAGCTAAGCTGGACTTGTGATCCTGAGTATAGGGATATCTCTCACCAAGGTAGCTGAAGGCAAGACAGAATTGGGCCTCTGATTCTTATTTGAATGTAAGCAGTTGTTGAGCTGGCTGAATCGGTAGCTAAAACAGTGGTGCTGGGCTAAAAATGCTGTATTCCAGTCCCAGGCCTACCCGGAACTAGCTGTGCGACGTCAGCAGACTCACCTAGCACCTCTGTGCTTCAGCTCTCCTGTCTGAGAACTAAGTAAAACAGTGGTATTCAGTTACTGGGGTGTCAGAAACTAAGTAAAGCAGTGGTATTCAGTTACTGGGGTGTCAGAAACTAAGTAAAGCAGTGGTATTCAGTTTCTAGGGTGTCAGAAAAGCCCAATGTGTTCATAGATCTAAAAATCAGGACACTTAGCACACGGCCAAAATCAATGTGTTCACCATTACCATTAGAAAGAATATTTCTTATTTTAGCCTGGCTTTTAGAGTCGCGTGAAAAGATTTATACTTTTAAAGTCAGAGTAGAGTACAATGTGTCTTGAAGGTGTTTCTTACCGATTGATTTTCTGCGAATTTTTCAGCACAGCAGTCATGAATTCATTTGTCTTGCAGGGATGTAGAACAAAAAATGGTTGCCCAAGTATTGGATGTTCCTGCAACAATTCAAGCTGTCACCGAACTACTTCAAAAAAGTTAATCTGCTTTTCTTTTTAATTGTTTAGAATTTGTACACCATTTCTCTCTCTCCCTCACCCTCCGTGTGTGCACACACACACACAGTACACATGCACGCATGCCTGTTTGCACACAAGCACATGTGTACATGCTCGCATGTAGCCATGTGGCTATCTGAGGATAACTTGCAGGAGTTGTTCCTCTCCTTTTGCCACTGGGGTCCTGGGCTTGACCCCCCATCATCAAGCTTGATTGCAAGTGCTTTTACCCACTGCGGTGGTTTGATTGAGAGTGGACCCCTTAGGGTCATATATTTGAATGCTTGTCCATCACACAGTGGCACTATTTGAGAAGGATTAGAGGGGTCAGATTAGGAGGTATGGCCTTGTGGAGGAAGTGTGTTACAAGGAGTGGGCTTTGAGGTTTGAAATCCTGCCAGCCACAAGTTCTCTCTTGGCCTGAGGATCAGGATGAGTTTCATCTATTGCATGCATGACACCATGCTCACCACCATAATGATTATGGACTAAACCTCTGAAACTGTAAGCAAGTTCCCAGTTAAATGCTTTCTTTTGTAAGAGTTTCATGGTGTCTCTTCACAGTGACTAATACATCTACTAAGCTATATCATCAGCTCTGTTCTTTTAAGATAAACATTGATCTTACATTCCAAGTCACTGATTAACATTCAGGTTGACTTTCTACTCTGAAACACAATTATAGTCCAAAAAATGCCAAAGGCCGTGAAAAGGAGCTATTCACTGATTTACTGTCAAACACAGTGGGGCACACATGCCACTTACACTCTATAAATTAGATGAATTTCTTTGGTTCTGCCTTGGTTAGCCATGTTTCTCTTTGGCTTATAATTATTCTTTAATTTTTCTCCAGTGATATACAGGAACACCAGTAACTTGACAACCAGAATGAAGCATTTCTCTTACCTCTTTGTTAGTAAAGGAACCAAAGCCATTTACATAAATATGTACACACACACACACACATACACACACACACACACACACTAGTTTTCCTGAAGGACTTCTTATTAACTCATGAACAACTGTTTCATTATATAGTTGAGGGTTTGTCTCTAAGAGGAGTATAGCCTACATTTTACAAGACCTCAAAAGAACAACCCGGGAGACTCATAGACACAGTTCAGTTCAGAGAACTGTTTTGAAAGGGAAACAATGGGATGAGAAGGGTTAAATTGGGGTAGGCATGGGCAAGCAGGGTAATGGAGGAACATGAGCAGGGATAAAACTAATACTAATGATCTTTGACAAAAACCATATGGAGACCTACTACTACAGAAACTTTATAATATTACATAATTATACACATATAAAAAGAGGTTTAATTGTGCTACCCTACAATGGGAGGGCAATACCCCAAACAGACATCCTATGCTAGCAAATACCCCAGTATCAGAAATGAATTGCCTGTTTTTGAGATGCTGTGCAATGGGGTGACACTGACTGCCAAACATTACAGACTATTGCCAGAATATTACAGAATACTCCTGGCTGTAACTTGATGGGAAGACCTCATTGCTGAAGACTCCATATGCTTTAGTCACAGAACATGGGGACACCAAACTGGTACTCACCTACAGGGCAGTGTTCATGGTGCTAGAAGGTGCTATGCATGCTGCCAGAAAAGAAATGTAAGCCTCAATCTCACCTAGATATGAATCCTGCCAACTACAACTACTGGTGCCATAGTGGCACACAGGTTATGGGATCAACCACTACTTCTGGTTGGCTCATACCTACTATATGGAATCCATACCTTGGATTATTAAAGGGGCCAAAAATCTGTAGCTAGATATATCCCAGGAGGAAACCCAATACTATTATTCTGCTAAATGCACATAGTTTTTAAAATGATTCTCATGACTTATTACAATACTGAATAGATCAGAACATTTTTAACTGTCAGCAGAAAAGCTTCTCCTTGCAGTAGATGGCAATTAACACAGACACTCCCAACCAATCAACATTTAGAGAACAAAATACTGTAGAGTGCTCAGCCATAAATCAGAAATCCGTATCACACCTCTCCCTCAGGATTCAGGGATCTTTGTTCAAAGAAGGAGCAGAAGGATTGTTAGAGTCAGAGGTGGTGGATAACATCAGGGTAACAGTGTTTTCCAGACCCTAGAGGGCAGATGCACATGAACTCGCAGTGGTTGTGACAGAGGCACACAACCAGCACAAGTTCCAGGTAGACAAATTCCAGCAGAGAGGGGAAGAGTACATATGTAATATCATTATAAGCTCAGGCTCCACGGCACGAAATAGCTACTGGAGGAAAGAGAGTCACTTAAATATGTGACCCTGATGGGCTGACCACACACTAGGAAAGGCGTCAGTCCCAAGACCAGCCGGGCAACACAAACTGGACTTGATGGGGAAAAAAGAAAAAAATAATTTCAAAGTTGGATGAGAAGGCCTGGGGGTGGTGATAAGGGGGAGGAGATGGGGGTAAAGATGATAAAAATACATTTGTGAAATTCTTTTTGTTGTTTTTGAGACAGGGTTTCTCTGTGTAGACCAGGCTGGCCTTGGACCCAGATATCACCTGCATCTGCCTCCTAAGTGCTGGAACTAAAGGCATGTGTCACAACACCTAGATCATTTATAAAATTCCTAAATAATTAATAAGAATATTGCAAAAAAGGGAAAGAAATAACCACGGGGGGGGGGGCGACAAACCTTCAACTGTGGCAAAATAAGCTAGCAACTCCTCTCCTCCCAAAGTAAGCACAAACCTGAGGAAACAGGTCAAGCATCAAGTCACACAGACTCTGTCTGGGGACTAGAAGCCAAAAACTGAAGGCAAATAAAAATTTTGGGAAGTATAATTTATGATTAAACTCAATGATTTCAGATCAGAAACAGAAGAAAGCTTGCTTAGAAACATCTCCTTTCCCCTGCACCAGCCCCTGGCTCCCCTCTCTGGTTCTAAGAGGTAGCAGCTGTGTTGCCAGTGGCTTGGATTTGATCTCTGTCCACTGTCCAGAAGCACTGTTGAGACAAATCTCAAATCAGACCTAAAGAAGGGGTGCCACAGCTCTGAGGCTGCACTTCTGGTTGAGGCGAGCAGCTGGTAAGGCACACATTTTTAGGGAGGGATCCTGGACAGGAGGCAGCTGCAGGAGGGAAGGAAGGCTCGCAGGCATCTCTGCTGATGGAACAACACAACGCAGGAGAGACCTAGGGCTGCCAGGAAGTGAGAGCCATGACCGGCTTGAACAGTGTCTGAAGTCAGAGTGGGTTTCACCTGCACCCTAGCTAGTGGCAAAAGAGGGAAGCTCTATGGGCTCGATGCGTTTGAACACAATCTCTATCAACCTGTAAAACTGTTCAGATACAGCTGGGCCACTCTGGGGAAGACAGGCTAAAAATTTTAAATGAGAATAAAAAGCCAGACACAGAGACAGACCATGTATATAACTTTACCTTTTTCGGAGACTGAGGAAGGAGGATCATGAGGCCCACCATTTCGGAGACTGAGGAAGGAGGATCATGAGGCCCACCAGTCTGAGAAGCACAGTGAGACCCTGTCTCAAAACAAACCAAAACCAAACTAGCAACGATGAAAACAACAGACATCTCGATGGATATAGGGGAGGCACATTCTGAAGATGAAACACAGAGAAGTTACTAAAACAAGCAGGGGCAACAGCAACAATAGCAAAAAGACAGCCCTCAGAGGAAGCAACAATAGCAAAAGACAGCCCTCAGAGGAAGCTATTAGAATCCTAGTTTGCTTTAATATTCTGTCCAAGTGTCAAGCTTTCAAAGAAATTTATGGCAATACATAAAGGAAACACATAGGGCAATGTATTCAAAAATAAAAATGGACTCTGGGTGGGCCAAATTGTTGGCTTTACCAAGAATTCATATTATACTGATAAAGATTTAAAGTATGTTTACAAATCCCAGGTAAAAGTCAGTGTAAATTCTGCACTCAGTGAAACACCAGACAGAGATGTAAATTCATCACCAGATGTGAGATGAGAGAAGAAAGAATCGGTGGATTTGAAGATGTGTTAAAAGAAATATTCGCACAGCAGCTGAGCAGGTCAGGAAAAGAGGCCATTACAGTCATCACAGTCTCCGAAAACCCAGAGGGGAATCAGAAACCAGGAGCAAAACATCCACTCAACAAAGACAAATCCAGAAATCAGTACCTAGACACAGAATCATCTGAACTCAGATGCTTAGATGTCAGTATAAAAACACAATCAACAACAGCCAGGGCAATATGTCTCCATTCTAGCCCAGTTATTCTACCTCAGCAGGCTCTGAGTATTCCAACATAGCTGAAGTAAAGGGAAAAAACCTTAAAATGAACTATATAAGGATGGTATAGTGGTCCTTAAAGAGGAAATGAATAAATTTCTTAAAGAAATACAAGAAAACACAAACCAACAGTTGAAGGAAATGACTGAAACTGTTCAAGATCTGAAAATGGATATAGAAGCAATAAAGAAAATAGAAGCTGGGAAAATTCTGGAAAGGAAAAGGTCAGACATTTGAACAGGAACTACAGAGACAAGCTTCACCAAAAGAATACAGGCGCTGTAAGAGAAAAGAAGATATGATAGAATAAAGGGATACAGCAGTCAAAGAAAACGTTAATACAAAAAACCCCTTAAACAATCAACACAAAACCCCAACTCCTGACACAAAGTCTCGAGAAAATCTGGGACACAATGAAAAGACCAAACCTAAGAATAATAGGAATAGAGGAAGAAGAAGTCCAGCTTAAAGTCCCAGAAAATTTCTTCAACAAAATCATTGAAGAAAAATTTCCTAACCTGAAGAAGGAGATGCCTATAAAGGTACAAGAAGCACACAGAAACACCAGACAGACTGGACTAGAAAATAAAGTATCCTTGCCACATAATAATCAAAACAACAAACATACAGAAGAAAGAAAGAATATTAAAAAGGCACAAAGGAAAAAGCCAAGTAACATATAAAGACGGACCTATTAGAATTACACCTGATCTCTCAATGTAGATTCTAAAAGACAGAAAGGCTGGACAGATCTGCTGCCAACTCTAAAAGTTCACAGATGCCAGCCCAGACTACTATATACAGCAAAACTTTCAATCACCATAGATGGTGAAAAGATGTTCCACTATAAACGTAAATTTAAGCAGTATCTATCTATAAATCCAATCCTACAAAAAATGCTCGAAGGAAACCTCCAACCTAAGGAGGTTAACTACACCCATGAAAACACAGGAAATAAATCATCTCACATTAAGAATGGAAGAAAACACACACACACCACCACCACCACCACCAAAAACAACAACAACAACATAACAGGAATCAACAATCATTGGCCATTGTTATCTCCTAACATCAATGGTCTCGATTACCCAATAAAAAGACACAGACTAACAGAAAGAATGAGAAAACAGGATCCATCCCTTCTGCTGCATCCAAGAAACATACCTCAACATCAAGGATAGACATTGCCTCACATTAAAAGGCTGTAAAAAGATATTCCAAGTAAATGAACCTAAGAAGCAAGCTGGTATAGCCATTTTAATATCTAACAAAACAGACTCTAACTAAACCTAATCAAAAGAGACAGGGAAAGATATCATTATGTACTCATCAAAGGAAAACTCCACCAAGATGACATTGCAATTCTTAATGTCTATGTACCCAAGTTTGAAAAAGAAACATCACTACAGCTTAAATCAAATATTGACCCTCCCATACTGATAGTGGTTGATTTTAATACCCCACTCACACTTGCATTTGTGGTTCCTGATCATTTTCCCATATTTTCTGTTTCTTTTTTTAAAAATATTTATTTATTTATTTGCTATGTATACAATATTCTGTGTGTGTTTATGTCTGTTGGCCAGAAGAGGGCATCAGACCTCATTACAAATGGTTGTGAGCCACCATGTGGTTGCTGGGAATTGAACTCAGGACCTTTGGAAGAGCAGGCAATGCTCTTAACCACTGAGCCATCTCTCCAGCACTATTTTCCATTTCTATAATTCCCTTGGTTTGTGTTTTCTTTATTGTGTCTATTTCAGTTTTCAAATCTTTCATCTGTTTGTTAGCTTTTTCTTGGTTTTCTTTAAGGGACTTGTTGATTTCTTCCAATATTTTGTTTGTCTTTTCCTCCACTTCTTTGAGGGAATTTTTCATTTCCCCTTTAAGGGCCTCAAACATTCTCCTAAAGTTATTTTTTAGATCATTTTCTTCTGCTTCATCTATATTGGGGTGTTTTAAAGCGTGAAACAATCCCACACTAGTTTGGATTCAAAGGGTTATTTACTTGAAGGGAAAAAAATCTTACAGAACACCGTCCTACACGACAGCCAGGAAAGGAGTCAGGTTGCCTCAGCAAGAGAGCGAGTGGAGGGCTGCTGCTGCTTTTTAAAGAGAAATAGACCATGCCCCAGTGGGCTGGTATCTCAATGGCTATTGGCTGAAGGAGCAGAAGGAGCTCCCACAACACCTCTCCCTTTTGTTTAAGTAAGAGAGTTCTAAACCAACTATGAAATTATATACGATAAGAACAAATATCCTATTCTAACTATCTTAAGTCTTGTATAATAAATAACTTGGCCAAGTCATGAGAGGAAAGTAACTACATTTATCTAGTCTTCAACCTCATCGAAGATCTGAGAAGGGAAATAATGTTACCTGGGTAATTAGGAAGTGCAATCAATCAACTTCCAAAACACGCAACAAATCATAGAGACAACTGGCTACCTGGGCAATCACCCAAAGTCATGTTTGCAGCATTGAAGCAACCAACTTTGGCTAAGGCCTAGAATAACTGACAGATTATTTTTAAAGGCAAGAAATGTTTTAAAACCGTCTTACCCTGTTTTGGCAAGATTTGACAGTTTTGCTTATCCATTTTCAGATACTATGTATTTTGTCAGTAGTTGAGGTATGGGCAGAGGCTGGTTTTGTTAAGAAGAAGACAAGCTCCAAGTGGAGTGTCTTTGGTGCTCAACAATCTGTCAGGAGTAGATCGGTGTTGTTAGGAGTAATTGTGTCTCACTACCACAGAACTCTAAGTTAGATTAAATGCCATTTTCTACAGTTCGTTGAAGAGGTTGAAGATTATTTATTTATACAGAATATAATCTCTATGTATCTAAAGAACCTGATTAGTCTCACTATAAATATGACAAACATAGATGACTATTGATCTACAATTTTTAATACCTAACTTAAAGACTAAGAGAATAAACAACTGTGCAATAAATGAGGACAATGACCTCCAAATGCAAACAATGTACAAGTATACATTGCAATATGGTAAATATATGTATCAATACACAAACAATATATAAGTATCTTAATCAGAGGTAGAAATGTACACTGCAATATGGTAAATATATGTGTATATATATATATCTCAATACATAAAAATTGTTTTAAACAGAGGTAGAAGCATGCATGCATACAATATTCAATATAATTTAACTTTGTATCCATATATAAGAATCTATGCCAATATAATTATCTATAAACAATAACTCACAAATACCAATGAGGGTGGGGAGGAAGGTTCTAAAACCAAACGTTGGGTGCCAGATAAAGCACGAAACAATCCCACACCAGTTTGGATTCAAAGGATTATTTATTTGAGGGGAAAAAACTTACAAAACACCATCCTACACGACAGACAGGATAGGAGTCTAGTTGCTGGAGCAAGAGAGCAAGCAGAGGGCTGCCACTGCTTTTTAAAGAGAAAGAGACCACGCCCCAGTGAGCCAGTATCTCAACGGCTATTGGTTGAAGGAGCAGAAGGAGCTCCTGCAGCAGTGTTTAAGTCTTGCTGTTATAAAGCCACTAGTTTTTGTTGGTGTCAGGTTGCTCTTTGTGCTGTTGAGAGTGCTCTTACTTCTCTACCCATCTTTTCTTCTGATTGGTGTAACTGGGGCTGAGTCTCTGGTGATCAAACTTCCAGGTGCCAGTGGACCCAAGGCTCAGATAGTTACTCCTCGTGGTGCATTGGGGGCCAAGGGAACTGTGGAGGTCTCTTGGCATTTCTGGAGGTGGCTTGGTGCTCCTGGGGATAGCTCTGCAATCCTAGTTCAGGCTTGCTCCTGCTGATGTCACTGACTTTGGCCTGGTCCTGCGGAGGTGGCTGGCTCTGGCCTGTTCCTGTGGAGGTTGTTGGCTCTGGCCTGCTCCTGTGGAGATTGTTGGCTCAGGCCTGTTCCTGAGAACTTCCCTGGTTTGGGCCCAGGTCCTGCTAAGGTCTTTGGCTTGGGCCTGCTCCCTCAGCTGTTGCTCCCTCTACCTGCTCCTGCTGAGGTCGCTGTCTCGGCCTGTTTTAAATTTTAAATTAGGATGAATTGCTGTTTGTGTCCCAGTGTGTGGGTATATGCTGTGAGTGCAGGTGACTGCAGAGGCCAAGGGCACTGGATCCTCTGGAAGAGCAGCCAGTGCTTTTAACCACAGAGCCATCTCTCCAGCCCACTCATGGAGGGGGCAATGCTATAGAAGTCACAAGATTCAGTCTGTACAGTGATCTCAGCCAAATATTTTCAGTCAGTCATGTCCTCTAATAATGCTAGCCATGGGCATCAGGGGACTTGGGTGGGAGGTGCAGCAGCCACCTGCAGAGCAAAGGAAATTTTTTATATTTATAGACATTAAAGGGTAGAGGCCTCTGAGCTTGGAGGGTGAGGTTTCTGAGCTTGGAGGATGGGCATCCCTGTGTTTGGAGGGTGGGAGGGTCTCTGAGCTTGAAGGGTAGGTCTCTGAGATGAGCAGATTAATGGTGATGTTTGGGTATAAGGCTGAAATATAGGAAGTTAATCCTATACTCTCACTCTTTCTTAGGTTGCCACATGCTAGGAGATTAGTAGTTTTGTGACAATACTAGACAGGATATAAGGCATGCAGGTCCCTCTAAAGGGGAAGCCTCTGTGATCTAACATTAGTCTTTTTTGCTTATATAAAATGACAAGAAAGAAACTGACATCATGGAACAGCATTAGAAGAAGGTGGTATCCAATGACGTCATGGAACAGAATTTAGAAGGAGGTAGTCTCCAAGGGGTTTAGGGGTGCTACTGACTTTATTCTGGCTACCTTCATCTGAAATTGGGGTTCAGTTGGGTTAAGGTGAAGTCCCCTCTCTCTTCATCCCATGTAGTGGGCCAACTGCTGATACCTGAGTCAGGGGATGATAGCCATACACCAAGAGGGTTCTGTCCATGTGAGTCTGTATGCACACTGGATGGTGCATACAGTCTGGGCGAACCTACAGCTGGGCTAGGAAGGAGTGGTTGTTTCTTGATCAGGAGTTTGAAGTCCCCAGGAGGTCTCGAGGGTAGGTGAAGTAAACTGGGCTGTAAATCGACTCTGGGAGCTGCACTATCTCTAGGATGGGAGAAGAGCTCAGATCACATCTGGTTTAGTGTGGGCTGTGCTATCCTGGAGTTCCTATCAATCACCGTGTTTGGCATCATTTTTTTAAAAGTTGCTTTGGGAAGTCGTCTTTTTTACTATTTTTATTTTCTGTGTGTATGTACTTTTGCCTGCATGTATGTATGTGCACTGTGTGTATGCCCAGTGCCTGGGGGTGGGGGAGCAGAAGAGGAAATCAGATCTCTTGGAACTGGAGCCTAGGACAGCTGTAAACTATGAGTTGGATGTTAGGAACCCTACCCTGTTCCCCTCCAAGAACAAGTGCTCTCAACTGCCTAGCCACAGCTTCAGCTCCAGCCATGGGTGTTTTACGTAAGGAACTTGTTTTTTTCCCAGGTTGGGTACAGGGATGCGATGAGATGGGCTTCAGGTGGTCAGGCCCTTTAACAATGCTTGCCACTCTCAAAGAGGGAAGTTTGAGGGGAGACCTAATGGCAACCCCTCAGTGTTTGAGTCTTATTCATGCAGCTGATCCTATAAGCCTAGAAATTTGTGTTCAGACCAAGCAGGTGTCTTAGTAATAGTTGTCATTGCTGCGATGAAATACCATGACCAAAGCAACTTGGGGAGGGAAGGGTTATTTCAGGCAACTTAACACTTCCAGGTAACAGTCCTTCACCAAGGGATGTCAGGATAGAAACTCAGGGCAAGAACCTGGAGGCAGAACTGACGTAGGCCACAGAGGGGTGCTGTGGCTCCCTATGGCTTGCTCAGTGCTTTCATATAGAACCCAGTACCATCAGCCCAGGGATGGCACCACCCACAATGAGCTGGACCCTCCCCCATCAATCACTAATTAAGAAATTAAGGCTGACCTTACAGAGGCATTTTCTTCGTTGAGGTTCCCTCCTCTCAGATGGCTTTAGCTGTGTCAGCTGACATAAAACCAACCAGCACAGCAGGGGAGAGGGTTTCAAATGCTCTTATGTACGCGGCCAGTGAAGACAATTAGTCAGGACAATATTCTTCAAAAGCTACTTCTCTGCAATGGCTTTCTTTTAAAACCGATCCCATCAGGAGATAATATCTGCACTTTCCACTTTCTCTGTAGATAGCCAGATCCAGAGACGAAAGCAGTCCTCAGCTCACTCAGGAATTAGGTGTTGGAATCAGAGAAAAAAAAATCTAAACCCCTACACCTGATTTGTTTAATACACCGTTTCGTTGTTGTTTTTCTTTTTTTGGAAATGAAAGAACATCAAACCAGGCAGGATCTTTTAGTGACATTCATTTTAGAGCAGTCTGAGAGGTACATTCATGTGTAAGTGCCACCACCTGCTCTTAGCACCCCTGCACTAAGCGGATGCGCATGGAGAAACCGGTGAGGATGCACACAGCCAATGGTGTGTAGGCTAACAACTCAATAAGGACGTCCCTGGAACACAGTCCTGCTAAATGCTCTTCTGTGCAAAAAGAAATGATGGGTCAGATTTCTATCTCTGTAACTCCAGAGGAGGTATACAGGCACATTCCCTTATGGAATTTAATTTTGCAGTGGTTAAATGTCTCATAAAGTATGTCTGACATGAATCCTGGGAATTGCTTTTAGAACTATTAGCTGTGACTATCAGGAGGAAATGGTAATACTGCACCTCCATCTCACATGTAATAAACATGACGAGTCACCTGCTTCATTTCTTTACTCAGCTCTCTGGGAGAGCACAAATATAATTCCACACACCAAGCTGTCATCTGGTTTCACACTCCAGACTGATCACTGCTTCTACTCTGAGCACATTCCTTAGAAATGGAGAAAGGTTAGGCCGGGATGGTAGTAGTGCACGCCTTTAATCCCAGCACTTGGGAGGCAGAGGGCGGTGGTGCTCTGTGAGTTCAAGGTTAGCTTAGTCTACGCAGCAAGTTCCAGGGCAGCCAGAGCAACACAGCAAGACCCTGTCTCTACAAAAGAACAAAACAAAACAAAACAAAACAAACAAACAAACAAACAAAAAATAGAGCAAGGTGTCCTCCTTATATACACCTTGTGTGGGAGAAGGATTAGCAAGTGTCAGTGGGGTTCCTGTGCCCTCAGCCAGTGCCTCTCTGAGGAGGGTTTGGCTCTGGCCACACTGAGCCCTGTGCTGAACATCATTCATGTAAGAGGGGCAGCGGCCCTTGCCAGCACCAGGCTTGCTGCTCATCACACTGCTGCTCCTCTCGCCTCCAACCAGACTTGATATCTACGACAGTCCCTTCCTCTCCGTCCCAACTCTCTAGTTCACCCCTCCGGACATCTACTTATTGGCTTTAAGATCATGTACATTCATAAACTTCTATGAGTAGTAAAGATTTTAGAAAATATAGAGAACAAAGAGGGAAACTGGATTTAATTAGCTTTGAACTTCCTTTCAGACCCCTTTACACAATCTGCTCACAGTTCCTGTTGCTTTTTGTTAATGAGCATGTGCTACTAAGCACCTGCCCTGTGCCAGCCTCTGCCATATAGGGCTTTGGGGGATTCTCTCTAAGTATTGTTATACTATTTTATACTTATAATTCTTTTAGATCTAATATAAGCGTAAAAAGTTAATATTTATTTTATTTTTAATTATGTCTGTCTATGTGTATGTGCCCATGAGTGCAAGTGTCCTCAGAGGCCAGAAGAGGGCACTGAATCCATGGTGCTGAAGTCGCTGACATGGAGCTGGGACTAGAACTCAGGTTCTCTGCAAGAGCCATAAGTATTCTTAATCATTGAGCCATGGGTCCAGTCCAAGGCGGGAGCGGGGAACTTTTCACATTGCTCCTTCTCTTTTATTTAGGTTGAACTTTACAGGTATCTTTAATTTTAAAGTTATCCCCAAAATATTCAATTAATTAATTTTTTAAAAATAAAATGTATATTTGTTCAGTGTCTTTCTGTTTTCTCAAACAATTGAAATACTGGAGGATGGCTAGCTCTCTCTGTTCTCCTGGCTTATGTGATATTTCCCTATATTTCAGTTATATTTGCTGCTGCTCAACTCTAGAGATACTATTAGTATTTTATAATTCCATGTTCCTTGAGAGTTCTTCAGATTTTACCCTTTAAACTTTTTTGGTGAATCTTCACATTCATTTGGCACTTTTTTTTTTTTTTTGAGACAGCATCTCACATAGCCCAGGGTGGCCTCAAACTCACTACGCATTGGAGATCAACCTTGCCCTGACTCCCTGCCTCTACCCGAGATTATTTTATCCCTGAAATACGCCTTTCAGGAGAATGTTTGAGTGAGGATTTACAGGTGATAAACAGTCCCATCCTAGGATGTTCTATCATGCGTCATTTCTGAAAAATAAGCTGTAGGTAAAACAATCCCAGGTTACAGATGTATCTATCAGGACAAGAGCTGTAGGTAAACAATCCTAGGTTACAGATGTATCTATCAGGATTTGAGCTGTAGGTAAACAATCCTAGGTTACAGATGTATCTATCAGGACGCGAGCTGTAGGTAAACAATCCTAGGTTACAGGTGTATCTATCAGGACGGGAGCTGTAGGTAAAACAATCCCAGGTTACAGATGTATCTATCAGGACGTGAGCTGTAGGTAAAACAATCCTAGGTTACAGACGTATCTATCAGGACGTGAGCTGTAGCACCTCACCTTTTTCCAGGTTTTATAAGTAGGAGTTAACTGTGCGCCCCTTCAGGTCTTCCTCCTGTGAAGTACCTGGGTGTGGATTTCTTCATTTCTACTGCTTGGGGTTTACTGACGTCCAGAACACAAAGGCGAAGGTCCTTCCACTCCTGAGGAGTTCCTGGAGTCAGCTCTGTGAGTGCTGTCTCTCCTTTGTTCTTGTGAAAACCCCATTACCTATGTCAATTCTCTTCTATCTGCTATAGCTCTTAACTTGTTAGTATATTTACCAGCTCATCCCGTTTTCACTACGACACATGCAATTCCTCAGATTCTTCTCCTAGTATACTATTAGACACTTTAACTATATTTACCTACTTTTAATATAGACTTTCTAGTCATACTTTATTTTGTAAGTGATCTATTAGTTATTCTTCAATTTTGCCTTATTATTTTTATTATTAATTGTTTTGACATGGTCTCTAGCTCTGGCTGGCCTAGAACTCATTGTGTAGATTAGGCTGGTATTGAACTCATTGAGTCCATCTGACTCTGCCTTCCAAGTGCTGACATTAAAGCCATATCCAGTTTTTTGCTTTGTTTTTTTTTGAGATAGGGTCTCTGGCAATCTAATTATTCAGCCAAGGATGACCTTGAACTCTCGTTCCTCCTGCTCCCACCTTCCTTGATGGCATTACAAGTATGTGCCATCACACTCTTTGAAATTTTCCCAGTTTTGATGGTCTTATTTCAAAAGTATGTTGAATTATACTTATATTTTGCAATGAATAATTCGATATCTAGACTTATGGTTTCTAATACTAAAGTCTATTGTCTTGGCTGGTATTCTCTTAGATTCTTGTTATGAATTCTGCATTTGTAATTGCTGATTTGCAGCATGACTATATAGTGGTAATTCTTTGGAACCTATGATTAAATGTGTAACCCTCTGAAGAGGTTTCTACATGCTTCTGAGTAGTGCTTAAGAGGACTCTAATTCCATGCTACCATGAAGACCCATCTTTAGAAATTTTCTGAGGATTTTTTCCTTCTTGTCTTTTTAAACCACTGTAAGGCAGATAGAATAAAAAGGAGGAGGTGTTTTTAGCTATAAAGAACATGGTGCATGAGGTCCTATTTGACACTGGTACTAAAGGAAGCCTTTGCAGAATTAACACCTGAGCAGACCTATGAGGAGCAAGTCACGGGATTCTTTGTGAACCAACTTTTATTTATGATGACTTAGAAATGTGGACAGTAATCTCAGAAAACTAAACCAAAGCTTTACATGCAGTTTACCAGGAAACTAGTTGCTATTCCCCCAACAATTTCCCACCTACAGGCCTCTGCACACACTGCTCTTTCCGCTTGGAACTCTCTGTCCCTTCTCTATTCACAGACACTTATTTTCCTCTCATAGATCACAGATGAGGCAGGTGCCTTCTACTCATATTCCACCTGCACCCTAGGCTTACTGCTAATTCCACAGTGTTCCATGCAGGCCATTGACTATTTATAGATAAGTATCCCAGGTATTCTGCATTTCTTTAAGGGCACAGGGAGTATTCTAATTATGATGCTCAATTTCAGCATTTAACACTGCCTTTTACATACTAGGTACTCAATGCCTAGACGGAAATAGTCTGCTATGCCAAAGACAGCTGTTCCTTACACGCGCAGCCTGCTCCACAAAGGGGAATATTTGTGTGGGAGTCATCAGTAGGCCTTACAACACTGGAAAGCACAAGAGAGAGAATGGTTCTTTCTTTGGTGGGGAACTGCAGATGGCACCTACTATACATCTGTAGTAAAACTTCAACATCTGTCCTGCCAACTAATTCTCCCAATAAGAGGGTTTGGGGGCACAGATAGGAATAGCTCACCCCATGTAACTTACATTAAGACATGTCAGTTTTACAGTATATTCTAAAATCTACTCACCCCCTTCCCTTTGGATACAAGATCTCACTATGTAGACAAACTCACTGTGTAGCCCAGGTTGGCCTCAAACTCCTGATTCTTCAGCCTCAGTCTTCTGGGTGCTAGGATTAAAGATGTGCACTACCAAGTCTGGTTATCTACTTGTTTCTATATAAACCATCATATCTGTTTTCTTCACTGGCAAAACTAATGCATCAAGGGGACCGCAATGCAAGAATACAGAAGATACCACAATAGAGATGACTATGATGCTGGCAAGTAAAGATCCAAATCCAGTATACAGGGACTGAAGGAAAGGATAGGCTGCATCTGATGGGGTCAACAGGGCACCGGAGACTTCCCAAAGAACAGACAGGATTAAGGTAGGAGGAGAAAAGAGTGTGGCCAGAGACCAGAAGCCCCCAAATTGATTCCAAATTTATTGAAAAATTAATAGTTAAGCAAGAGACATACCAGCTTCCATTTTTACACAAAACTCAAAAGCGTAATAAATTTGGAAGAGAAAAAAATGCCTATTTTGTGTGTTTTGTTTGTTAAAGATATTGTTAAATGATTGAGGCAATCCCTTTATGACCAACAAATTCCCTGAAAATTGATGGAGGAAGGTCATTGGTTAATTATAATAAACCAACTGCTTGGCCTCATAGCTTAGAACATAGAGGGGAGGAGAAAACAGAATAGGATGCTGGGCGGAAGAGGAAGGGAGGTCAGACTCTGCTCCGGGAGGGACTCCATGCTCAGCTCTGCCGGATAGACACGATAGCTCTGCCTCTGAGGCAGACGCATGAAGCTGCCCAGGATGGACTTAGGCTAGAATCTTCCCGGTAAGCGCACCTTGGGGTGCTTACACGCATTATTAGAAATGGACTAGTCCAGGTGCGAGAATTAGCCTGTAAGGGCTAGAGTTCATGGGCCAAGCAGTTCTTAAATGAATACAGTTTGTGTGTTGTTATTTCGGGCATGAGCTAGCCAAGCGGCCGGGGTGTTGGGGACGCAGCCCCGCCGCCGCTCCTATTTCAACAGAAAATGATCAACATTCACACAAGATGAAAACACAAGGTACAAAACACAGGCAATTTTATTTTACAGTTGGAAGAAAACAAGGAAGAACATTGTAGGAGGGAAGAATAGTTACCCAAGTCCATATTTCTGTCCTGTATAGATGCTGAAGATACAGACAGAAAGATAGAAAGGTAGTATTGAAGGACAAAAACACAAGAAAGAAATGAAAGTTTCCCAGAAAGTTCAGCTACTTTCTTATTATTTCTGGAGTGGGCTGGGAGGCATGGGAGCCACTCTGTGCTCTTGCTGTGCCTAGACATCATGTGGCCAAACAAGTCCAACGGTATTTAAGACGGTGGTTTTTAAACACCGTAAACCAGTTTCAGAGTTACATGTGGCACAAACATCTCCAGGATTTCTAGAATTTTTATTAAAAATTACAGATATCCCAGTAGTAATTCTCACACACCACCTTGTCTACTAACAAACCTTAATTTCATGGCCACAGAGAGAGCCTAGAAAGTAATTCTTCCCCTCCTGCATAAATCTATAAAGGGCTCCAACCCTGGGCTTCTGCCAACCCCAACTCCAATTCACGGATTAAAGTGCATGAGACTTTGAACATACTTACAAAGTCTATGGGTTGTTGCTGTAAGCAACATGATTAATATGTGAGAGTTCAGAGTTCCCAAACTTGTTTAGTTATCAATTTGTTGTATATAATTTTAGTCTCTCTGTATTTTGATATGCAAAATGGAAATAGCAACACTGGTACTTCACAAGGTGGAAAGAAAACAACCACCAAGACTTACAAAGCCTGCTGGGGGAAAGACACTTATGCAAATGTCTATTAATTACACAGTCACGACTGCACAACTGGGCCAGGCAGATGATAAGATCGAGCATGCACCCCAGCCATCAGCATCGAGAACAAGCATTCAACCCAACAGTACTTGTTGCATTTTATGCAGCATATGATGTCGCAATATTCTATAACCTAACACAGCATAGCAGCTTCCAGATGATCTTCAAAGAATTCTCTGATAGAACATCAACTTATTAGAGACAACAGTTAAAGACAAAAACAAGAAAGCCAGCCAATTACTAATGAAGAACTTGTAAAAAGCTAATCAAAGCTCTCATCCAGAGAAAATGAGAAACTCTGAGGCGCAGAATGGTTTTGTATATTGATGAGATTTTTTATATAGTGCCACAGAAAGAAAACTAAAACATTTAGATAAAGAAAAAAAGAAGCCTGTGCCTGTGTCTGGAAGTCTCATTATTTCCATACCCATGTTTTCACTAAAATCTTCTACTCGGGGAAACTGCTCATTTTTATGATGTCTCTAGGGAGGTGCGAGCAGAAGAGGATCCTCCGGATTTCAGTCTGTCAACACCCCAAATATGGGGGGTGCAAGTCAGAAGAGTCTTCACTCAACCCCCATGCACTCAGTCATAGCATGGAAAAGTGAAATATGTAGGGCCACCTATTTTTTTCAATGTTAAAGAAAAAAAATTGGTAGTGGGGAGGATGGGGGTTGAGAGTTTAAAAAGAAATTAGAAGATGTAAGAGAAAATTGACAGAGAGAACATTCAATTAAAATAACTAAACAGCAAAATAGTGGTCTCAGGAGTGAGCAGAGTGTGAGTGTGGACTCAGGAGGGAACAGAGTGTGAGTGTGGACTCAGAGGGAACAGAGTGTGAGTGTGGACTCAGGGGTGAGCAGAGTGTGAGTGTGGACTCAGGAGGGAGCAGAGTGTGAGTGTGGACTCAGGAGGGAACAGAGTGGAGGTCAGTCTCAGAATTCAGACACAAAAAGCAGAGCTGTTTCTCACAGCTAGCAACAGGACCATCGGGAACATCTGTTATGTTAGCATGGCTGTTTGGAGCCCAGACTGGCCTGCAGTTGACTGTGTAGCCCAGGCTGGACTCAAGTTCCTGTTTCAATCAGATGCTGTGATTTCAGGGTGCTGTCACCACACCAGGATCATCTGATACCCTGCCAACCTTGAAGATTCCTGGAATGCACTGGAAGCCTGAGATCAAGTCAAGGTTGATACCACAGTTGACTGAGGTCCAGTTTCCACACCAGGGGCAAAGGCTGCCTTCCCATATGAACAGAGAAAGGAAGAAGATGTTTTCAGTGATGCTCTGAGTTCAGAAGGGAAAAACAGGGCACAGGCTAGCTGCCTTCATTAAAGTAAGAGTTTGGCCTTGATGAGGCATGAAGACTAATACATATAACAATGTAACAATTAATAAAAAAGGAGGCCACGAATTTGAAAGAAAGAAAGTATATGGGACAGTTTGGAGGAAAAAAGAAAAAAAGGAAAAAAAATAAAAGAAAAAAAAGGAATGATGTAATTACACTATAATCTCAAAAATAAAAGAATAGACTGAGCCAACAACCTAGGCCAGAGCAGGCCTGAGTCAGCAAAATCCACAAAAGCAGGACTGAGCCATCAACCTAGGCCAGAGCAGGCCTGAGACAGCAAGTTCCACAGGAGCAGGACTGAGCCAGCAACCTATGCCAAAGTGGGCTTGAGACAGCAAGCTCCATGGAGTGGGAGTGGATCCAGACCCAGGACATTTGCAGAGGCAGGACTGAGCCAGCAACCTGTGCCAGAGCAGACCTGAGACAGTGAATTCCACAGGAGCAGGTACAGGGGAGAAACTGCTGATCAAGTGGGCCAGAGACAGAGACCACTGTGGGTCCTGGTGTGAATCTGGGACCTTTGAGGGAGTAGACCTTAGCCAGGATCCCCGTGGGTCTGGGCATCAGTCTGGGACCTCAAAGGGAGTAGATCAAAGCCAGAGACCTTTGTGGACCAATGCCAAGCCAGGGACCTCCGTAGGAGCGGATCCAGACCAGGGACATTTATAGAAACAGGTCTGAGACAGCAACCTAGACAAGAGCAGGCCTGAGACAGCAAACTCCACGGGATCTGAGAAAACCCTGGGAGCACTGAGTGACCTCCAGGAACACAGAGTGACCAATGGAGTAACTAGAACCGTGGCACTGACTGTACCACAAGGAACAACCCACCTGAGCCTTGGATACACTGGCACCTAGAAGATTAATAACCAAAGTCACAGATAGCTCTAACCAAACCAATCAGAGGAAAAGGTAAGTAGACCAGGTAAGAACATACTCAACACCACAAAGAGCAACACGACACCAGTGAAATCTAGAGACCCTACAACAGCAAGACTTGAACAACCAAATATAAATGAAGCAGAAAAAAATGACATAAAAAATAACTTCAGGAGAATGTTTTAGACTGTTAAAGAGGCAATGAGAAATTCTCTCAAAGAATTGGAGGAAAAAAACAAACAAACAAACAAACAAACAAAAACGGAATACATCAGCAAATCCCTTAAAGAAAACCAAAAAAGAGCAATCAAATATGAAACTATTCAAGACTTGAAAACTGAAATAGAGACAATAAAGAAAACAGAAGCAGAGGGAATTATAGAAACAGAAATCATGAGAAAATGATCATGAACCACAAATGTAAACATAAACAGTAGAATACAAGAGATGGAAGAGAGAATTTCAAGCACTGAAGATACAATAAAGGAAATAGACTCATCAGTCAAAGAAAACATTAAATCTAACGAAAGCTTAACACAAAATATCCAGGAAATATAGGACACCATGAAAAGACAAAACCTAAGAATAATAGGTATAGAAGAAGACATTCAACCCAAAAGCACAGAAAATATATTTAACAAAATCATAGAAGAAAACTTTCCCAACCTAAATAAAGATATGCCTATGAATATACAAGAAGCTTACAGAACACCAAATAGACTGGATAAAAAAAAGTCCCTTGCCACATAATAATAAAAATAATAAACATAAAAAAGAAAGAATAAAGAACTGCAAAGGAAAAGGGCCAAGTAACATATAAAGACAGACCTATCAGAATTACACCTGACATCTTATTGGAGACAATGAAACCCAGAAGGTCGTGGTCAAGTGTTATGTAGACATTAAGAGACCACAGATGCTAGTCCAGACTACTATACCCAGTAAAACTTTCAATTACCATAGACTGACAAAAAATATTCCATGACGAAACCAGATTTAACCAATACCTAGTCACAAACCCATCCCTACACAATAGACTAGAAGGAAAACCCCAACAGGAAGTTGGCTACATCAACAAAAACACAGACAATTGGTGATTTCACAGCAACAAATCCTAAAGAAGGGAAAAACCACATACAAAAACATCACCAACAATGAAAACTTAATTAACAAGAGATAGAATCACTAGTCATTAATATCCCTTAATACAAATGGACTCAACTCACCTATAAGAAGACACATGATAGCAGATTGGATATGAAAATAGAATCCATCCTTTTGCTGCATACAAGAAACACACCTTAACCTCAGAGACAGATATCACCTCATAGTAAAGGGTTGGAAAAAAAATTTCCAATCAAATAGACCTAAAAAACAAGCTGGTGTAGCTATCCTAATATCTAACAAAATAGACTTCAAGCTAAAATCAATCAAAAGAGACAAAGAAGGACATTTCATATTAGTCACAGGAAAAATCCATCAAGAGGAAATCTTAATACTGAACATCTATGCCCCAAATACAAGGGCACCGGCAGATGTAAAAGAAATACTTCTAAAGCTTAAATCATACATTAAACCCCACATACTAATAGTGGGAGACTTCAACACTCTACTCTTACCACTGGACAGGTCAGTCAGACAAAAAAATAAACAGAGAAATAAGGGAACTAACAGATATTATGAATCAAATGGATTTAACAGACATCTATAGAATATTCCATCCAAACATAAAAGAATATACCTTCTTCTCAGCACCTCATGGAACCTCAAAAATTGATCACATACTCGATAACAAAACAAACCTCAACAGGTACAAAAGATTTGCAATAACCCTATGTATCTTATCAGATCACCATGGCTTAAAATTAGAATTCAACAGTAATACTAATTCCAAAATGCCTCAAAACACATGTAAATTAAACAATGCTCTCCTGAATCATCAATGGGTCAAGGAAGAAATAAAGGGAGAAATTAAAGACTTCCTAAAATTCAATGAAAATGACTACACAACATACCCGAATTTATGGGACACAATAAAAGAAATGTTAATAGGAAAGTTTATAGCACTAAATGCCTACATAAAAAAGCTGGGAAAATCTCACACTAGTGAATTAACAGAATGCTTGAAAACTTTAGAACAATAAGAAGCAAACTCAACCAAGAGAACTAGATGGCAGAAAATAACCAAATTGAGAGCTGAAATCAACAAAATAGAAACAAAGAAAACAGTACAGAGAATCAGTGAGACAAAGAGTTGGTTCTTCGAGAAAATCAACAAAATAGACACACCTTTATACAAACTAATGAAAAGGCAGAGAAAGAATATCCAAATTAACAAAATCAGAAATGAAAAGGGGGACATAACAACAGACACAGAGGAAATCCAGAGAATCATCAGGTCATATTTCAAAAACCTGTACTCTACAAAATTGGAATACTTTAAGGAAATAAATATCACTTATCAAAATTAAATCAAGACCACAAAAGCAAATTAAACAGACCCACAACTGCTGAAGAAATAGAAACAGTTATCAAAGGTCTCCCCTTCCCCCAAAGAAAGCCCAGGACCAGATGGTTTCAGCTTATAATTCTAGAAGATTTTCAAAGAAGAACTAATACCAATACTCCTCAAATTGTTCCACACAATAGAAATAGAAGGAACAGTGCCAAACTCTTTTTATGAAGCTACAATTACCCTGATACCCAAACCACAGAAAGACATTACAAAGAAAGAGAATTATAGAGCAATCTCACTCATTAACATTGATACAAATGCTGGCAAATTGAATCCAAGAACACATCAGAACCATCATCCACCATGATCAAGTCGGCTCCATCCCAGAAATGCAGGGATGGTTCAACATTTGAAAATCTGTCAACGTAATCCACCATATAAACAAGCTGAGAAATAAAAACCACATGATCATCTTGTTAGATGATGCAAAAGCTTTCTACAAAATACAACATCCCTTCAAGATAAACGTCTTGGAAAGACTAGGTATACAAGGAACATACCTAAACATAATAAAGGCAATATGCAGGAAGCCAACAGCCAACATCAAACTAAATTGAGAGAAACTCACAGTGATCCCACTAAAATCAGGAACAAGATAAGGTTGTCCACTCTCGCCATATCTATTCAATATAGTACTTGAGATCCTAGCTAGATCAATAAAGCAACAAAAGGAGATCAATGGGATATACATCAGAAAAGAAGAAGTCAAACTCTCACTATTTGATGATATGATAATTTACATAAGTAACCCCAAAAATACTACCTAGGAACTTCTACAACTCATAAACACTTTCAGTAATGTAGCAGGAACTCAAAAGAATCAGTAGCCCTTCCTTGCACAGATGATAAATGGGCTGAGAAAGAAATCAGAGAAACATCACCCTTCACAATAGCCACAAATAGCATAAAATATCTCGAAGTAACTCTAACCAAACAAGTAGAAGACCTGTATGCCTGTATGATAAGAACTTGTAATCTACAGATTCAATGCAATGCCTATCAAAATCCCAGCAAAATTCTTCACAGGCCTTGAAAGAACAGTACTCAACTTCATATGAAAAAGCAAAAAACCCAGGATAGTCAAAACAATCCTGTACAATAAAAGAATTTCTGGAGAATCCCTGACTTCAAACTCTACTACAGAGCTACAGTACTGAAAACAGCCTGGTATTGGCATAAAAACAGTCAGAGGGACCAATGGAACTGAATCGAAGACCCAGATATTAATCCACACACTTTCAAACACCTGATTTTTGACAAAGAAGCAAAAACTATCAAATGGAATAAAGAAAGCATATTTAACAAATGGTGGTGGCATAACTGGATATCAACATGTAGAAAAATGAAAATAGATCCACATTTATCACCATGCACAAAACTCAAGTACAAGTGGATCAAAGACCTCAACATAAAGCCAGCCACACTGAACTTCAAAGAGGAGAAAGTGGGAAGTACACTTGAACACATTGGCACAGGAGATCATTTCCTAAATATAACCCTAGTAGCACAGACACTGAGAGTAACAATTAATAAATGGGACCTCCTGAAACTTAAAACCTTCTGTAAAGCAAAGGACACGGTCAACAAGATGAAATGACAGCCAATAGAATGGGAAAAGATCTTAACCAACTCTACATCAGACAGAGGTCTGATCTCCAAAATATACAAAGAACTCAAGAAATTGGTCCTCAAAAGAAAAAATAATCCAATAAAGAAATGGAGCACAGACCTAAACAGAGAACTCTTAACAAAGAAATATAAAATGGCTGAAAGGCACTTAAGGAAACACTCAACATTCTTAGTCACCAGGAAATGTAAATCTAAACAACTCCTAAATTGTATCTTATACCTGTAAGAATGGCCAAGGTCAAAGACACTGATGACAACTTATGCTGGAGAGGTTGTGGGGTAAAGGGAACACTTCTGCATTTCTGGTGGAAGTGCAAGCTGGTACAGCCCCTTTGGATGTCAGTGTAGCGATTTCTCAGAAAATTAGGAAACAACCCTACTCAAGACCCAGCAATAACACTTTTGGGTATATATTCAAAGGATTCTTAGCCGTGCCATAGGGGCATGTACTCAACTATGTCCATAGCAGCTTCGTTTGTCATAGCTAGAACCTGGAAACAACCTAAATGTCCCTCGAACGAAGAATGGATAATGAAAATGTGGTACGTTTACAAAATGGAGTACTACACAGCAGAAAAAAATAATGACAGCTTGAAATTTGCAGGCAAATGGAGCTAGAAAACATTGAGTGAGGTAACCCAGACCCAGAAAGACAAGTATCACATGTACTCATTCATAAATGTTTTTTAAACATAAAGCAAAGAAAACCACCCTACAAATCACAATCCCAGAGAACCTAGACAACAGTGAGGACCCTAAGAGAGACATACATGGATCTAATCTACACGGGAAATAGAAAAAGACAAGATCTCCTGAGTAAATTGGGAGCATGGGGACCACAGGAGAGGGTTGAAGGGGAGGGGAGAGGTAGGAGGGGAGCAGACAAAAATGTAGAGCTCAAAAAACATCAATAAAAAAGCACTTTAAAAAAGAAATCATAAAAATATTTTAATACTTAAAATAGAAAAAAAGGAGGGCTACCCTGCCCCTAGGCTTCTAGGCAGATGTTACTGCAGAGCGTGTCATGCTCCAGGTGGTAAGGGGAGAACAGAACTGAGGAGTGAAACTGTGGGCAGTACAAACAGTGTCACACCTTC
The DNA here is from genome assembly GCF_014885135.2 of Alexandromys fortis. Classification (NCBI taxonomy): domain Eukaryota; kingdom Metazoa; phylum Chordata; class Mammalia; order Rodentia; family Cricetidae; genus Alexandromys; species Alexandromys fortis. Next base: position 230,587 of record NW_026068055.1, on the reverse strand, counting down.
CTCTAGCTCAGGGGCTCGCACCTTTCCTAATTCTGCCACCCTTTAATACAGCTCATGTTTGCTGATTCTCCTAACCATACAATTATTTTTGTTGCTACTTTATATCTGCAATATTGCTACTGCTATCAGTCGTAATGTAAATGCCTGGGTTTTCTGTTAGTCTTCTGCAACCCTCAAAAGGGTCGCCACTCACAGTTTAAGAACAGCTGCTCTAGTAGGCCACTGCGTGGCAATTTTATCAGGGGAGGTAGGACCTGTGGAGCCTGTAGACACTGGAGTCCTTTGGAAATAATACAAATCACTCTGTGCACTGAACACTATAAGGATACTCAACTGTAGTAATTCTAAATGACAGATACATGATTATTGTTAAAAGTAAGGAAAGAAACTTAAGAGATGCCAGTTATCTTTCCCAAGGTTATCTGAGGCTTTTGTTGTTGTTGTTGTTGTTGTTTGTTTTTTGTGAAAGTGTTTTTCTGTGTGGCCCTGGCTATCCTGGAACTCACTCTGTAGACCAGGCTAGCCTCAAACTCGCAGAGATTGACCTGCTTCTGCCTCCCAAGTGCTGGGATTAAAGCGGGTGCCACCAACACCTAGCTATTTTCTTTTTTCTTCTTTATTTTTTAAATGTTTTCAACCTTTATTTTTATTTTATGTAAATGGATGTTCTATCTATGTGTGTGTCTGTACATCGTGTGTGTTGGATCCCCTGGGCCTAGAGTTATAGAGGCTTGTGAGCTACCATGTGGGTGCTGGGAACTGAACCCAGGTCTTTTGAAAGAGCAACCTATGCTCTTAACCCTTGACTCATTTTTTCAGCTGACTATCAAAGTTTGACTTCAAAGTCTCTGCTTTGTCTCCCCCCCCCCTTTTTCTTCAAAGTTTGCCTGCCCCATTTCAAACGTATAGAGTAACACTCAGTTCCTATTGTATCCTCCTACCTCGGGCCCGAGGTAGTCTGCAATATGGAAGCACGCATGGGCAGTAAGGTGAGCTAAGTCCAAAGGTTAACGGCTCCAAGGTACAGAAAGGTTCTGCAGTGAGTCGAGCACCTCCCCTGCAGACCAGGTACTCTGAACTCACCTCTATAAGCAGGCCCTGACTTCTGGCTAGGGAAGGCTGTCAAAGAGAGGGCAAGTGAGTAGGATCGAAATATACCTCTCCCAAATATGCCACTTGGCAGGAGGTTCATTCTGCACTAAGACAATGAAGGAATTGCTTCCTTTTCCTCAATGTTTAAAACAGGACCTAAGATGTCATTATGAAGGCATTTCTTCTTTCCCTTTTCTTAAAATAATTCATTTAACTTTATTTTATGTACATTGGTGTTCTGCCTTTATCTATGTCTGAGTGAGGGTGTGGGGTCCCCTGGAATTGGAGTTACAGACAGATGTGCTTCCATGTGGATGCTGGGAACCTGGGTCCTCTGGAAGAGCAGCCAGGGCTCTTAATTGCTGAGCCACCCCTCATAGGCACTGTAATGTCAGGAAGTTGGCACTGGAGTGAGTCTGCAGAAAGCCCTGACTAAAAGATGCTCTCCCATTAGTTTCTCCTCTTGTTTACTTACAATTTATTTCCCTGCAAAGCCAGTTCTTTCCATTCTTCTTGTCACTTTGAAATGTTTAATCACCTTCTGTTAAAATGGAATTCCTAAGCTCCCAGCTCTCATAGACTCTGAGGGCCTCTCTAGGAAGGTCTCCCTCTGTGCGGTTAGAGACTAAACTACCAACATCATGCCATTCATAAATTTCCCATCAGTCTATCTTCTTGTTAACCTGTCGGCACCAGTTTATGAGGAGAGAAGAAAGATTTATCCCTTTCCTTTTAAAAGTAAGAAAGTGAGTCGGGGGCAGAGGATCCCGGCCTTTCTGGAGCTGTTCTATGTAACTGGAAAAGGACCAACACACCTGGACTTGAGAGAGAACAGGGTGATTAGTTCCACAAAGGGCAGCTCAGGGACCAGGGTTTCTAACATTTGAGTTTGTCTTGAAACTCCTCCAAGCAGTGAGTGAGATCAGTATAAAAAGAGGTTAACTGGAACAAAAAGGTAAACTTTAAATAATTTATCTTTAAGACAAAAAGAAAGAACTACCCTAGAAACAAGTAAAAGTTGAAAACATTTTCATTTAAATTGAGGGTAACAGGATGCTAAGTTATTTAATGTAAGAATGTGTTCAAGGGGACAAATCCTTCAGATTTATCCTCATATCAGAACAAACTCAAGTCAGGTACATAATTTAACAGGAAGAAAAATTGCCTAGTATAGATGGAAGTTTCTGTCTGCCCAGTCTTGCAGCCATTCAGACCCATAGAAACACACAGAGGCTTATATTAATTATAAACTGTTTGGCTTACTAGCTCAGGCTTATTATTAACTGACTCTTATAACTTAAGTTAACCCATAATTCTTATCTATGTTTAGCCATGTGGCTTGGTACCTTTTATCAGTGCAGCATTCTCATCTTGCTTCCTCTTCATCTGGGTGGCAACTGTATCTGGCCTTTCCTATACCCAGAATTCTCTTAGTTTGGTTGTCCTGCCTGTAGTTCCTAACTGGCTACTGGCCACTCAGTGTTTTATTAAACCAATATGAGTGACAAATCCTTACAATGTACAAAAGCATTATCCCACAACAGCCCAGAATTTATTTGCATTTGTGAGATTGTCTTATTTAGCCCAGGATGGCCTCAAACTCTATATAGCTGAGAATGACCTTGAATGTCTGATATTCTGCCTTCATCTTCCAAGTGCTGCAACTATAGGTATGCAGTAGTAATTTTATCTTTAACTCAAATTTTTTTAAAAACTCAAATAACAAAGTAGCCTGAAAGTGAGTATATAAAAACAAACAAACAAACATGGAGAATGTCACCAAAGCAACCCGTGTGCTAGTTTGTTAGCTTCCTAGTTAGTCCTCTCTAAAGGCATTAGCACTATATACTTCGTGTATTTCTACAAGCTACTTTAAAGATACTCGAAACTTAAAGAAAATATTTTCAGGAATGAGAAAGGAGCAGATGGTATGTGTTAAGGGAGCAGGAGCAGGTTGTACGATTGGAATATTGTGAGAGAGGGAAGACAGAACAATTTCCAAAGGAAGGCAGGGTCCAACAGCCTTCAGGCCACAAGAAGGATCTGCATCCTGCCCTTAAGCATAATGGGAAGTAATTGATGAATGAGACCTGTTTTTTACTGGATACTGGTTAAAAAATGGATTATAGGTGAGTCAGAAAGGAGAATCATGGAAAGTTAAGGAAACACTGTAAATACAGCATGGATAGGATATGGGTCTGAAATATAGCTGACTAGAAACAGCAGATGTTGCTATTTGATCACGAAAAGGAAGATATTAAAACTCTCCACCAATACAAGTTATCTAAGTTAAAATTCCAGAATACCATAAACAGCATTCTTTCCATTTTGTAGAAATTTGCTTAGAGGAATGACTTATACAAGGTCATAGAAAGCAGGAGTCAAGAAACATGTCCAGATTTAGAGCAAGCACTAGGCCCGGGAATATAGCTCACTGTAGAGCACTTGGTTAACAGCAAAAGGCTTGGCTTCAATCTCCAGTATGACAAAACTAAGTGTGTGTGTGTGTGTGTGTGTACAATATATGTGTCTATGTATATACAGTATATGTGTGTTTATACAATAAATATAGGCATGTGTATACGCAATAGATAACATATGGGTTTGTGTATGTTTACAATATATATGTGTATACATGATAAATGTATGCATATATATGTATATGTATATATATTTCATATATACCTGAAATATAAAGAGGCATCACTTTATATTAGGGTTTCCAATGCTAAGTCTGCCGATATAAACACAGAACTCAAGCATGAAATCCCGAATAGAGAGCACATTCATTCTATTTCTGTCTTACAGAAAAGCAGCTCTGAGCCTGCCTTTTCCAAGCATCAGTTCTCTGCTCCCCCTTGCACTGTGTTTCAGAATGCTGGTAATATTTGGCCAGAAAGCCTGAGATACATGCTAAAATAGTGACACCATTTTTGAGCTAGGTGTATCAGAGAATTTAGCAACAGATAATCAGAAAATTCTAGATTTTAAGAACAAATTCATATAAACATCCTAATTTCTTGATAACCAGATATCAATGTTTAATAGCTATCACAAGTAAGAAATTTTGTTAACAAAATAAAATAGCAGACTATTAGTATTATTACTTTATTAGTATTATGCCAAGTGGAATTTGAAAGCAATAGAAAAAATACTGATGAATCTTCAAGATGAGTTTCTACAAGACCACAACAGTTCTCTTTAGATATACAATCTGTGTAAATTTCTAATAAGAGAATCCTGTCGGAGCCCAGGCTCCTGGCAATTATTCAGTTTCTCTTGCTCCTCACCTCACTGATAATAAGACACACCACTCCCCCTTCTTCCCTGGAGCACATTCCTGGGGATTCTGTTGAGCTAAAATTAGTTTTTCTCTTTAGAAGCTCTCTCAAAGACACTTCAAAAAGAAAATTACCAGAGATGTGATCAACTCATTGCAGAATCGGCGTTACCCCTTCCAAAAATGAAAACTGTTAGGTAAACACCTGATCCATAAACATTTAGCTCCGTGAGATATCTTCCCCACTTTCCTGAGTACTAATAATTAGAAACAAGGGGTCAGAAACAATGCTATCAGCGGAAGTGTGCCGCCTCGGAGTCCAGGCTACAGACGTGCTGTCAGGCAGTTTTTACATTTAGGGCTTTTGAGACAACTGCATACTAGCATTTTGCAAGCAAGTACATAAAGGAATATGGACACATAAGGGCAAGGATCACAATTTCTTTCCTTCCTTCCTATGTTTTCATTACGTAGCTGAGGCTGGCCTCAAACCTGAAGCGGTCCTCTGGCCTTAAGTCCTGAGTGGGACTAACGTATACATCGCGAGGCACTCAGACCATGAGTTCAAGGCTGGCCTGAGCCACAAAACAAAACTCTGTATCAAATAAAGATGATAAAACAATAATGATAGTCATAATAACAATGACAACAATACACAGATAAAATAGAGCTTCAGCTCATTTTACAATCACTTCAATTTTTTCAAAATAATCTCTGCTGAAATTTAAGAACTAATTTTTTTCCTTTTTTTTTTTTTTCCCCAAGATAGAGTTTCTTATGTCCTGGCTGTCCTGGAACTCACTCTGTAGACCAGGCTGGTCTCAAACTCACAGAGATCCACCTGCTTCTGCCTCGAGAGTGCTGGGATTAATGGCACATGCTACCTCCACCTGGCAAGGCCTGATTTTTATAATTTTGCTTTAGTTGGATTTTCTAGACAAGAAAGCCTAGAAACCTGAGAGTTTGGGATCCAGAAAGAAGCTGGTGCCAGGAAGTGTACAGGCTCTGTCTGAGCACACGATTTAGAGGCTGAGCCCTAGAAACCTGAGAGTTTGGGATCCAGAAAGAAGCTGGTGCCAGGAAGTGTACAGGCTCTGTCTGAGCACACGATTTAGAGGCTGAGCGCTAGGCTCGCCATTCTTGTCTCCTTCGCAGCAGTCAAGGTCTGCAGAGCTTTAGACTGGGCGCCTTCAGCTTTCTCCTCTTCCCCCTGGAGGCTGAATCCTGCTCAGGTCTTACTAATAAGTATGTAAGTGTGTCTTTACATAGCTACCTACCTGTCTGTAACATCTATGTACACACTCAATGAATATGTTTGTGACCAAATATGTCCTCCTACTTCTTAACATTATTTCACACATATTTTTCTATATTTTGAATGGTCATTGCAACTGCCCCTACATAATAGTCCATCTTGCTAATAAATCATAGTGCAAACATAATTCCATAATTAAACTTTTGACTAATTTTCCATTTGTAATGTGAATTACACATTATTCACATATTCTTACTTATGGGTTATCTCCTTGTAATAGCATTTATGAATGAGTTAAGACAGTAGGAATATTTATATTGCCTTGCCCTCCAAAAAGATTCGTTAACTTAGGTTGTCACAATACAGACCGCTTTCCAGTCCTTGCTTATTTTAAAGTAACACTGTCTTTTTTGTTTGTTCATTTTGCAAGACTGAATTTCTCTGTGTAAGAGTCCTGGAACTCACTTTGTAAACTAGGCTGGTCTCAAACTCATAGAGATCCACCTGTCTCCACCTTCTGAGTGCTGGGATTAGAGCCAAGCACCACCATAACACTGTCTTAATATTATAACTCTAAAATGTTTATATCAATGAAGAATCTTTTATAAGGCCTTAGGTAACTAGCTTAGGCTTTATGCCACTATTTTCTTGATCACAGGATGCAACCCAGAAACAACAGATATTTTGCTAAGTAACACAGTGAGAAGAGCTAGTGATTGGGACGGGGCTCAACTGTCCTGAATACTTGTAGATATATAAAATACGGCACTTTTTCTGACTGGCCAGGGCAAGAGGCAGGTACTTTTCAGAAACAGTAAGTTTCAAGATTCTAGTTTCCAAGAACAGGCTTGCATTTCCTGACATGAGTCTCTGACAAGCTGCTGACTGGGTCTCAAAGGCTGTAGGAATAGACAAACCATAGCAAATCAAATTAACTGAAGTTCATATTCACCCGAGTTCCTGTACTGGCTGGTACAAATATGGCAATAATGCTAACACATCCCTCAGAAAAACTATTTACCCTGGGAAGGGTCTGAAAAAGAGTATTGAGGGAGGGGGTGGCGAGACTGCTGAAATGGTTCAGACGCTGAATGAGCTGCCGTCAAGCACGACCACCTGAGTTTGATACCTGGGAACTACACAGTAGAAGGAGGGAGTTGATCCCCACCAGCTGACCTCTGACTGCTAAACCCACACACAAACAATAATAACTGAAATGTAACAAAGAATTTTAAAAGGAACATTAAGTCTTAGATATCAGCACACAGAATTGTATATTTGCTATGCTGATATGAAATTTGGATAAGGTAGCATCCAAACTTTCAACATGAAGCATAGTATGAAATAAAAAAGAAAGCAAATTTGTGTATGCCAAACTCCTATAAATGTAATTAGCAGCAAACATGCTTTAAGGCACACATATTTTCTTCTCTTTAGTTTTCTAAGTAGAAAATAATTAATTCCTAGGATGTTCCCCATAAAGGCCAATTTACTCATTCTAGTTCTAGCCTCTGGGAGTCTTGAGGTCAAACTGTGGGAGCACCATCCTAGCCCCCAAGTTCTCCACTTCAGCCACTAGGCAGGGATGGACTCAACCAGCCTGTTCTGCAAACAAAGCCACTGCCCCTAGAAGGCAGGGTGCCTGCCAAGTGTTACTAATCTCTTTGGGAGCATGCTGTCTGCAGATGGGCTTCGGTGGAGTCAGTCTATGCAAAGCTGCGAACTTCAGACTTCTCTGATTTACTTGGCTTCCAAACTAGTAAGGACACTATGGTTCTCAGGCAAAGTGGGTACTCAGAGAAACACAAATGATAAAGACAATTTCATGCCTGTTAACACTACATCTTCGTTTTCATAAATCAGTATTCCATCTCAAAATTTTTAAATATTTTTGCTTATATATACATAAGCATATATATTATATATATTATATAATGTCTCATTTTCCATGTACTGTACAAACTCATAAATGTAACTATCATGTTTCTTAGATAATCAACTGAAAATAAATACCTACCATAATTGATTGAAAAACACATAAACACTTAAAGATTTTCTTTTTCTCCTGTTATGTTTCCATTCTGCTTTTTATCTTAATGTGTATTTTATGCTTAAAATCTTTTTTATTGATTTTTATGTAAAATTAAAAACATTTAAATATATATGTGGAGAACACGGTTTTATATTTCTCTGGATTTTTTTTCAGAAAATGTTGAATTGAGTATCTAATTTAATTGTCATTAAAATGTTCACTAATACTAGTTGATGAAAACAACAACTGTATTTAAAATTTAATAAACAAGAAACCATACAAAGTAAAAGTAATTTTGGAAATTATAAGTAAACAGCATTGTATAGTGTATATAAGTACATTTCATTAGTACATAAATGTTTTCTATGCAGCACATACATTTTCCTATGTGTATAAATCAACATAATCATTTCAATATCCTACTATGATCATCCACATCTTATGATGCAGAATAAGGAGAAGAAAACTTGAATGACTCCCAGGGGCTCCACATCCGAGACACTTACCCACACCTCTGATCTCTTATACTTAGAAATACAATTTAGAACATGGGTGCCATAAATGAGATCGCCAGGTTTACTCCGTGCCCTGGTGAGGGGCTGACATACAATGTGACTTCTGTGCACTTACTGAAGGCCAATGGGGCAGTGGAAAGGAAAATCTTGTCCACAAGTGTCTTCTCAGAAAGATATTTTTTGAGAGATATAGAAATGAAAACTCTCTTTCTTCTATATTCACTGAGAAGACAGTGTGAACACCAAGGGAACATCCCATTTTAAATGGCAACAGTCTACTCAATCTTTAACACAATAAAAATTAGAGAAAGTTTGTGAATCATTTTTAATGCTTTAGAAACAAATTTTAGTTAAAAATAAATTATTTTAACCCCTGAATTTTATCTTAAAATGACAGTCAATGTCATTATGGAAGGACTCAAGCTAAAATGTAACAGGATGGTAATAATCATAACTATAATCTACATGGTTGGCTTATAATGACGATATGCAATGCATGAAAAGACAGCAGGTCAATAATAGAGCCATGCATAAAACGCTCCTTTCAAAATCTTTATTTGCATTTCTATTACGGAGATCATTTCCTAATAATGAAGTTGCCACAAGAGAAGCTCCATTACTAAGGAATCACTGTTACAGAAACAGCATTATTAAAGCATCGCTGTGTACAGGAGCTTTTATTAGGGTGATACGAGTTCTATATCACTGTAATAAAGTTCCTATTATAACTTTAATTGCATAAAGCTGTGTCTGAGTATAGCAATGTGAGAGCGGCAGGACTTTTAATAAAGTATCAAAATAATGCTTTGGTATTAGGATTGTTTAGAATACTAATACTTCAGGGAAGACCAAACTCACTAATAGATGATGTTTATTTCACTGATTATACATGGTCTATCAAGAATTAAAATGAAAAAAAATGGAGAGAGATGAGAAATGAACTCTGATGCAGTCTGCTACTATATGCATTGAAACACACATATTAGCTCTCTTTAATATAACAAATCAATATCTCCAATTCATTTGTTCATGGAAGTTTGTAAACTGGAAATTTGGACATCACTGACTAGAATAATTACAAATTTAATGATCATATTGATGGTGGGTGGCAAACTGAATGCTAACCACACAACGAGAAAACAAACAAACATGCAGGCACATGCTGGGAACTGCCTGTTAGGAAAATTAGAGAAATGTGAGCTTTGAGAGCCTGGACACACATGCCCACACACCGTGAACTGACTTTAAATGATTAATTCTTTCCCTTCGACTAAGGAGCGAGCTTTACACACCATGTACACACTCGCTCTGAGACACTAGTGAACAGTGTCTACAGTACTGTGACACTTCTGAGTTTACACACCATGTACACACTCGCTCTGAGACACTAGTGAACAGTGTCTAAAGCATTGTGACACTTCAAAGTTTACACATCATACACACACTCTGAGACGCTAGTGAATAGTGTCTATAGTACTGTGACACTTCTGAGTTTACACACTTACACACACTCACTATAAGACGCTAGTGAACAGTGTCTACAGTATTGTGACACTTCTGAGTTATAGCTGGAGACAAGTGTAATTTAGGTGTATTGAGGGTCACAACAGGGAATGTTAGTATATGTGCTCTTTGTTATTCAATTTTTCTTTAATAGAGTCAGTCTTGGGCTGTTCCTTCTAGATACAAGTACAGCATTTGCCACCAGAGACCGCCAGAGAGCCATCCACCACTCCATAGGCACGGCAAGAGTTGATGCTGTGGAAACAGAGAAGGCACCAGGCTGTGACAGCCTGGCATAATAAGCTAAAGTGGGGGAGGCCACAGCCAGCACAACAGCCTCCCGATCTCTCCAGTCAACAGAGAGGCCAGGGCCATTCGCTCTGAGACTCTTATGGCAGATCTAAGAAGCAACAGCTGGCTAACGTGGAATCTGCCTGAAAAGCAAGGTGCTTTTCCTGTAAGAAGCATCTCTTTCCCACAGGCCTTCTTGGTGCTGTTTTGCAAACATCTGGGTGGCTCAATTTAAAACCCAGGATGTTTCCTTCCCCTGCTGATTTATGTAATCAGAGGCAAGCATGAGTGAAGATCTCTAATGGCTCTAATGGTCCGGCTATCCAATCTTTGCATCAACTGAGGGCACTGTGGCAGTCAGCTGCTGTTAGTAAGTTTTCAAGATTCCAACATTCTCCTTCCACATGATCTAGACAAACTACTTTGCAAGGAGGAAGTCTATTTCTTGAATTCACAAATCTTGGAATCTTTTACATCCCCTCAGCCTAATCCGACTTCCAGGAAACACGGACTCCCCACTGTGACAGCAGCACCTCACAGGAAGTCTTGAGAGTCCTAGTAAGCTCATGTTCATTGATGGATTGCTTCAAAAACTACTTTTACTTCATTGTTCCCACTTCCTCATTTCTTCCAAACACGTGTCAGCATCTCCCTGTTGTTTTACCTTTGACATGGTACCTGCACCTCAATCTACTGCTACTCCAGTCAGCAAAAGCAGCTCTGCAGTTAGCAGCCTGTTTCTCTGGCAGTGACCAGGCCGCTCAGGCCATAGCCTGGTGGGAATTCTGTTCCTGCAGGCACCAGCTCTGTCGTTGCCACTAAACGTAGCTTTGACTAAATCTCTATTGTATTATTTATGAATAAGAGTCGAGATTCAAAGGCTGGGGTGAAAACCTGCTAGCTCAGAGAGTCTGAGTAGCAGCTAGCTAACCTTGTCTCCTTGCTGACATCCCCCAAAAAGTTCATTTTCCCTCTACCAGAACAGAAAGGACCGCACGACTTAAAATCCCTCCCTACTATTTCTTCTCTCTCTCTCTCTCTCTCTCTCTCTCTCTCTCTCTCTCTCTCTCTGAAGCCCTCTGATGCTCTATTACTACTTTCTGTCAACTAGTTGCTAACTCTGCCTCCTGACCCAAGATTAATTTTATTTAATTAATGCAAATACTAACTTGGGGTTCACAGTGTTATCGAATATCTCCAACACTCCCCCAAAGCATAGCTTCCATCAAACACCCCCATTTCTCTCCACCTATTGGAGGACAACCAGTCCCCAGAAAGACTCTAACAAGCATCTCCCCTCAGCCTTCTCTGCTCTACTCTCTCCATTTTCTCTTTCCCTACTCAAGACAGAAACTCAAATACTAACTTAATGTCACTCCCCTGCTCAAAAATCATTACTTATATCACAGCCCCTTTGGGAACATTAATCCTTTTCAACAGCCAATCAGAGCTGTGGGTCACAGGATAATCCTGATCTTGTGGGTTTTGCCTGGGAAATTTGTGACCTGGGTAAAATTTCTACACCAAAGTTTAAATTATATAGTCTTCTATTTTTCCTGCAATTGGTCCAGACAATTTTTCTAGCCTGTCTTTTAGAGCATTCTTAATCACAGAATATAATGAAGGCTCCACTGAGTAGCTATCACATGCCAAAGCATAATCTAAGTCCCAAACACCTGCTAGCAAACACAACAATGGTTCTTGTGTTGCTCACATTCTCCCGACCTATGACTATTCTGCATCTAGTCATACCTGGCCTGCTGCTGCTTATCCTCATGGGTATGCTGTCCCAGTAACAAAGGCTGACTTTGCACACACTTCATACTCTGAACATGGCTTACTCTCTGTTACCAGTATGGCTAGCATTTCCTTACTGCAGTGCTGGCCTTTCTACCTGAAAAAAAATTCTCTCCATTACACAACAAAGGCCTCTTTTAACTAAAGGCAAGTATATCTTCTGGGAGAAGGAGAATTTAGCTTCTCTCAGGGATGAGTACCCTTATTGGTTATCCAATGCAGAGTGATCAGTCCTGAAGCCATATATACACAACAAAAACAAGCAATAAATTCTAATATTTGTACAACAACAATAATAATCAAAGAAAAAGAGACTATCAACTGGAATGTGGGGGTACAAAAGGGGTTCAACGGAGGGTAGCTAGTCAGGACTGGAGAAGGAAGGATGGAAAGAAAAGAAAGGAAGTGGTGTATTTTAATTCAATTCCAAACACATTTAGGGTCTAGAGAAGTAGGTAGTGGTTAAGAGCAATGGGTTTCATTCCTAGCACTCATATAGTGCTGAAACTCCCACCCCAGGTGATCCTAGCCCCCTTCTGGCCCCTGCAGGTACTGCACACACGTGGTGTATAGATATAACGCAGGCAAAGTACCCATGCACATAAAATGAAAATAAATCTTCAAAAAGCACATTTTAAAACCATTCCTATTTATAATCTCTCTCAATGGCACCTGACTTTACCATATACTACTTGAACCACCTGTACAAGACTATAAAGGTTTCATTGTGGCATTATGTAGTATTTTTTATAAAAACTTATTATTTTAAATTACATTTGTGTGTGTGTGTGCGTGTGCGTGCATGTGTGTGTGTGAGCATAATGTGAGTACAGGAGTCTCAGGGGCCAGAGACATTTAATCTCTCTGAAACAGGAGTTACAGAGAATTGTAAGCTGCCCAACATGGGTGCTGGAACATGAACTAGGGTCCTCTGTGAGAGTACTACATGCTCTTATTCACTGCACCATCTCTTCAGCCCCATTATGTGCTACTATTATCAATAGTAACATTATTATTGAGCAGTTCTTCTGTATCGTCTATGTATTATTGCCCATCTTTGTAGAAAAGAGCTCAGTCTATAGCTTTCTGTTTCATGAACAGTGATGTCTCTCATGGAGCCTTTTATGCCAACTCCATAAATCTCTATTTGTTAGTTATTGATGATTGACTGCAAGAGGTGACGGCACTAAGAGGATGAAACTTATCTCTAACACTCAGAGGTGATCCAGAGAAATTTCAGAGACTCTCTCTCTGCTTAGGGATTGATAATCTGACTAAAGTGATGCACAGCTTAGCAGCAGCCTCACCACTGCCATTCATCATTCTGACTACAAGCCGCAAGTGTGCAGACACTGGCATGCAGACAGTATGTAATAAGATTATTCATATTCCAACTAATAATTTGCTTTTACCATCTGCATACAGTAGAGATTGGATGCATTCTTATCTGACCTAACCTTCAAGCTTATAATGGAATTTCAATCTTTGAAGGCAACAAAGGGCATCTTAAACAAACAGAAGACGAGATAGCAAATGATAACGGTGCATGAATGCAGCTGTGTTCGGTGCTATTAGTCACTGTAAATGCATTTGCTATCTTGTCTGCATCTATAACTCTCACCATCATTTCTTTACACAGTAAATAAATGCTGCTTACAAACTCCCCTCATAGTCTGTCTTTGCAGGATTTTCGGACCCTACAACTTGCTCAACAGACTTAAATGCCTTGTTTAAACCCAGTATATGGCATACAAATTACAGCACTATTCTTATGACTGTATCAGGATGGTATGACTAAATTTCTTAAGAATGACACTTATTTCTTTGAAACCCCAAAGAGTGTGGTGGCCTATGATCCTGGCATGCACAGTTCTGGGCTCACAGTGTAACAGCATAGTCAGTGTGCCTCTGAGATCCCCAGAGCCCACATGGGTAGTTATTCACTTCAGAGATAGATTCTAGAAAACCAGGATCGCTGACAGACGGCCCACCAAATGTGACTGCTGACAGGATAAAAGCCACGGGTCTCTATATAAATACAATATTTGTTATTTGAACTCCTCCACAGACTATATAATAGAGTTAATATTAAATCTGGCAAATGATTTAATGAATACTAGGTTTATTATCAGCTTGAGGTAAGATCATTAATATTAGAGACAACTAATATGCACTGTGTGTGACTACATACTATGCACTAGGTCCTATTCAGAATAGCTGTTTATTACTTCATGAAACAACTTGGTGAGATCTTAATGCATTTTACAGGTAAAGAAACTGAGGCACGGAAAGGCTCAGTATTTTGCTCTTGCTCCAGGTTTGACAATTCATTTGGGAAATCTAGTATTAGGACTTGGCAAATTTGGCTTTACTTAATTTTTATTTTATATGTATGAATAGTTTTGCCTGCGTGTGTAAGTGTATAGCATGCATGCAGTGCCTTCAGAATCCATTAGAGGGCATCCTATCCTCTGGAATTGGACTCAAACAGTTGTGAGCCACTAGGCACGTGTTGGGAACTGAACCCAGTCCCTCTGCAAGGGCAAGCCAACGCTCTTAACCTTTGACCCATCTCTTCAGATCCAAGCTTTGGCTTTAAATCTAACGTCCTTAGCTATTATGTTCTGCTACTTCTTATTTCGTTAGCTCTGTTCTAACCTGGGAGTTGAAGGACCATTAATTACATCCTCTATTTCCATATGTTGTCAGACCATGGCTTCAAATGTGTGGTCTGAATAGGATTCATCTACAGGTAGGTACCTAAAATTAAGAATTCTAAGTTTTCCAGGTGACGGTGGCACATAACTTTAATCCCAGCACTTGGGAGGCAGAGGCAGGCAGATCTGAGAAACCCTGTCTCAAACAAAGAAACATTTCTAAGTTTCCTCCATATACGCAAAGAACATTTGCTTCCATAACGTGTTGTGCTCCACAATCTAATTCTGTAGCCCAGACTGTACTGAAACTCATGAAATTCAATTTGGTCCCAGACTTGAGTTGATTCTCCTGACTCAGCCTCCTGTATGCTGGGATTTCACGCATGAGACAGCACAGCTAGCTACATGCTACTATTTTATATGATGGATGGTGATGATCGACAGTTTATCCTATGAAGACAGCAGCCAATTCAAGCACAAAGCCACAACCATTCAGTTGAGATTTCTGAGGCGTGGCTGAGAAGTTCTCAGATGACTTCTGTTTCTGTAACACAGGAAGAAATTCACTTACCAATACCCCAGTTGGCCTACTTCAGTCATGACCTTTACTGCACCTCTTACACAAACTCCGTTGTTAACATAGTCACTGAAAGACTAGCGAAACATCTTTTGGTTGATATTCTGATTGGAGTGCAAAGTCAGGGCTTCAGACTCAGAATTAATGCTGAGTTTGCAACATAAACGCAAGGGCGATGGCTTTTGTATCTCGTTTATATTCCTCTATCACATAACTGCCGGAATCACTCATTGGTGTTTTACTCGCTGCTGTCATCATTTTTATTTATTTTAAACATAGTTTCTATGCCCCCAACTAATACTGTCAATATCAGGCCCTTGAACTCCTTCTGTGTTGCAGATTCTGAGTCGGTTAACTGGTTTGATCCCACTTTACTGGCATGTTTAGGTGCTGGAAAAGCTTCAGTGTGAACAGAAAGTGGCAACACCAAGACTTGTCTGGGTTTCCCTGTCCATACAATGATCTGATATCCAGGCATCTTTTAAATTACCAATGTACTTGGCATATGGTCTCCAATCTGAAGGCCAAAAACATACCTATGTGTCGCGCCCC
The DNA here is from genome assembly GCF_014885135.2 of Alexandromys fortis. NCBI lineage: Eukaryota > Metazoa > Chordata > Mammalia > Rodentia > Cricetidae > Alexandromys > Alexandromys fortis. The sequence continues at coordinate 215,036 of NW_026068055.1, read as the reverse complement.
ACCTCGACCAGCAAGGAAAAACGCAACACCCGGAGCTCTTCTTGCAGCAGTTTTCAGGACTTTATTTACAGCAATCTATCTCCTTCTCCTTCTCCTTCTCCTTCTCCCTCTCCCTCTCCCTCTCCCTCTCCCTCTCCCTCTCCCTCTCCCTCTCCCTCTCCCTCTCCCTCTCTCTCTCTCTCTCTCCTCTCTCCTTCACCTCTCTCTCCGGGCAAACCTCTCCCAGCCCTTAAGTAGGCATGGGCTGCCAATCCCGGATTGCCAAGTGGGCATTGCCCATAGGGCCACGCATGTGCAAGCAGCTGATAATCATTGCGTTATCACAGCATAAGTCAGACTTTAGCCATAGGAGTTGATTATACATCTCCATCAGGTGTGATTCCATGCAGCTCGCTACACCTATGTAGTTTGAGTCAGACTGGCTAGAGGAGGTTGAACTTTGTAGGAGACAAAGCATCCTAGAGCAGCCTCTACTCAGGTATGCTAAACCGAGAAATGCAGATGTAGCGGAAGGACCAAGAAGATAGATATGCTGGGAGACTCTAGCAGGTAGGAAGACTGGTCTGGACAGAACCATAGAAGCAATGACATGATGTCGTGAAACAACATGGTGTGTAGGGGACCAAAAGAGACATGTAGAACTCAAGGAGAAGAAGCTGTGTGTGAGGAGGGGTTTTCCTCAACCCGTATACCACGCCAGATAGATTGTCTTCGCAATAGTCACAGTGGTTCTCCAATCTGTTTCTTTGCAACGGCTTGTTTATTGAGCAGTCTCCCTGTTAGGCCACAGTGTGGTAACTGTGCCACATCCTCAGTGCTAACTAGAACAACTTTCTCATATTAGGTGCCCACTTTGTGAATGAGAGAGGAAGGAAGGAAGGAAGGAAGGAAGGAAGGAAGGAAGGAAGGAAGGAAGGAAGGAAGGATGGATGTGAGGGAGGGAGGGAAGGACGGAGGGAGGGAGGGGCGGAGGAAGGGAGGGAGGGAAGGAGGGAGGGAAGGAGGGAGGGAAGGAGGGAGGGAGGTCATTTCTATTCTATGATTTAAGTGACTCCAGAAGTAATAAAATCTGTAGATCAAACAGTTAAAATTATTTCGTCTCAAAGCAATGTTCCCATGAAAGGGCAGCCTCTTGTTTGGCCAGGTATGTAAGGGTTAATGGACATGAGGATGTCACCAGTCACTGGCCCACAGTCCTCACAAGGATCATGAAAAAGAATTGATGAAACACGGCTAACCTGATTCCCCCAGCAACATCCACCTCCCAAAAGCTGGCTTGTGACCCTCTTCTCACTTTCCACAAAGCCACGTGAAGAGAGGGGACTGTCCATTAGATGACAAGAATGTCTATGCAGGCTCTAGAAACAGTCAGCGCTTATAAAATGTTTACTACTGATCCAGTTTTCCACTAACAGGAGACGAAATCAGCGAAACCACCATCCTAGAATGCTAATTAATTCTCCATGTGAAAAGAAGTGCTAATCTCCATTTTAAAGCATCAATCATGGAAAATAAACTGAAATGTGACCAGATTTTAAAATGCTACTTGTTCTAAAATCAGATGTAAATGAAGGCTTCCAGGATTCCTTGAGAGGAGATTATACGGTGCTAGGAAGCCCCATTTAAACTCAATCTTCTAGGAACCTTTAAAATTATTTTTTCCAGTTTGAAACTGTTCCCTAATACCACCCTTCATATGCTTTCCTTGTCCAAGAAGATTTGCTCCATACAAAAATATATATATATCTCCCAATTTCTAAGCGAAGTATTACAGAATTTCCCAGAAGCATTAGAGATGGTTCCTTAGCAACTGTTGATATGTCTCAAAACAACCTGAAACAATCTTCTCTGAGACATGTAGTCTCTCCCTTTCTCTGCTAACAGAATTCCACAATATGGCACAAAATATCCCGTGAAGCTAAAAATAGCTCCCGACACACATTTTTAAAGTTGACAGAGTCTTAATGATTTAAGTCTCCCATATTGCAGTTCCAGTTAGGTGTGCCTCAACAGCACAGCGGGCTCCGTGCAGAGACACTCTGGAATCTTTTTTTTTTTTTTTAATTCACACCAGTGATTAACACTCTTGACATTTTAGAAATAATGTTTATCGATTTTGGTGTTAGCACTCCTATAAATTAAGTGATGTTATGGACGGAATTAGTGTGGTATTATAAAGAATTTGTCATTCAGATTGTTAACTACATATGAGCAAAAAAAAAAAAAAAAGATTCTGAAATCATGTAAAAACAGCCCAGATCAGGAAAGCAAATAGAACGAAGCTGCCATAACCACTGACGGCAGGTTTATCCCCGCCATTCAGTCCTCGCCACTGTGACGAGCACAACCAAACTTGCTTAATAACAACAATTACCAATGTTCTTTCTGTCAAAAAGTACCTAAAGGTGAAAATTAGACCTAAGAGTTCAAGCGTCATCCCCCCATGAGGATCAATGACAAAGCACTAAGAAGGGAGGGAACACGTACACAGAACCTGCAGTGGGCGGAACCACGCGGTCCTGCACGCAAAGCTGATGCTCCCATCTGTGGGGTTCTATAAACTTCCCCAAGAGTCTCACCTCTACACTACAAAAGCTGAGTTAGAATCTAACTAGATCTGTGACTGGTCTCTGAGCAGAAGTAAAGGTAGAAACAGTGATGTTAGCATCTGAAAAATTCCTCTCTCTGCCTTTCTCTGTATGTACTTACTAAGAATTTTCTATTGTAATCTTTATCATGGCGCTGTTTTGAGGATGGAATGAGATAAATGCATGTGAACCACACTGCTTGGCAATAAATATATGTTCTTTGTATGCATGCATGTATATGTGTATATGAAAACATATTACATAACACACCACAAAAGGTTTATACAGCTAAAAGTAGTTTCTGACACACACACACACATATTGGTTAAGAATTTATTGGTTTGGGACCTACTAAAGCTGAGAAGCTTCTGTAAAGCAAAGGACACTGTCACTAAGACAAAAAGGCAACCTACTGACTGGGAGAAGATCTTCACCAACCCCGTAACAGACAAAGGTCTGATCTCCAAAATATATAGAGAACTCAAGAAACTAGACTCTAAAATGCTAATTAACCCAATTAAAAAATGGGGCACTGAACTGAACAGA